>NC_139813.1:16575264-17082764 GCF_963457635.1 Microchirus variegatus
TGCTCCTCATACTTTACATTACTTTTGAGAAATTCAAAAGTTCAAGATTGCATGGGAGCCTCAAGTTCCCATAGAGTTTAATATGGTTCTGCAGTAGGAAGTATTGCTTATTGCTTCATATTGACATACTCGATCACTCTATCGTTTGGTTTCCCTAAGTGGTAGAACTAAATGCACGTTATTAGTGATTAAAAAATTATTTAACATATTAAAATTGATCATACAGTATTATCTGATGGAAATATCAATAGAACTGAAATGCCTTTAGATTTATTTATTAGTGCTGTCAAACGTTACCGCGTCAATTTTAACGCACATTGCGTTTCCATGACGACTGTCATGTTTACGTGACTCCCGATTGTTAAAATGAGTCTCTAAAGTAACGCTAAACTTTAAAAACAGAGGCACACATACGCAGTAAACGGGTACGCTGGTTATTTGTAGCACTCCTCTTTTCCTTTAATAAACAGACCGCTCCAGTTCGACTGTAGGCACGCTAACGGCGCTAAAAGGAGCTAATGCAGCTAACGGAGCTAACTGGTAAACGGTGCCTGGACTCCGGTGACGCGGTACGCAAACATGACGTCATGCGCTTCTATTTCCAGTCAGTCATCATGGAAACGTGTCATGTGTTAACCTTTTGCACAGCACTATTATTTACTCAAGATAACCAGACACATATAAGCTTTTTTCGGGTCTATGAATGAAGTAAGTGACCTACTTTGTTTTTTAGGTCAGGTCATACTCTCTGAGCTGCTATGCATTTCCGCATGTATGTACACGGCCAGATTCCATTTATACTAAAATCGAGGGACCGCTATCAGTCTAGTGTTCCACACATGCACGCTCAGTCTTACTTTTCTATGTCCTTGTATTTTGAGCACTGATTTGTATTTGTGTGGGTACCTGCAGACCTCAACACACAATCTCAAGCAGGTTTCCATGGTGACCATCTGTTGTTTCTTTTGAGCATTACGAGACCAATGTGCAGATGACAAAATCTGTATTGCACGGAGCCTATCGCACCACTGCGAATGTGGAACGTATGACCTGGGTCTTCAGTTATCCAATTCAGACCTGCAGTTTTACACAGTGCATGCTTCCTTTTCTCCCAGCCCCCAGGTTTATTTTGTTTTTTAAGCCTACCCAAACTTTAACCCAAACTCTGTCTGAACTGCAGGTCGACAACTGCTGCATTGCAGATTTGCAGATAAATGGCACTGGGTTTGACTTGGAAGTCGACCAGGCTTTTTTATTGCTGTCTTTGCATTTTCAAATATAGCCTCAAAAAACATCATGGCAGTTCTAAACTTGTATTATCCCAAACAGCAAAATACCAGTGAACCTCAGTAAAAATTAGGCTTTTCTTATAGTCAAATTTTGTTGTCCTGAATCCCTTTGCTCCCTCCTTTGTTGTAATCCTTCCCAACAATGAGAAAATTGTTTTTAGTGAAGTCAAGTGATTTACAACAAAAGAGGAGTGTGAATGGTTGTGATTTATCATGTATACTCGCAAAACAAGATGCAATATCTTAGCCACTTCAGAGATCACTGTTTTGGCTGCGGGAATTAATGCAAACATGTTTTCAGTGTCATTAAACAACAGATAATACAGTAAGATATCAGTACACTTATCATAAGTAATCATATACCAGGGTACTTGCAATAATATACAATCAAATTAAGAAGAGATCCTTCCACTCACAACAAGAACACACAAGCTATATCTAAAGTATTAGTTTGATAAACATACTAAATATCTAATTGTTGTTCTATATGTATATATAACAAAACCCTACACTACTTGACGGAAAGTGTAGTGGTATTATATCATGCTAATTTGCTGAAGTACCACCATTCCTCACCAAAGCATCAATGTAATGCCCATTATCTTTAATTATTTTT
Organism: Microchirus variegatus; assembly: GCF_963457635.1. Classification (NCBI taxonomy): domain Eukaryota; kingdom Metazoa; phylum Chordata; class Actinopteri; order Pleuronectiformes; family Soleidae; genus Microchirus; species Microchirus variegatus. The sequence goes on from NC_139813.1 coordinate 16,577,170, forward strand.
CTTAATTTCATTAAAATGAGATGATGTGGTGGCCACACACCAGATTTATGTACTATTTTACTGCAGTGTATTGAGTGTCTGTCTTCGGGAAAGTCACTTTGATAATTTGAGCAGACCTTGGCAGTTAAAGCAACAGCCTTTACAATCCAGCTTTGTTAAACTTGGATTAACCCAGTGCAGATGCTGCTTAGAGTTGGATTTCTGCAGTTTACCTTTATTATGCTTACACCTTTTTGCATTGTTGACCCACATGTGCATAATCGCATGTATGTATTGCATAATCTAATATAATACTGTTGTATCCAGTAGATTTTTATCCCTTCGAAACACTGTTATAAAAAGACTGTTTGTGACTTGGCTTACTGCTTCACTTATCATATATATAAAGTGTTACCATTCAGCAACTGCACTTCCTGAGCAGCACAACTGCCATGTCACATATGTTCTCTGCTACAGTAGTGTCTGAGTGTGATGGTATAAAAAGTGCTATTCCTGTCATGTGTGCGCTGTTGTGTCCAGCTCATGGACTGTCCTTATACTGAAGTTCCACCTTTTTCCTCATATCAAGCAACATGTTAAAAAAATAAACTAATACAGTTGTCTGGAAAATCACAGTAAAGACAGACGGCGATTCCTCCGTTTATTGTAAGAAATAATTGACAACACATGTTTACAGGTGTGCAGTGCTTGAACGTTTTGCAAAACGTCAAAATGGCAAATGACTATAATAGCTAGTTATTACATATAAATATTCTGCAGCATACAGGCAATTAAAATGTACTGCCATATTTAATTTAATTTAATTATACACTTTCTTACATACATGGTGTCTTAAAACTTGTTTTAATGGTTGGCCAGTACCTTGATATTGTGATTTTCAAAAGTAGATTAAAACACTGTCCAGAGCTTATCTCAAAATTACAGTTTTAAAAATACACTTTTATATTGCAGTTTTCTTTGATTGTGTGAGAAACTATCATGAATAGTCAAAAACTCACTAAAACCTGACTGAGTTAAATTAGAAGTGGATAAATGAACCTAAATTCTTTAACACCCATTGAATAATGAGTTGAACCGTAATCTCATGATAAAGAAGAACTATAGATGCAACCCTCACTTTTTATCTTTGCTTGTAGCCCCTGTGCTCTGGCACATGATTAAAGTTTTTGTTTCACAGCCCAGACTGCGTTCAAATGATTTATCAGATTCCTTATACAAACAGTAGTTCAGCTGGAATTAAAATGTGCCAATTCTCATTCTCATATAACTTATGACTCTTATGTTACTTTGCTCTCATAAATTAAGCATACATGTATCCAAGATGACCTCTTTGTTGACACTCTTCCCTCCATTTAGTTGATTACGAATATATTGTATTGTAGTTAATCAATATAAAGCATATCTTAATCCAAAAAATGTACTCGAAGAATTAAATAGGGTGTTTTTACTTAAAAATTGGCTAATGAAGCTTAACAGTGGAGGGTTGGTTGGCTTTTTAACAAAAGCACATGCTGTGCATTTTGTTTTAAGATTTCAGCAAACCTTTGAGCAGCAGTTTTGCTTTTAATACTGTTATTTGAATAAATAAAGAGGTCATAATGCTAATGAAAGTGCCTCACTATGATCATAAGCTCCCATGCAAACTTCATATTCAGAGCTTGAACGACGGCTACTTTTGCTTTTTAAAGTCTTTGACCTTTTTAAAGGACGAAACAGAGGTTGTGTTGCCAAACACAGAGCACAGCTGTTGTTCCTTCTTACTTTCCTTTATTTATGTGACCAAGAACAAAGGCTCGCTCTGAGCACATTTATCTGAACTTGCATAAAGGTTTATTTTTGTATGTTACACTAACCGGATAATCTCTTTCTCTCTATGGACGTGTTTCTCAGTTGTCTCTGTCTTTTTTACCTCTAATAAACCAGTCTCCTCTCGTTTCAGCCAACCACTTTCCCTTACCATCTCTCCTCCCCCTCCCTGTATCACCCATACGTTTAACCATTGCAGTGTTTCTTTGTATAATATAGGGCTACATTCCAAAAAGTAAATGGGAGATGGATACATCCGAGGCAAAACTAGGTGGGTATTTCTATTTTAGTTTGTTTTTTATACTTACTTAGGTGTAATGGAGCATGATATTTGTCGTAAAAGCTACTTTGTTTCTATTTTTTATCTAATTATTTATGTGAGTTATGTTCTGTTGTGTGCATGATTCACTAATGGACAATTAGGAGAGACGGTCCATCAGTGAATCGCATATTGATTACTGTTTGCCAGATTTCACCTCCACTACATTGACCTGAACCTACATTGTTCACGTTGTTCTAGATTAAGACTTTTCACATTCATCAATTTGTTAAACCTTTTTAAGGCAAATGGGTGGAATGTGCACCTCCTATGCCCTTCTTATTCCCAGTATGTGTCCACAAACAAACATTTTCATGTCTTCAATTTCCATGCTGGGCAAATGCAATGATGTGGTTGTACTTGGTTGCCAGATATTGGCACATTTGGATTTATAGATTTTTATTTTGAGTGAGAACCAGCTAAAATGGATAAAGCCAATTTCCTAAATGTGGCTTTTTATGAAATGTCAACATGAGAAAGCTTCTTTTATTGGAGGGCAGAATAGACCTGAGCTGTAATCTTCGATTTAAACAGACAAGTTGGACGGTCTTGGTAGCGGTGGGAAGAGGAAACGTGAAAGTGATAACGCGGCAGACCTGGATGACTATCTTCAGCTGCCAGACGACTATGCCACGCGCATGTCCCAACCAGGAAAGAAACGGGTAAATTGGCTACAAAGATTTAGACCACAAAATATCTAGTGCACTGTTGTTGCGTGTAATATTAATTGCTGACTAATGCGACAGATTTACCTAAAATTATGGCAATTCATTAGCTCACACCCTGGTTGGATCGCCCTTTTCTTTAGGTTCGATGGGCCGATCTTGAAGAGCAGAAAGAGGCAGATCGAAAGCGCGCTATTGGCTTTGTTGTGGGTCAAACTGACTGGGAGAGAATCACGGACGAGAGTGGTCAGCTGGCACAAAGAGCTCTCAACCGCACCAAGTATTTCTAAGAAGAAGAAAGTCTTCTAGCCCTTTTTTTGCTTCTTTGAAAGGTAGGTTTATCATTCCTCTTTTTAACTGTTAGGATTGCCATAATGTTACCGAGTCATCATATTTGTGTATAACAAATAGAATCAATACCCACTTGTAATGAGCTGAAGAGGACATGTTTGAGGATTTTCCTTACGACATGCCCTCTGTCAAAATATACATCCAACTGTTCAGTTCAGAATTATAATATAAAAGATCCTGCAAAAGTTTTGGTTAATCCCTTCTCGGAATTTTTCAGTGAGCCTTTGTCTTCAAATATGTTTAAATGTTTAAATTGATGCATACTTTTTTTAATTACTCATTTTAAAACGCATGTATTGACTTTTTAAAGTTCTTTAGATAAATTTGCCTCAATGTACCTGGATTCAAAAGACTTAAATCTTTCTTATATAACATAAAGCCTACAAGTAAATTGCATTAATTCCTTTCACAAATCTGTCTTTGGCCAAATTATCAGTGGTTTATTTTCTTTTCTGCAGGCGCCCAGAATGTGAAATGTGTCCCCGAAGCTCGAGACTCATCAGGGCGACAACTCCAATATATATATCAATTTCTGAATTAGTCATGGAGAAGGATACGGTTTAATATTTTCCACTTCATTTTAAAAAGACACTCTGAATTTTCCAATTTATCCTTGACTACTTCTGATGATATATCCTGTTTTCAGTCATGTTTTTTTTGTTTATTTTGTTTTATATTGTTCATGTTTTATTTGCTGTTTACCTGTAGCACTGTTTCTTAGTCAATGCTTACTTGGAAAAAAGACAATAAAACCTTTTACAAAAATCATCAATTCGGGGGGGAAATCTTCCTGGAGGCTGTCATCTGCACATCATCATCAGAAGCTCCAAAAATGAGATTTCACAGCTCAGTAAGAGCTTAGTAAAATACTTCTATCACTCTTGGATTAACTTTTTGTCATCATAGTGCAGCTGATATGTGATGATGCTCTTTGTTGTTGTTGTTTTTTAAATGTTCTCATCCTTTATATTTTGCATAGTTTTCTTTTTCTAGTAAAATAAACTTATACGTTAAAACATTTGACAACAATGTTAAGCTAATGATTTGAATTCAGTTTGACTTGTTGTGGTATTTTCATTGGCTCTGCTTGTGTGGATTTGCATTTGTCTGTCTGAGTATGGAGTGTACTGCAAGTACACAATTACAAAACTACCTCGCTCCTGTGTCCTAAAAATGTCCAAATATTATCACATCAAATCATTTTTGTTGATTAACAAATATGAGTGATGAACCTTCCCAGGGTTTCTGGGCATTAAAAGAAACCTTTAAAAGATACATTATCACAAAACAACTAGGAGATGCAGTGGTTAAAGATCCAGTGAGTAAGGATTTGTGAGAATGTAGATCAGAGGTGTAAAAATCATTTCTGTTCGGGGGCCCAAATGCAGCGCAATTTGATCTCAACTGGGCCGGACCAGTAAAATAATAGTATAATAACCTATGAATAACAACAACTCTGAAATGTTTTCCCCTTTTACATTCAATGAATGAGTAAAAAAAACTGCAATTTCAACAATATTATGCCTAAATTTACCATTTACACATCATGCTGGTAGTATTTCAACAACAAGTTAATTATGCGGGCCGGATCAGACTCTCTGGCGGGCTTGAAGAAGTTCTGGCCCACGGGCCGTATGTTTGACACCCCCGGTGTATATTGTAACAAACCGTTGGTTTACTGCTCACCCCTTTCTTTCCTAAGCATGTCGTTGAACTATGGTGGTCATCTCAAACAGACGACATGTCATTCTTCTTGGGTTACGCAGAAAGCTTATGCTCCAAAAAGCCAAACGCAAGCTCTGGCTAATCTTTCTATTCTTGCTGCTCTAGCAACATGACAGGTCCAAAGGCCCCTCCCCCCAAGTCCATGTTAAAGACTTATTCTAAAGCAATGAAAACCAAACAAGGTTATACACTCATAGGAATATATTTATTGGCAGTAAATTCAATTTTTGCCAATAAACTGCACTCATTGTTACACACTGGAACTGGTTTTCTCAATGGCACATTGTAGCTGCTTTTCATGACAAGAATTGTCTCTTCATTTTGATGACCAAATGTCTCCTTTTGATTCAGTTTTGTAAATGTTGGCTTTTACCTTCAAAGTTAAAAATGTGATCTAGAACTGCCTAGTCTGTTAAATGTACAGTCGCATATTTAATGTATTTGAAATAAGATATTTTGCACAAGAAAAAACTGGGTTTTTTTATACTGGAAGAGTTTTTTGAAGTAGTGTTGGAAACCCCATTTTGACCTGGCATCATGAATGATCTGATCACATGCAGATCATTCCAAGAACAGGTCTGAAATGACCTAATCCATCATGATTTATTCAAGCTGATCAACACATTTAGAAGTTGTTTACGAAAGCATGTGACCAGATTTCTAAGATTGTGTGAATGCTCTCAATCATCACGTTAGAGACCGCCTCCTCAGCTGATGTCCTCAGTTTCAGATTTGATTAGATTTTTTTTAACACTAATCAGATCAGCTAATACAGTCATTTGTAGCCACTGCCAAAATTTTCACACTGATGGTGACATGATTTTCTTTTTCCATTCCGTTAAAATTTCATGTTACAGCAGCGTGTGTTGAGTCACTCAAGCTCCTCTCGTCTTTCTTTCTCTCGGTCATTCGCACACACATACTAACATTAACGTCAGTCTTGTTTAAAAAACACTTGTGATGTCATAATTACATTATTATGACACTGAATATTTCAATCAAATGCAGTAAGAAGCCAGAATGGATACGTTTTAATGCCAGGATCGATGTTCTTACCAGGTCTGAGTGGGGCCTTGATTGCAAATGCGTTTGTGCATGTTGCAGATAAATGGTAATGTAGATTGGTAATATAATTGTATCGCATTGTATGGAAATATATTGTGCTTTCATTTGTCAAATAAATTTTACATCTACATCCTTTGCACTTTGGAATCGGAGCATCCAGAATGATCACACTTCAGTCATTTTGACCCAGCATTTCAACTCTGAAGACAAAGCAAGGATCATGAGTTATGAGAAAATGCGGCTGATGAAGACCCTGATGACCCCAGGGACAACCAACCCACTCCACCATGACTGAGAAGCTGAATGAATGGATCCATATGGTGAGTAAAGAAGAGATCAAGAAATTCCATTTTAACTGTTACATCTGTGAACATATTACAGTTAATGATAATTCTCTTAATGAATTAATCTATTTTGTTTTTTACATACCTTGTATATACAATGACAACAATGTTCTCTGTTAAATATTAAAGAAATTTTTCCTGATGTGTGTTAACCTTACTTTTTCTGTTTCACGTTTTTCCACATTGTACAGTTAAACAATTAAACACAATATGTATTATTGCTATATTATATGGTTGATATAGCAAAAATACATGTACCAGTCTATGTCTATGGATATGCTATACTTAGCCATTGTACTGCCACATGTATGGTGACTCCAGATGTGCAGACATTCACTTCATTCTTCACCTAACAAAACAAAATAGTTTCTTCACCAATGCTTGAAGAAGTCCATGTTCTTTTTGGCCTTTATCTGGACTGATGATGACTCTTGAATTCAGTTGGTACATCTCCGTCCAGTTTACAGATCACCTTGTAAATCGCTTTCTTCCAGGATGGATCGTGATCTTTGCCCATTGAAATTGCAACGTAGAACTCTCTCAGTGTAATTTCGGCAACCTCAACAAATCTGTCAGGGACCTTTAAGTTCAATGGAGAAAAAAAAAAAAAAAAACCTCGACATTAAACCTTTTGTCTGTTTTTGTATTGTATCTAATATTCCAGATTTGCATTATATCTTAAGGTAGAATTAGACCTGATTAATGTCTGACACCTTACTGCAAACATCCTCTTTTTTTTTTTACTTAGAATTATGCTCAGCTGAACTCTCTGGTCTGGGCACTTTCAAAAAGCAGAAAAAGGCGTACGGTTGTCTTGAATACCTAATAAATAAGCATATAGCTATTAAAATAGTTGATGGAATGGAAAAAGGATTTGACCAAATAAGCATCAATAAAACTAATCTTTTCTTCACTTCTGACTTGATCAGATAAACATTTTTTCTTTAGTTAATACTAATATTAACTCATTCTCTTTTGGACAATCCTTGTATTCAGATGCCACATTTGCCACACGGACAAATTGCTGACGGGTTGTTGGCCTTTTTTAGCTGCAGTGTGATTCATTTAGGCGAATTTAATCAATATAAAATCACAACAAGATGCTGAATTATTGATGTTTACACTTATTCAGTCTGTCTAATGCAGTTGCATTAATTAAATTTTAATGGTTACTCAAACAGCATGGAAAATACATTTTTAGGGTGGCATTAAATGTACAAGTTGTTGCTTTTGTCTCCAGTAATATTTTAACTTAAGATGGCATCTCGTATCCTAAAAGAAGAGAAGAGCAAATTCTCTAACATGGCAACCACATGGATTTAATGTATAGCTTTTAAATGTTGTGATTTGAAACAAAGAAAAACCATTCCTTGTACCTGTTCTGTTCTCTTATATGAACACACCACAAAATAAGTGTAATCTCTTTGATTTGACAACAGTCGGCTGTGCAGAAGTGACTCACTAATCACACAAAAAGAATATCAAAACACTTTGACACAACAGTGGCAGTGATTGTGCAGAACAAATCATTAAATGTCGGCTGAATTTAAAAAAATATATAATTTCACTCTCATCTCTGCCCTTTCATCACTGCTCCTCTGTTGCTTTTGTCAAATATCTATTGTAGAGCATTTTTTCCTTACATGCCCTTCATTTAATAAATTATTTTCAGTTGTACATAGATTTTTGGAGCAAGTTCAACAAACATGTAATTAAATGTGTCACAATGCACGACTTCACATACTTTAGAAGACGATTGGGAAAATGCTGTAGTTAAACTATACTACTTCTGTAATATTTGAAGCCATGTCTTGAACCTTGGTATTAGTCTAGATTTTATAATATTAAGGCAGATGAGCATTATAGAAATTGTCGACATGGTAAACACTTAAAGCTCGATTAAAAATGAATCCCTATATCTTTTTATCGTCATTCTTTTGAACATGGAATTCAGATTTAATTAGAGATGTAATTTACCGTGGAAACTGCTGTTTGAACGTGTTCTCGTTGTTACATGAACTTGCTTGTATACTTGTCACACGATCAGTCAGTCTGTCATTTAAATATACTTCAGAGAGTGTCAACAATAATGTACCTGTATGTATAAAACAGGCGTTTTGGATTGCATTGGACTGTACAAGTGTGCCTCAAAAATTGGTGATCATTATATGTTTAACATTGGAGGAAATACAAGAGGATGTATTTAACATGAAAATGTATTTAACTGTAGTTGAGAAAAGTTCAGGGGAAAAAAATACTGATCTTTATATGACTGAAAGACCTCAATGAGAGGTTAACTTAAACTTAATGACATCTAATTCATCTAATTATAGGTTTGTTAATCATCAATTTTCCTCTGTCTTAATTCGTTTTGGACCTACTGAAATTCCAGTGTTTAAAGAAGCAGAATACACAAAGCAAAAAGTATATGGGTCAATTGTGTTACTTTTTCTGAGAGTGTTTGGTATTTTTAGCCCATAATAATAATACATTAGTTGTGTGATTGAGTCCTGGCTATGAGTAAATATATCTATTGTGATGGCTCTTTAACTCCTTTGGATGATATATTATCTTGGAATTTCCTGCACGCATTAACACATCTAAAATAACGTAGCCGACATTGTTGACACGCGCAGGAACTCTGGCTATGGAGAAGCATGGATTTACGTTCTTTTTTTAGCTCTTCACTTGAGACAATTCACTGAAGTAGTTCACGATGTACTAGGTTGTGGCCGTATTATACACCGTGTGACCTACGATGTAATAGATTGTTCATTAACTTCAGGGAGATAAAGGATTGACTGATCAAAGTCCAGGATGTTCCCTGCTGTTCATCACACTGTGAAATGGCACAAAAATGAATAACCGTGTACATTCAGAACAACACTAATCACCTCACCTGGAAGTCATTGGCTTTGTTGTAGTGCATGTTGAGAGCTCTGAAAAGTTCTGATTCTCTTCCCACTGTCAGATCTCTCACGTCGGCCACTCCCTCCACGAGCGCATGGCGAGCAAACTTCTCGATCTGGATGTAGTAGAACTCCCTGAAGTTGCTGAACCACTTGATGAGCTGAGAGGTGATGCAGCGCGTGAACTGAGGAGGTAACAAAAACAGGTAACTGGGGTTGATTAAATGTAAAAAAGATTACATATATATATTGTATTATTTCTCCGTCTTTTTACATTTCACAGAATGTGTAACTCTGTTGACCAATAAAATACAGAAATTATGAAAATCTTTTGCATTTTTTTCACACTTTACTGCTCAAGATTGGAAGTATTTAATCACCTGCACGTCATGGAAACACGTCTTCAGGACCAGTGAGCTCGGGTAGCGAGTGTAAAAGAACATGAGCTTTGCTTTCTTCAAGTGGTTTGTAGTCAGACCCTCCTAAAATGCACCAGTGTTAAGGATGAAACATAATGAAATGTTTTGGGGGTAATGAGTGATCTGAGGTCATATTTCCTTTACGTGACCATGTGGATTATTTTATCTTTAAAAGAGGTAACATGAAGAAGCACAGGCTTTATTGATAGCACATACCTGATGAAATAAAAAGGATAAAATATTTAAATACACTAATGTGAGAAACTGGTAGAGGATACGTTCAGCATGTATGGGTTATTCTTCACCACGCCGCCAGACTCGATCTTGACACGAGGGAAGCACAGGCTTCCATAAAGCACTGGATCCACAGTGGCAGTGTGCGGGCTCCTCGCACGTCTGGAGTTGACCTTTGGTTTCACTTTGACTGAAGTCCACTGTGTGTCAAACATCTCAGAATTTGCTTGGACAACCTCAGAGGATCCCAGACGGGGAGTGTTGTGGTTCTTCTGCAGCGGCTGGTTGTCATGACTGAACGGCTCGTGGGGATAATGAGGAGCTCTCGATCTGGGTCGAACGATAGGCTCAGATCTTTCCAGTCTTGGCTTTTGCACAACCAGTGACAGAGCCTCAGATTGAACATCTGGTGTCTGCACCTTTTTTGGTGCCGTCTGCAGAAGAGGCACACTTTTAAAGACCGAGTCAACACTCCTGCTCACAGCTCTGGACAGTTCGTACTTTAAAACATCTGCCATGAGCTTTACTCTCTCCGGTTTGGATTGGAAAATATTCATGAGCTTCCCCTTCCTCCAGCTTGGATATTTCTGACTCTCAAAGTCAAATGAGTCTGTAAAAGCATCTTTTGGAGACATGTCAGGAGAAATATTCCAGGTGGGGTATTTCTCTGCCACATGGTAAAACCTTGTCCTGAGCTGTCGCAGGTGCTGCTGTCTTCTCTGGCTGTGACCTGTGCTGCTTCTTGCCATGTTCCCCTCACGTAGAGGCCGTTCTGGATTCCTCTCGTCCTCCTTCGGGTGTTCTGTCTTCTCATACTGTGGTGTCAACGCATCTGTGTTGTGCATACCAGGAGAGCTCGTCATGCCTTTGATGATATTTTCGACTCTGGCTCGCTTTGCTTGGTGGCCACTGCTTAGATTCCAGTCGTGATGACCGCAGGAACTGGATGCAGGAGATGGGTGCCTTCTTGTGGAGCTGTCTCTGGATGGGTTGACCTCAACTGGGCTGGAACTGAAGAAAATTGAATCAGCTTCACCTCCGCTGTAATAATCACTCCCCGTGAGCATTTTTGCGTCCTTGTCGTCTCGGTGAGGAGTCACAGAAACATTTGATGCACCTGAATTTGAATGCACAGGATCGGGTTGAAAAGAATGGAGATGCTCGGCAGTGATGCTGGTCGAATACATGCCTTTACAAACAAAACGAAGACAGCAAATGGGCAAATATAACCTCAGGTGTTAAATAATAATAATAAAAACAATTAAATGACAATGCTCCAGGAATCTTTGTTAATGTCATGATAGCAACTGTCAGTCTGCAAGTACTTAAATTGCATTTCAAATCAGTATACAAATTTTTCCTTTATTTTTTTATATTTAGAATTAAATACTACAAATTGTAAGTTGTAGTTCAGATATTAAAGATATTTGCTGCTCACCTGTTGGAAAGGAACCAGGTCTTGAACTTGCAGCAGGAGGGAAAGGGCAGGACTATTTGTACTGGTCTCACTGAAGGGTCCAGGGGGGGTGTGGTCAAATATAATACATCAACCAATCCCATTCCCACCTGCCATAAAATAACATTAATTTTAATATTAAACTGGAGCAGCTCACTGTTGACGACCGCGGTGAGAAAACTTTTTTTCCCCTAATAAATTATTGTTTAATTCGTTTTATTGTTTTATCATGTTGAAATTTCCCTTTTAATTCAGTATATTCGCGATATTTGACAGTTTCTAGTTCATGGTGAACATTTTTTTTTGCTCCCGCAGCTCGGTACTTCTAACCTCCCCCTGCCAGCCTGCCACAGTGGTTCCTTCCACTTGGACCGCCCACACACTTGGGAGCGGCGCGAGCTTCCGTGGACTGTACGTACAGCTTCTCCGCTACAGGCTTCAGCCGACAGCTACCGTCATGTTAGCACGAACCAGAGGTGTGTACCGGACGCTCGGCCGTTCCGTGTCAGCGGTTAGCCAGGTAGGTCCAAGGAGGGCGGGGCAACACCACCACCACTGAGCTGTGGTAACACACACTGTTCATGTTCATTTGTATGTCTGTTATGTTCTGTAGTGCTGACATTAGCTTGTTGAGTAGCAGGGCCTCGGCTAACAAGGACAAAACACACTGACAGCTTCACACTGAACTTCGGGTCTGTCGCGAGCTAGAAGCGGTGTCCTGTTAACTATCTGACTGTTGGAAATGAAGTTAAACTTTAAAATATCTAAACGAATAAAACACTGCACGCAATCTCATAGTTGGCCTGCAAGTCAGAATAAACTTGCTAAGCGAGTCGACATTCTGTTCTGTTGTCTGTAGCTATAATCTTTGTTTTAGTTATTGTACTGCTTCAGTGACAGTGACCGGTTAATGACGTGTATGTTAAGTGCTGGCTTTTCTCTCAGGTGTTTAACTGTCTACTTATTACTGTGAGCAGGTTAAAAAACAAGCTGAAACAATTTTCTTTACTTTTCCCTGCTTCACATGGAGCCTATTGTGTCAGTGTTGTCAACTGTATAAACACAGGCAAATTCAGTCAGCACACCCTTGCAATTTAATACAACTGTCCCACATTAAACTTTATTTCATGGAGAATCCAAAGCCCATTTAAGTGTCTTTAAATACCGAAGAACATTTAAGTTTCAGTTCTATTTGATGTGTTAAAGCCCAGCCTTGCTCATATAAAATGTGATACAACAATTACACAGATCGAGATTCAACTTTGAGATGTAGCTGTTTAGATGCATTTTAATAATAGTACACGGTAAGGTCTTTTGGATTAGACTGCATCAGTTTGATTGAAATAAACAGAACTGAGCATGCAAAACCTCTCAGTTTCCCACAGATTCAGTACAGTACCCTATCTTGCAAGATTAATATTTGTTTTTTATCTTTTTCATCATGTATTTATATCTGAATCCCCTCCTTAATCAAGTTATCTTCTTCTTTGGTGTTTTATAGCAGTTGGCCTCTGTAATGCTGCATTCATGCCTCTTTCCAAATCAAATTATCTCCTCCTTGGCCCATAATCAATATCCCCAGAAAATTGCATCTTTGTCGGTCCTTGACTTTTTTAATTGTGTGCTGCTCTCACTAAGAATGTCCAAAAATGGCAAAAACATGACCTCCTTGGCAGCTTCTGAGTGTAACTTGAGCTGTAACTAATAACTAGATAAGCTGAATGTTTTGAATTGCATCTTCTTTTAGCCAAGTCCCTCAAGAACATACACACAAGATAACTAAAAATCAAAGAATAACTACTCGAGCAACACTTCGAAAAAGTTGCAAGAAGACAAATAGAAAAATATAGCTAACTATTATGGTACACGTGATCCTTCATGGTGTGGTATACGTTTCCCTGTTCTTTGATTCATTGTGTATGATTAGTGCTTAACTGACAGCTCCACCCTTTTCTGGCATCCCTTTGTCACAAGCAGCTATACATATAAAAAAAAAGAAGTAAAAGAGCAGCCAGAACAAGATGGGCCCTGCCCTCAATACCCACATGCATAACTCATACAGTCTCACAACACACAGATATTCAGTAGCCCTCACCAGTCTTCCTCTCCTTAATTTGAAAATACACTATTGTTCATCACATTGTCTAGACTAAAGACATTTAATGTTAGAAAAGTTTAGTTTTTACATCTATAGACAAAGACTAGTGCATATAAGACAAATAGGTTTATGTAAGAGTCCTTGCCCCTTGACTCAAAACAATAAGTCAGACTCAAAAATAGTTTACCTGAGGTTTAAAATAACCCAGATTTTGATGTATTTTTTTATAGTGACCAAACCAGACTTATTTTCTCTCTTATTTACTCTTTTCAGGCAAATAATGTTCTACTGCGGCAAAGTGTATCAGGTAAGTGTGCTTCCACACTAACCACACTGACTGTTTCTTCAGCAGGGTAAAACTGTAGTACATTATTTGTTTTTCTTTTTCAATTCAAACATTGTCAAATGAGTCCAAACAAATCTCCACATGGCTTTCTTTGTTTTGGTCAGTGTAGTTGTTGTGTGTTAGTGTCAGGAAGTGATGCATTTTATGTTAAGACGGACGGTCTGTCTCAGTTGAAGCTGGAAGTACAGATTGTGTTGATTTTCTTTCTTTTCCTCTTTTTTCACCTCTCAGGGATCTCTGTCTGCAATCGACCACTTTACAGATATTCTCAGCTGTAAGTCAACACTCCAGTTTTGATGGGTTTTTTCAAGTGTTCCAGTAAACACTTGATCTTTAACAGAGCATTGTCTGAGGCATTTTTCTTTTTATCATAATTGTGCTTTTTACCTCCACTGTCATATTAGCTTATACTGCATGTGAATTATTCTTATTTGTATTTGTTTTTCTGTACTTTATGTAATTGTAAAATAATTATCCTTTTATTCTTCTTTATTAGATAAGATTAGACACAAGAAGAGAATACATTGAGCTTTAATAAACTATATTTTGCTTCATCACTAAAGTAATGTGTAAAATTGCTAATATATTTATGTAATTAAGTGATGTTTTTCTTGTCCCTTTTTAGATGTGAATTTTCATCATCAGCAAATGTCTTCCACATCAGATACTTCAAGACATCTGCTGTTCATAGTATGTACTGCAACAGCTCTCTGTGTTTGTAACTTGAACTCTGCAAAGTGTTTTGACTCATAGTAACAACAGTTGTTCTTTTCTCTGTGCAGGGGATGAAGTGGTCACAGTCAACACTCCTGCATTTGCAGAATCTGTTTCAGAGGGAGATGTGAGGTGGGAAAAAGGTGTGTATTTACATGTTAAATAAAATGCAGTATCTGAGTACATTTACGTTAATAAATAATACAAAAGATGAAAATAATCATGTTTCTGCAAATTAAAAACACTCTTGCTTGTGTTTTAGCTGTGGGGGACTCGGTGGCGGAAGATGAGTTGGTGTGTGAAATTGAGACTGACAAGGTAGGAATAAAAAAACCAAAATCAACCGTATCATTTGTACATATTTAACATTATGGAGGAACACGACATAGAACTTGTGCACTTTGTACTCCTAGACCTCAGTACCAGTCCCTTCTCCAGCAGCTGGTGTAATTGAGGAACTGCTGGTGCCAGATGGCGGGAAGGTAGAAGGAGGAACCCCCCTCTTCAAGCTCCGGAAAGGAGGTGTGCTCATCTGAACATCACTCATCACGTATTTATACTTTAGTATATGAACTAGAAGGTTTAAGGTTTAAGTTTTCACTTTGCTGGTGTTGGTCCATACTATTAACAACACAAATAGCCCATTATGAGTGCACGTGCAAGGGATTTGACTCTAGTTTTTCCATTTCTCTGTATTTGCACATAAAGAGACAGGAACAAGTAGTGTAGTATTTGTGACTTGGAAGAATCAAGATACACAATTGAAAGCGTATTATTTTCTGAAAGCTGAGTGAACACACTGAAGCAATTTGCATGTTTGGTGAATCATTCATACCGTTAAATTCATACCACATTTGTCCGTCTGTCTTCTCTTCTCAGCTGTTGCTGCTGCCAAAGCTGCTCCCTCCGCAGCTCCAGAGGCACAAGCTGCTCCTCCTCCACCACCACCACCACCTCCAGCTTCAACCACCACATCCATGCCTGCAGCGCCACCACAGGCTGTCCCAACAAAGCCTGGTGTGTTTCCCTCCAATTAATTTGAAGTAGAACTACTCCCTGCAAGTTTATTCTGACTTGGAGGCTAACTATAAGATTACATGCAGCACTACTGAAGCATTTATTCATTATCACAAAGTGATAGTGTCTGGAATCTGGACAAATTTATAATGACATTTAATTCGTTCTAATTCATTCAAAACCCCCCACCCACCCCTGTGTGCGCATGTTACCACCATCACCGATCCTCAAATATTCCACAAAAGTCACGGTTTTCTTTGCTTAATGAATGATTCGAATAATTGTTAGATTATTAATGACATACAGTAATATAGTGGGATGAGATAAACACTCCACTCTGAGCCCTCTGACTCTCCGCTCTTTATCTAAATTGTAATTATGTTGTCCTCGCTGCTGCATATCGCGTTCGTACATGTAATAACAGTTAGAAATATTAATTCCACGTTTGAAATAAATGTGAATTCATAACAAAAAGTGATAGCCCTAATATATAACCGCTGATGTGACTAGTTCTGGATAAATTCAGAAGTAAAATTTGAGGCCAGTTGAGTCGTTTGAGAGCATAGCAATACTCTCCATATAGTAATGACAAAAAGCCCATAGAGTATGAGTCTAACATGGATATAAAATGCTCACTTATTTACCAAATAAAACCTTAGTGAATCCCAGTATAATTTGTTTCTCCCTCTTTTTCTTAGTTTCTGCTGTCAAGGCTATGACTGCACCTCCAGCACCAGCTCCTCCTACAGCAGGAGGCAGAGGAGAAAACAGGGTAACACACACACACACACACACACACACACCAGGAATAATTAATTTTCATAATATCATAATAGAACACCATTGTTGAGCTGATGATTGACAGACCTTTACTTTTTTTTTTTTTTTCCTCCTCCTGTGCAGGTGAAAATGAACCGTATGAGGTTGAGGATCGCCCAGAGACTGAAGGAGGCTCAGGACACCTGTGCTATGCTGACCACCTTCAATGAGGTGGACATGAGGTGAGATACAGTAGCTTTTTAAAGGGGGAATATAATGCAAAATCAACTCTTTATACCTTTAAATCCTTATATTTGGGACTCTGGAGGTCCTATCAGTCAGCAAAGTGTGAAAAGAGATGACTGTTTCTGTGGTCCTCCTCAGTCTAAGTACAGGAGATAAAACACACGATGTTGACTTCCGTGCTCATTGGGACGATACAATGCGCTAAATTCCTGGAATTGTTATCTCGCGGAGCCCGTTTTGTCCATAAAACACGCGAGAGTGCTGGCCAGGGCAACAGTATCTGAAAACAAGTCCACGAAATCTGCGAAACGTTCTATTCTTGGCTCCACAGTGCAGCACAGAGTCCTACACAAACCTCCAGCATGTTATATATGACAGCAATGTGCATGCTAGAGCCTGCAAATGATCACGTTTCCAAATGCTAACTGTTGTTAGCTCCTAGTAGAATCTGTGACTAATGTAATTTCCTGTCCCTTTCGTTCGTTTAACTTGACCTACTTGACCTCACTAAATGTTTCCTTCAGCAACATTCAGGAAATGAGGAAGACCTATAAGGACGCTTTCTTGAAGAAGCACAACACCAAACTGGGTTTTATGTCGCCGTTTGTAAAGGCAGCAGCACACGCTCTGATGGACCAACCTGCTGTCAATGCTGGTGAGACGATTGAAATGACCTACAATTATTACTTGTATTGCAAATGGTCAAAGATTTCCATTTGTATATTTAACATGTTCTTAATGGTTTTTCTTGACAGTCATTGATGATACAACTAAAGAGATAATATACAGGGAGTATGTGGACATTAGTGTTGCTGTGGCAACGCCAAAGGTACAACATTTGAGTTTAAACGTCACATTCGTGTGTAAAACCTATTGCTATAAAATGCTGAGTTTGTCAATTTCCGTTTTCAGGGTCTTGTCGTACCAGTGATCCGTAACGTTGAGACAATGAACTTTGCTGACATTGAGATGGCTATTACAGCACTGGGGGAAAAGGTAAACACGCTTGTGTGCTATAGATGATAACCACCATCTTACTTTCTTTTAGAGGGAAAACAAGGAAAAATAATTGTGTTTTGCACTTCAGGCTCGTAAAAATGAGCTTGCTATCGAAGACATGGACGGAGGCACTTTCACCATCAGCAATGGTGGTGTGTTTGGCTCTATGTTTGGTACACCCATCATCAACCCTCCCCAGTCTGCCATCCTGGGCATGCATGGCATCTTTGAGCGACCTGTTGCCATCAACGGAAAGGTAAGAAAACAGTGTTTTATTTACTGGGGAAACCAAAGTTTAGAGAGAGAGACTCGGATGAGGTATGAAATGTAGCTTTTCATGTTGTTGTATTCAACTTATTAAAACTCCCAATTGGCAGGATCACAAGAAATGTAGCTGACTGAGGAGTTCCATCACACACTTTGATAAAGATGAAGATAAATGTTTGTCAAAACAGCATGATAATACAATTCTGCAGTGCTACAGAAATTTAAGCCTTGGCTCTTCAGATGAGAAAATGTGTTTTGTTAACAAACTAAAAAAAAGGTAATTTCTTATGAATTTGATATGTTTTTGGGGGGTAAGTGTGAATCTTATCACAATTGCAATATCTCTCAAAATAATTGTTATATTCATGTTTTTTCTGCCATATTATGCAGCTCTAATCACCAGGTTGTTGCATATTAACAGTTTGGGGTTGAGATTCTTTGACGAGATGAGTTTGACAGACCATTCTTTGGTCTCTGGAACACTGTTGATATTTACCTGTATTATATTGTATTGATTGTACGTCTCTTTTTAAGTCTCTTTTGGACTAATTTCCTGTTTTTTGGGGTTTCTTTGCAGCATAGGTGGTAGTTGCCAATGCTGTTATAGCAACCTATCCACTGAAAGGATGTGTACATGTTGCTTAGTAAAATAGGAAATAGGAGCCAGTCCCTCTCATGTCATCCCAAACATTTTATGCTCTAAGGTTATTATGAAATGTTCTCTAAATGAACATTCTCAAACATCAGTAAGTAATGAAACTACTTTGTGTTTTGGCAGGTCGAGATCCGGCCTATGATGTACGTGGCGTTGACGTACGACCACCGGCTCGTCGACGGCAGGGAAGCTGTTACTTTCTTGCGCAAGATCAAAGCCGTGGTGGAAGATCCCCGAGTGCTGCTTCTGGACATGTGATGTTTCTTCCACCACATTACTCAGATGCATAAAAAATGAACTCCACACCACAAAACACGCACAAGTCACACCAAACCTGCCACCACACAACTGTTTGTTTTTTTTCCTCTGTGTTACAGGGGATACTATGCTTGCATTTTAACACAGCATTCAATTTAAAGTGCCCATCTAGTATTTAACCAACAAAACAAAAAAAGACAACTTCTTGTCTTTTGTAATTGTTTTGCTACAGGCAAGTCACACAGGTGTTTTATAACATCCATGTGCTCTTCAGGTATGAAGCGGTAGATAAACTCTTGCTGCGTCCTTGACACTTGAAATGTAAGTGGCTTTTCCCGGCAACATTTGGCTGCAAGTGAACGGTCTACCCCAGTAGGTCTACCTCGTTAGTTTGTCCTTCCTCCTCCTGGCCACTTTTTCCACAGCCGGGCGGAGCACAAGCTCGCTCCGATGAATTCAAGATGTTTTAATGTTAACACAGGAGTGAAAAAAAAATGTCCTTGGGTTTGCTGCTGGTCATTGTTACCAGCTACAGTCTGGAAAAAGGGATCAGGAAACTGGGATTTTGAGCAGAACAGATGTTTGTCGGTGCTGTGCCTTGAAATCCATGATGAGCGTCTGCTTGCAGGTCACCAAGTTCAGTTATATTTGTCTTTTATACGCTACAATCTTGTTTTTAAACTTTCCTTTCTGTTGTCCAGCCATTGGAGTCCAATCATGTTGATCAATTCTGATAATCTCTTTGTAAAATTTACATTCATTCACGGTTGGTTTTTTTGCGATAATCTTTTGGGGCAGTGTTCTGGGTGGAGATTCAAAGAAGCGCACAATTTGCTTGCACATTTTTATTGTCATTGTGCTATCCTATATATAATATACTTGTATTTAAAGAAACATCTCAAGCCTTTTTATGTAATAAAACCTGTCTCGCATATGTCCATCATGACTTTGACTATACGTGATGTGTCGCTGCCATCTGAAGCGATACTCAAAAATCACACGTTTGTGGCAGGGCACGTCTTCATGGTTGATCTTGGCTACAGCATTTTATCTCATGCCAAATCTGTTTTTGCTACCAAACTCTCCACAGCAGATGAATTGTGTGCCAGAGGCCAATCTTCAAAGCCTCATTAGTCGGCCTCCTGTTCGCCTCTTGAGAAGCTCCAAATAATGTGATCATCTCTGACAAAGTCTTGAGGGTTGCTTTGCCCTTTATACCACTTCACAGACACGGGCTCGAGTGTGTGCAGCTGTGTATGATGCCCCTTCACTATTTCTGTTTACTTTAATAATCACGGCGCACAATGGGATCCTAATGTACGTCTTTGTTTCTCTGCCAGCACCTACACAAATGTCTGAACAACACTGTTTGGAGCAAAAACACAGAATTCATTATGAAAACACAAAAAAGCCCAAACATTAGATTACCATGAGAATACTGGAGGTCCTAATGGGCCTGAATACAGCAAACAATGATACAAGGGTTCCTGTAATTTAATTATTTACTTTTATTACCGCTCAAGATTCCATTAGCGCTTTCGAGATCATGCTAATTGGCAGCGTGTGCCAGGAGGTGCATAGATATCTGAAGGGCTTGTTGGCAGGTTTTTTGTTTCGTCTTCAAATTTTGGCGAAATCTGTGAATTTCCAATTGGACTGCTCAATAAGATGTGGGTTTTAAGTCTTTGTGTCCATTCACATGAAAGATGGCCCTATTAGAAATTGGCAGCTAGCTGTTTGTTTTCATTAAGCCACATCAGAGGGATAATTTACCTAAATTATTCTGTTATTTTTTTTCTGTCTTTTAAATACGCCAATTATATCAATGTCATTATATAAAGCATTGTTGTTGTTTTTTTGTAGTGCAGTTGGTAGAAAAGTGTTGAGAGTAGATGAAAGCATGACTAACAGCTGGAATTCTACATTTATAAGACTTAAAAAGTTGAATGCAGCCTATTGTCTTTTTTTTTTTTAGTATAAAAAGGCTTTTGAGTACTTTTTTTGAGTAGAACATCTTCATATGTTTGCCAAGCGCAGAACTGTCATGCACATACAAACTTATTCTAAAAGCCTCCAGCCTCAATCACATTTTCTGTGTTTTTTTCCCATTTTTTGCCTTTTACTTAAGATTTATGTGTATATGTTTTCAATGACATGCATAAAAATGAAATATTAGTTGTTACAGAAGTAGTCCGAGACGTTGTAGTATGCACATCATGACGTGTGTGTGTTTGCTCTTGTCACAATTTACAGTGTGAAAAAATGTAAATGACGGTTGTTATCTTTAAAAGATGGGACCTCGTGTAAAAGGTTTGTAAGATGCTATGTTAGAGATATTTCCATCTTTTACAAGTTACAGTTTCAAGACCACAAACAAACAGTGTGTGGGATCTTAGGTTGTTCTGTGGGAAATTATCCTTTTGTTTTACAAGTTATAGTTAAAGCTATATTTTTAAATAAAAAAAGAAATATTTGAAAGTATTGTAATCTGTAGGCCTTGAAACTGTTGTGATAGACGGACCGCAAAATGTCTTCAGGCCTCTGGAAGTCGGTTGACTGGAAGACATTAAGGTTAACGTCACTTTATTAATCTCTGTGGGTAAATTTTGTCCTTCTCCTACTTAGGAACCTTCCTAGACCTTAGGAGCAGCTACTCCGCGACAGCGCCCAGCGACCAACTCCAGATTAAATGTCGGCAGCGTTACCGGAACACGGGAGAAACCAGCTCATGCAACATCTAAACTCGACACAGAAAGGTCCTGGGACCTTCAACGTCCCGGTAACATCAAGGAAAAACAGAATGATTGACCACATGTTGTAGACATCATTGTTGTGAAAATTCTCTGCTGCTGGTCAAGAATGAAATGGAGAAATTCTGACCGCCGACAAGTTTTATTTTCTTTGCAAGGAAAAGGTCAATCTTCACAGGAGTGATCCTAGCTGGAGAAAGATCCAGAGCATAGTGAGCTCTCCACATTTATACTTGAGCAATTCCCCTTTCGCATTCCTCCAATAGACAAGAAGTCTACCTTTCCAGGCGGTGTTTTCACACCTCTTTGTCTACTGTAGGTATCGGGGAGCCGACTCCTTGTGGATGTTGTAGGAAGGTGTCAGTTCAGGCTAGATCCTAGTTACACAATAGACAAAAGGACCTGGTATTCTGTGTTGGGCAGGTATAGGGTGATGGGCAGTTGAAGCTCTGAGACAGAAATTGAATTTACCATTACATTCACAGACCATTTGGATTAGGACTCCCTGCCTGAGACGTACAGAGGTGATGGTGGACATGACCTGGAAGCAGTGAAGGTAATGAAGCACCAACAATTCGGACGATAGTTTGCTCACAGTGAGTCACCACTGCAACACATCATCATCATCATCAGTGTAGTGACTTTAAAGTTAATCATTGAACAGGGACTTTACAGTCTGTCAGCTTTTGTTACCACGTGTTGATCAACACCTGTACCTGATGATATCTCTTATGTCTCTTAACATAAACATGTGCTTAAACTGATAATGCAAAGCTCTTCCCGGGCTCACAAGTGACAATTAGACAATTCATTAGCAGCCCCTTAATAATCCCACTGTGCCTAAGTAATGCTGCGTGTGCATATTCATTAATGTGCCGTTTTTCCTTTACAGGCCATTTCATTCATAACCGGTGTGGCTGAACACAACCAGCTTGCATCTGGCCCTATTCTTCCCTCTCCTCCCCGGTCCTTTGATATGGAAGCAGCTCTCTCTCTTTTTCTTCCTCCTCTTGTTCTGTTGTCATACCAGAAGATTATTTTTGGACGGAGCAAATGAGGTTCAGGACCCCCAAGGATCGACGCGCTGAGGTGGGTGCAGCTGGTCGGTGTCAGAGGTTCAAGTGTTCACACTGGACAGAGGTGGTAGCTGTAGTAGTAACAGTACGTTTACCGTCAATACAGCTGTGTACACTGTACATGGTCAAGCAAAACACCATTTATGATTATATTTATTTTATTATTAACTGCATTTAGCAGCACCTGCTAACTTAAGAAGCAACAAACATTCTCTTGTACATGATATGTGCTAATGTCCACTTCAATTTAGACACATTTCTGACCGATGTGCGTTGATTTTTTAAGTATTGTCTCAAGAAATGTTTTACTACTTTCTGTTATGTTGATTTTATCCAGCACCAAAGTGGCAATTCAGGTTGGATGTTTGTCCCTGTGCATACTTATGTCTCAAGAAATAATGTGAAGAAGTTTTAGGTTAAAGCTGAAGTGTGTAACTTTTAAACCTACCAAATTGGCATTGTCAGATTATGCTGCGTTCCAAAGCCCATCCAAACAAATGGGATGTGGGACTTATCCTACCTGAATTGTACTAGCTCCTACTTCAAAGCGTTCCAGCAATTGAAGTCAAATGTTAGAAAACATGGACGATCGCGGTGCTTTCGATTTATGTTTGAAGAGGCATTTTGACTGTCAGCAATTCAGTCTACTTACATGAACAAGCAAGCCGTATATGTAAAAGCCATACATATAACGTCATGAGTATACTTTTACCGTAGCCCTACATATCTTCATGCTAACGGATAACGACAACATAATTTCAAATTCTGGAACGCAGCATAAGTTCCACACGGTATGGTAAAGACCCCGGTCAGGCTTGTGTTTCGTACAGTAACTTTACTTC
This sequence comes from Microchirus variegatus, assembly GCF_963457635.1. Classification (NCBI taxonomy): domain Eukaryota; kingdom Metazoa; phylum Chordata; class Actinopteri; order Pleuronectiformes; family Soleidae; genus Microchirus; species Microchirus variegatus. The sequence continues at coordinate 16,600,490 of NC_139813.1, forward strand.
GTAGGCGTGGTGTGCGCTGTGCCTGATGGCCGCCTCAGTGAGATACGTAGTGTGATGTCAAACGCGACAACAACGGAGGACAACGGAGCTGCTCAGTTTGTGGCTGTTTAGATCAAGACGTCACACTAGATCACGGGCGTTGAAGAAACACCGGTCGCAGGGGAGTAACACATTTTTGTCGCTCATACAGCTGTCGACTGTCGTAGGTCTAGCTCCTCCAGTACCATACCATTACGCTGTTACCCAAAAGGAATGGTAGCGAAAAACTGGAACTGTAGGGGCCAGATATTTTGGTACTATTCCTTATGGAAATGCAAAACAGTTTAATGCCGAACCATTCCACTCTGGAAACACTCCTTCTGTGTTTCAGGAGTTACATACTGGAGCTTTAAGGAGGTAAAAAAAATCATTTGGTACTGGTTTAGCTGCAGTAATTTACACACACACAAAACAATAGTGATAATCCAATACATAGAGTTGTGTTGGATCACAGCAGTTGGAGAAAACAAGAATGTTCCCGTCCACAGACAGGGCCTGCAGGTACAGCTCAGCGTGGGTCGACAGGCTTCTTTGTTGTAGCATCTGAAACAAAGTGAGACGAAACTGAAAACAAATGATGTGGGGAAAAAATGCAAATGAGACCTGATTTGTTCAGGGTTACAGTGGAAAACTACTTAAAACAGAATGTAATACCTGTATCTGCCTCATGATTGTAGAGATGAGAATTGTTATGTAGAAAGGAGAAAATGTGATATACAGTACGTGGTATATAACTCTAATGTGACATTTGTCATAGGTGCTTCTGCATGTACCTCAAGGAGAAGAGGTGAGGTGATACATCTGTTGTTTCTGAATATTGTATCAATTTTTACCATCTGACTGCAGATCATCGCTCCATCTCCACATCACTGTCCTGCTCTTGACCCTGGGTGGACCTCCGTCTCGACACATACCTGCTGCTCCTCCTCGATGTCCTCATCAATCACATCCATCACAATAAAGCTGCTGCTGCACACGGAGGTGAGTTTGACTGCGACACTGTTGCAGAAATATAGCATGAAGCGGCTTTTATGTACAAGTTAAATGGTTTCAGATTTTTACAGTGTTAACTTTACTGAGACACTTTTATGAATGAGGCAACTGTGTGAGCGTCAACCGCAAGTCTTGCAGTTCACAAAACCTCCAGTAGATGGAGGTGTTGGCTGTAAATTGTCTTATAACTTTGGTACATACACTGCATTAACAGGCCCTGTTTATTGACACAGTGTATAATAAAAAAAATATAATAAAATATGACTATAACAGTAATAATAATACAATAGTAGAATGTTCTCACAGCAAACCTCCAAAGGTGAAGTCTTTTACACTATTTGTTTTTTCGCTCTTTTTTTCTCGTTTAACTTATTTATTACCTTGTTTGTCTGAAATATAAATGTTAAAAAGTGTGTGTGGGGGGGGGGAGGATTTTGCCAAGTACAAAGTGTGAAATTAAGTTGTTTATAAAGGCCATCCCCTCCGCCCTTGTGCGGTGACACTTTTTCCACTGTCCAAAACTTAAATGTCAGTGTGGTGAAAACGAGGTGCTGCTGTTCCTCCTTTGACAACAATGTCACTGGTGTTGTATCACATTACAGTGCTAAATCTTATGTAACAAGCAATTATACCACACGGGAATGGGAAGTCGAGGAGAAGCACTAACTTTAATTTCAATCTTGAATAAGCAGGATTAAAATAAATGTGGAAAAGTGTGACTTAAATAAGAGGCAGTGGCTGTTTGCTCTGTCTGCAGATGGAAGATAATGCGTTTCTGATGCTGAGCTCTGAACAAAGATGAATGACTTTTTTTAAATGAGCGGCTGTTTGGCTCGGCTGTGACGGATGACGATTGCATAACTGCTGTCGTTTAATACTCGTTTAGTGTCACAACTTAAGAGGAACCAGTAAAATTACGTTGATTTCAAAGGAGGAACTGGCAGAAAGATGAGGGTGAAAGATGACACAAGGCGTGTAGTTTGTTGTAGTTAGAAAATAAACTTTATACCATTCATGATAACAGAGTCATACATAGCAGATAAAGGTCAAGAAGAGACAGTGAAATACTGCTCAGCTGTAGAGATTCCTGCTTGTTTTCTCAGCTGTTTGACAGCACGACATGACTGGAAGAGGACTGACAAGACGAATCACATCAAGTGATTGACGAGCATTTTTTTTCCATATATGTTTATGTATACAAAGCCGTATAAAACAAGTACAACAATGGACAGACAACAAGTCCAAAAAACAAGGGTGTAAACATTTTTCGTGTATATGTGCTTTTTCATGACGCCAGCGTCACCACAAATCGGATCAACCGGTATCTGCCATCGTCAAGGCAGGGTATAGAAATCAACATTACCAAAACTAAAAAAACAAAAAAACTCCACTCCTTCTATTGCGTATTGTATCCTAAAAGCTCTAGGCCTGTATATTTCGACTAGCATACAAAGGAAAAAACCTGCAGAGCCTCTGCACTGAAACACTGCCGTTTAACTCAGGGCTTTTGTAACAGAGCACCGTGTTGGTATTCGTGCGTTTCCTCAGTGTTGTTTCCAGTTGTACTCCGTGGTATACATTGGTCCCTTTTTTATGTAGAGATGGTTGATGTAACAGCGAGGCACAGTGCATTAAGTGTAACCAAAAACCCTTAATGTGGAGATGAAACTGGATCATTCCAGTGGTTCAATGCACAGAGCCAGCTCTTGTAGCAGTGCTGAGGATGCCCTACAACCCCAGGTCCTTGGGCAGAGTCTCCAAGAGTCTCCAGCTTGGAGCTCAAGTGCTTTTCTAGAAATGTATTGCCAGTTCGATTTTCATTTAAATGGCTGCTGTGGTGGTACTGGTTTGGCTTTCAGGGACTTTCCCTGTTTCACTTGGTGTCGGCGGACAGCTGCTCCAGCAGAGGGTTGGCCTCACTCTCGGGTGTTTTGACGCTGTCGGTCCTCACGATGCAGGTGGGCCGGTGTAGATTGAGCATCACCATTAGCTGCTGCCTCTCCATTCGGAGCTCCTCGATCTGGGCCTTCAGGTCCGAGTTCACCATCTCCAGACGCTCCGATTCCTGGACAGACATGTTGAATTAGAAGTTGCTACTGGAGTAAATTCAACACAGACATTTTTGTAGCAGCATGGCTTTCTGGTCTGCATGGACGTTTAACCAGGCTTGCATCAGCCACATTCTGGTCACTTGGAATATGCCTGACTGTCTTTAACATGAGTCAGCAGCTCTGGTTTACTTTTAGTCATAAACTCACTCTCTGAAGGAAGTCGGTCCGTTCCTTCTTTTTGTTTCGGCATCTCGCTGCTGCTACTTTGTTTTTCTCTCGTCTCCGTTTCCTCCTTTCTTCATCTTCATCCATCTAAAAAAAACAGACAACAAAGACATTTTATAACTATTGTGTATCTGAAAGGAGTTGCAAACCTATTAATCAATAATTGTTTTTAAAATTAAAGTTATCTGATGACAAGCTGAGACACATTTCAACTACAAACAGGTTAATCAACTGTCAAACATTAATTTGATTCATTAGAAAAACAGTTTACCGAGTAAATGGCAACAGAGGAGAATAAATCATACCACTTCTGACATTAAATGCATTCCCATTTCCTCCCATACCAGGCATTTCAAGTGATATATTTTTTAGTCTCCTTTCTGACAGGAAAATTTCCTAAAATCCATCTTAATGGGTGGTTTAAAAAAAAAGAAGTCCTGAACATATTACCCTGCCCTCTGAGCTGATATACACACACCCTATATCGGCATCATCTCCCCCTTTTTTTCCCTCACCTCTGTCTTGATGGCGAGTGGCCTCTTCCCCAGCCTCCCTAAGAAATGCAGCGGGGACAACATGGTACCCAGTTGGCGGAAGTCGGCCAGCTTAAGCTGATCGGTGAGCGTGGTGGCCGAGATGCCTGCCAGTGGGCCCAGGCTGGGCAGGGAGCCCGCCGCCATCGAAGGGTCAGGTATCTGTCCTGGCATCATGTCCGACACGGCCACCACCGCCGCTGTGGAGAGAAAGGGAGAGAGGAAGAAGAGAGATTAGAAACATTAATAGTACACCTTTTTAAATGAGACAATGTCACTTTTTTGTGTCTGGTACTGATATTACAACCTTGAGAATCTACCGATATTAGTCCAATACAGTCATTTTAGACCATTTATGAACTATGAAGCCGTTAACAACACATCTGTGCCGAGTCATATCAAAGACATAATTCTCCAACTGTGTAACAAATATTGAAAAAGGAGAAATAAACAGCTCAAACAGGCTATACACTGTCTGTGCATAGTGAATCATGCAATATATATATTAAATTTTTATCTGCCACATACCTATTCCCATCCCTGGCCAAAAGCAGTCCTAATCTAAAGCTAGGAAAAATAACATATGAATTTCATCTTGAAGAAATTATACATACTTATGAGTAGTATAGTTTTGGCCAATAAACCCCCTTTAAACTGTGGATTAAATGTACAAGTAATCGTGAACACCTGGTACCAAAGATCTTTGATGCTTAGATGAGTCACACAAATATACCGCTCCTCCGTTATCATATTGCATCCATCTTTTATCAGTTTTTGATCTTTTAGTATTGAAGTGCCTCCAAAAAAAAATTATTGATTTCTTTTTCCATCCTTGTCAAGAAATGTCTTTCTAATTACAAGTTGCAGTTTCCAAGAATGCGTTCGAACGTTGACAGCTTTGACAGCTGTGTTATCTTCTTAGTCAGCAGCCAGCGAAGGAAACACTCGCTTAAATCTGTCAGCAGCCACACACTCATCTTTGTAGCTCCACATGCAACAAGAAGCTGTGATAAGTCTGATGTGAGCATATGAACAGAGGGATATCTCCCACACGCACGCTTCTGATGACTAACCCGGTGGGTTTTCATTCTGAGTGGTCGTTCTGTTCTGGCGAAAAAGGGATTCAAAGGATATCAAACACATTTGTGTCAAAACAGAGCGGGCTACACTCATACATTCCTCCTCCACCGCCACCTCTTTCAACAATTTGGGGGTAGTTTAGAGGGTTTGACCACAGCTCTTTTTAATGCAATCAGGGAGGAATGAGGGGCAGAGCGGGGAAAAGGGAGAACTTGTACAGGCCTAAAGGAAGTGGCTGGAGAATTAAGATTTCTCTCTAATTACTGGAAGACCAATAGCTGGAAAACTTCTGATGGCCAAATAAAAAACAAATGTTACAGACAGGAACCGTGTAACATGAGCCGACTCTACCCTGCCCATCCCTGCAATCTGTGCAGAGAGGCAGTGAGAATTTTATAAAGTCTGACCAAAAAAAACATACCGTCTGATAGCTGCAAAGAAAAATTAACAATAATACATTTTTTGTTTATTACGTAAATAAGTTAAGTGTGGACAAGACAAGGGTCAGTACTGTCTGACAAAAACACTGGGGTCAAATCTGTTTGTCTGACTGACGCAACTTTGGCACAGTGACCCACGGTCAGCTAGGATTACTCACCAAACGCAAAGAAAAAAAACAATATCAGTGTAACTTCTATTCTAACAACTTAATTCACGTTTGCTTGCGGAGCATTTGGCTGAACGTGAACTTCTACAGGATGGGCAGAATCTGAACAAAGCCTCTCTTATATGAAACCAACAAAGACGTGTATTGTGAGGTGAATACAGCTGAATTTGCTGGTGGGTGACGAGCTGACTGTATTGTAAGTTATACAGTTTTTTGTTCTTTGCTACTGTTTTTTTATTATTATTTTCCAGACGCTAAAAAAAAACTCTTTTACAAAAGCCATAGAAGAGGTAATGAAAAAAAAGCATGGTTATGTAACTCTATTCTAATATACTCCACCCTGCTCATGGGCTGGTCTCAAAATGTCTGGGCTTTACTGTTGTGCATGGTAGAGAAGAATTGGCTCACTTTTTGGCAAGAAGAAATCACTTCTCACTGTCACTAGTGTTGCGGAGGTGCTGCTTTAAATTGCTTGTATTGTATGACCTACATTACAACTCATTATGAAACTGTTGGCAAGTCTGAAGCAGATGCACAACAGTTATTTTTGTGTATCTCTGACATTCCTGTATTAATTATATAAAATTTAAGTTGCATTACATCTAAAGAAAAGATGCAGTAGTGTGGTCAATTGTTTTTGAGTTGCATCTCCATACTATTCTTAACCTGTTACTACTACCTTCAGTCTGCATGATTTATTCACTCCAAGGACAAGTTGGTGTGTGGAGCCAGTGTCCAATGAGGCATTTTATTATTTAAATCCCCACAGCCCCCTCCCTCTCTTCCTCTTTCTCTCCCTCCCTCTCTCCCACTGTATATATACTCCCATTTACTCTGCACTTGGCAGCAGTCTGTTGTTTTTGCTGGAGAGGAAAAGAACAAGACAGCCCTGGTTAAAAGTCCCTCTCAGACAAAATTCACTCTCCAAAATTCCCAGGAGTAGTGTAGGAATGAAAGGTGCCAAGACCTTCTCGTTCTGTGGACAGGCTATTGAAAAAACAAGGCAAACCATATGGAAACAGGAGTAATGACTATTCTAATAGCCTGGCAATAGCACACGTTGTAGGACTGAACTGATTAAGTCTTCGATGAAGCGGCAGCTTCCATAGACGTACAAGAGACGTACATGTGCTTCACTGCATCCAACAAGTGCAACGACCTCTATATATTTTACGTTGCTCACCAATAACTGTGGTGGAATTTGAAAGATCATCCAAAACTAACCCTTTGGCCAGAACACGGGCACAGGAACTGAAGCAGCCCATTAGGAATGACTGAGCCAATTGCTTTCAGAGCCAAAATGGAGTCCAATATCCAAGCTGGCCAGACACTGGTGGACTGGTTTACAGACTGGGATTAAAGCTCTGTCCTTGACAAACACGCTTTTGATGGAAAGTGACACTGCAAAAACAAGTCAACTCAGGAGTAATCCTAAGTTATGTCTATTGGATCTACTTGCTTTCAGTACATTGTAACTGAACCCTGCACAGTCAGACATATTGCAAGGGGAAGACCCCATTCCTCCCGACCGCTTGTTGAAACATGCAGCCGAGTCCAGACCTCGCCACACACACACACACTTGAGTTCATAAACCTCATATTTGCCTGTATGACATCAGATCACATCAATCAAAAAAGAAAACACAGTAGTTTTGCTAACAGCCTCCTAAACAAAGGTGACGTGTGAAGCAACATGCCCCATCATTTATGAGACAAAAAAATCATGACGCCACTTCAGACAATTTATAGTCGTCTTGTAAACTAAGATAACAGACCGCCTCGCTGTGGAGGTGAGTGTGTATTTTAAGTTTAATAAGCTTGCTTTATGTTCCGTCTCCTCCCTCTCTTTTAACCTGCCACACAAGCATCTGAAAATCCCCCTCGCAAATCCAACACCCCGCGAAGCCTCGAGTCATGAAACCCCGCAGAAGTCGTATCTGTGTAACACAGGGAGAGTTTGCGTGTTGATAGATGCCTCGCAGGGTGTAATTACATCCAAAAGCGTGAGTCGAAAGTGATTTGTAACATTTCTTTTTCAAAAGTGGGGAATTTCTCCCTTTTTATCTGTCAGCCACAGCCTGCAGCCGAGGATTAGTGGCCCGAGCGTTTGATGATGCAACACCGTTACTGTGCTTCTGCAGTCGAGCAGAAAAGCCAGTGCCACCGCTTTTTTAGGCCCACACTAGCCTCAAACAAAGACACCTTCACAGCGCAGCAGCAGCAGCAGCAGTGTGGGCACCCCCAGCCCTCTCAGGACTGACGGAGACGAGACGAGCTCAAGCCAAGGGCGGGGAGCATAAATGTCATATATTAGTAGTGAAATATAGGACTGTACTCAATGCAGGTTCTGGCTTCTGCCCAAGACTAATCTAACTGCATGTGAGCCGCGGATAACTAGAGGTGTGTGTGAAGAGAGAGTGGACATGTGGGGGTTTCCTTTAGGTGAATGTCGAGGCAATCAGTAAGTGTGTGTGTATATATATATATAAAACATATATATAATCCTCTGTTTTCATTGCTTGCATACTGTATCTGTCCTCAGCTAGACAAAATGTGTCCATTTCCTGAGTGATTCCTGAAAGCAATTAACTGTGCTGAGGAATTTGGCCCCTTTAGTGAATGCCAGCAGCATGACTAGAGGGTCTATTATCCTCATCCCCTATGGAGACAGTGAATGAGAGGTTTGGGGGGGGTAGATGGGGTTTTCAAAGGCCACTAATTATCTTTATATACTGTTGCTTTTTTAAAAAGGAGCCCACAAATGGCTAAAGTCTACATGCGCTGTAATTTTGATGACTGAAAGCAGAAGTCTTGAAGCATTTTCTGGCTACTTTTTTCTTTCCCTGAGAACTTCTTTTGTGCAGCATTTTCTGCTCAACTTTAACTCGCTGGATCGTAACATTACAGGAAAAACATGCACACTTTCCAAGATGCTATTTGGCAACTTTTTGTCAAGGTACTTTAAGTGTGATTTTGGACTAATCAGCCCACACACTGAGGAATATCTTGCTAAACTCTTGCAAAAAAAGCCTCTCCAGATTTAACTCTACACGAGTTCTGCAAAATGAACAATGAGCAGGGAGACTAGGGCCAAGGCACACTCTCTCAAACTTTGGCCAAGGTCTCGGCGATCATCATTACCGTCTGCGTTCAGTCAGGCTGTGTGTTGATTTACACTCTTTCGTAATCCTCGGAGGAAACCAGGAGGGAGTTGGCACTGACTTTCCTTGAGGACAGGTCAGTCCAAATATCAACATTCCTCCAACCTCTAATTATATTTTCATTGGAGTGACAAGACAGAACACGGGCATGTAAACAGAGGAGACACCATCATGCCGACTGTTGTTCTGATCACACTCTGGTTACTTCTGGTCATTAAACCCAAGGGTGACTGTGCGTGGGAGTGGAAGTGATTATCACAACAGAAAAAAACAAATCTTTTAATTTTAACTTTCGTTTCTCTTTTTGGCCTTTCTTATAGTCTCAACAGCTGCTGCAGGGGGAAGGACGCCTTTGAAATTACACTTGTGGAGATCAGAGAAAGCTTCCCAAAGCAATTCAACACAATTGTGGACATTTAACCTTGCATTGTTGTCAATGATGATGATCGAGCTTAATTTGCCCTCAATTACAGTCTGGATGTCTCAGCTGTGAGCAGAGCTGGAGTGTCTCGTTTGTTCCTGTGTAGTTAAAGCAGGAAGTTTAACTGCTGTTGCATTTACTGTCAACTTAGGCCTAGAAAATGAGAACTTTCAGGAGGGGGGAAATGCAAACACAAAGCACCTGCGTATATGCACAAAGCATGAGGACTGTGGCTGCCTTCATTCAAATATTACTATGTGATCCTTGGCTGTCTTCCTGCTTGGCTTGCTTTATGCCATTCAAACCGTCAAACATCTATGTTCTCCGTTTGGGTGGTCCTGGGTGAATTACTATAATTTTACTATACGTCTCCATGTTATAAATCAGGATTAAAGATTGGCTTGGAGGCATGGAGATGACTGGATGAGATTTGGCTTGTCTCAGATGTGGATTTGATGAATTAAAAACACAGACAAATCCATTTAAAATGCATGTTAACTTATGTCTACGACAAAATCCAAATGCCTGACAATGAGACATTAAAATTAGTCAAACAAGTACAGCGAATCAGATTTAATTCCCCCTGTTGATGCAATCACCTTCATTATGCAACATGTGGTTGTCACTTTAATGCTGATTCATACTTTGTACACTGATATTTCCTCATCGGGCCCACGTCAAGCACACACTTGCTCTGATTTAAACAAGCTCCCGTACTCTGAGTTCAACTCTTTTGTTGCTCTCGAAGTTTGCAAGCTAAAGGTTGATGAAACGTTGTGCTGGCTGTCATGGAGTGCCTAAGCTGTTTTTGTGCAAACAGAAAATTGGCTTAAAGTCCAAAAAGAAATTCACGAAATCTGGAAAACATAACTATGTGTAGGCGTTTGAAAAAGAAACTTTGACTTCTTCTCTCGGTTACACCTTTGGACATTTGGGTGTTTGCTTCTACATCTAGGCTATCTTGACACGCTGTTTTTACAAACCATGTGGAAAGGCTTATGGGGACTACAATGTGAGACAGATAATGTGATACCCACGGCAGTGAATAGCTGCTCCACAGCGTTAGTATCACTGAGCCTCGCTGTTGCATAGTTGGCTTGCTCGCCTGCAATGCGTCTGCTGTCTATTCAGCATGGTGGGGTGCAGCTTGGCAACTCCGGCTCTCCAGAGACACACTGGAAGGCATTTCTACTTAAAATAAACCCTGTGCGCCCACGTCCAGCCTCTCAGCCCCTGTCAGCCCTGTGCTGCTTGTCGGCTCGCCAGCCCTTCCCCATTAATCCACTGCAGCGTTCCGTTTATGCAGAAACGATCCTACGGATGTGCCTGGGCAGGCGTTGGGGCATTTAAACCGTCTGCAGCGCACGCTTGTTCACTTACACACACGCAGGCACAGATCAAGGCACAAAGGAAACACACACACACACACATATATATATATATATAAAGATCACTCAAATAGTTTCCCCTGTGTGGTATGTCGCTGTGTGAGCAAGCCCTGCACCAGCTCACTTTATAGGAAAACTCTGAACCTATGAACTTGCAAATCACAAACCCACACACCTGCACACGAGCCACCCCGCTTGTCATACTTCCCATTCCATGGCTGGCATTTAACCTCCATGCCGACTAGGGCAGATAGCTGGATGGAACTATGATGTAGTTACTGTTACACAGTAAAACATAAATCTTTCAAAAAGGAGTCTGATGTGGACAAGGGGACGATATTTTCAGTCTCAACACAACAACTTACTTTTGCTGTGATGGGGCTTAATACTGGTTTCTGTCTATGTGATTAAATCCATATGCTAGTCCTGCACACACAGAGGGACAGAGAGAAAGAGGTTCCCTTTTCTAGTATTGATAAAAAATGCAGTTAAATATACTGAGCATGAGCCATGATGCGACAGGCCAAAGCAAAGATTACAAATATAAGTGCGGCTGGGCGCACATTCCTGGATAAACTCGCAGGCTTCCAAGTACGTCACACTTCATTTACATCACTTGTATAACGGAGATGTGAATGAATTCAAGGCTATGCAAAGACACTCCAGAGAGAATCAAAACTGTTGTTCAAATGCACAGTACTTACTCAGAGAAAACTGCTCAGTCGTCTTCTGTCAATGATGCAACTGTGTTTGGACGCTGTGCAAAGGTAGAGAGATCATTCAGGTGAGAGATCTTATCAGTATCCACAATCCACAATAATTATTGGTTGGGTTATCAGAAAAAAAAAAAAAAAGCCGTAGTTCCAATTTGTGTTGTGTATTATTATTATTTTTTAAGTTTTAAATAATTTTTGTTTTTCTCTAGAAAATGTAAACAAAACACCTGTTGTGCATGCAAGTGCATTCAAGACACCCAAGAAAACTTCACAGTCAGCAGTTAATACAGGTATTATTAATTATAATAACAGACTAATAATAATCACAAACTGCTCAAATAATCTTTCAAGCCATACCCATGCGAAATCCAATATATTTGCCAAGTCATGTTGTAAATCTGGTAACTCCTTGCATGTTCTTTATATTGCAGAGGAATGCAAAGTTTTGAGCTAAATTTGAAGCTTTGGACTGAGGTGCATGATATGGATGAAGGAGCCGAATATAACGATAACACGGTTAGTTTATGTGGCATCACTCCACAGCTGTCACCAAGTTCACTTCACTTGTTTCGTTGAAACTGAAACTATAAATCACTGCAGGTTCAGTGTAATTTGGCGAACCAGCACCATCAACACCAGCATTGGCTTAGCAAGCAGTTAACTGCTTCAAAACCACAGAAAGTGACGCGTGTAGTGTTACACAACTGTCTCCACGGGGCAAACCGACACTTCTCCTGTTTAGCAACAACCGACATGAGAGAATGTCGGGATGAAAATACCTCCAGTCCGACACAAGCTGGAGAGTTAAAACTCAGCTAACGGCTCTGTAAATAACGAGCACTGAGGCGACAGTTGCTACAACAGTTGTAACAACACTGTACTTATCCAACTAACGCCATTCAAACCGCGGCAAGAGCACCGGGGAAACTGTACAAAGTAGTCGGAAAAACGCCGTCTATATTTGTGTTAAATGGCACACATGTGTGAAGTCTGTACAGCGTGGTGACAAAAGCGCCCAAAATTATGCAAATATATAAATATGTTGAAGAGCCTGTAGCAATGTTAGGCTAACAACTAGCACCAAAAACACAGAAATGACACAGCATTAGCAGCACACCGTCAAGTTGTTTACACTCGCACCATTTTTACCTGTTAGGCGTCCAAAGTCCGCAGCGGTGATGCGGGGCAGTGCGGGAGTCAGGAGTCTGGTGGAGGTTTGGGGACTAACCGGAGTCGTTGCATCAGCCCGTTTAAGTACCCGAGAGCTGAGGAATGCGGAAGCGCTGTCCCAGACGTAAGCAAGGGCGCGAGACAACACAGGCTTGTTTGCCCCGCCCCCTAGCAACCAGAAAACATACACAACAGACTGTGTGCGACAGGAAGGTTTAATGAGCGAGACGCAGACAAACAAACATACGTAAACGAGGCAATAAATAAATAAAGTTATGGATACAAACAAACGAGTTCACTCTTCCTCTCACCTGCAGGTGTTTGATCATTAAACACAGGGTGTGTGTGTGTGTGTGAGAGAGTACTTGTATTTATATCCTTTTGAGGTCCAAACAATGTACTAACCTATCTTTGTGAGGACATTTTGTTTATTTTTTTATTGATTAAATAAATTAGAAGTGCTTTTTCAAGGTTAGGGTTAGAATTGGGTTTAGGGTTACGCACAGTTGTAATGGTAAAAGTTAGAGGAAGGGACTATAGGCAGGGTTGGAATTATAATCTGATCTTTGTGGGGTCTCATTATATTCAGTACATTGCAAAAACAAATTCATTGTCATTCAATAGCGATATTTCAGTTTGGAGAACAAACTGCTTAAAGTCTATGTTTTGAACGTGGATGGAGCAGCTCTTAACATAGCTTTCCACTCCAAAACGCAGTTTGACGGCATAAACACCTCTTGTCCCTGCCCGGCTGGGCGTTGCTGGTGTACTCAGACAAACACTCCCTCAGTCAGGTCTGGTAGTATTTCTTGACAGAGCCTGTTTTTAGATGGACGGTGCAGGAAACAAAAAATATCACATTGTTTCTGTTCAGGTGCAGTAAAGTTTTAGTTTGTACAAAAGGTGGAAAGTGACATATTTCACAACATCTTTAATTCATTTTAGGAGAATCCTGTGCAACAGAAATATCAGTTTTACCTTTAAATTTACCTCCACATCCTCCTCCCAATGTAATCATTTCTTGCACTCAGGGAACTACAGGGAACTTGATCACATTTTAAATGAATTCTTTACCTTGTTTTAGCTGTTTTAGCTTATTTATACAGTGTCTTTGTATACGTTGTATGCTGTACTTGTAGTATTAGAGAAATACCTGGTGGAAAGGATAAAGTATATTTGATTAATTTAGCCGCTTGATGGATCCTGACCCCCAGATACAGAACCAGTGATGTGGAGGGTTCTCACACTGCAGCACATGCTGTTATTTATTATTATTTATTATAGTTTCCTGTGTTAGATTAGCTTATGGATAATTATTTCAGTAAAAGGAAGGATGTGGTTTGGGGTCTGGTCACTTACAGGAGGTGTTTATCTTGTTAAATAAGCTTTTAAAACCCAAGTGAATCAGCGAAATATCAGTTTGACCGAAGTCCTGTTCAATGTGGACTCGGTTGCAAGTCTTAGATCATTCATCTCATATCAAGCCACTTCCTTGGTAGGGATATGGAAAAATGCAATAAAATTTCTTACCAGCCACTACTCTTCCACTGCTCTCTTATAAATGAAAATATATATATATATATATAATAAAAAAGGGAATAACCTCAGTTCCCTTTTTGCAATGTAGAGATAAGTCATCACTTCCTGTTTTCTCGATGAAGAGTGCAGAATAAAAACTCTTATATATATTAGTGTTACAACTGTTATTGTTGCTGTTAAGCCCAGTATTAAATGCACTTATGTGCCTTTGTTTTCCATCCTGTTCTTCAGCTTCCTTTTGTCCCTGTGGACGTTTGTACAGATTCATCCCAAATGTTTATTACGCAGCGTTCTTTATCCCAGACAGACAGCATCTTATTATTCCAGCTGCTACAGAATATGCATATTTTAAGCTGCAGGACATTTTCTTACACACTTCTTGTACATTACAGTGTTGTTCTTAAAATGTAAGAACTACAACTCACATTTGCACAAAAACATAATTTGTCTGGTGGTTTCAGAGACTTCCACAAAAAAAACCTGATGTGAATGCCTTCTTCCTGCTGCCTCCCTCTAGTGTGGACAGACCTAACTGCATCCTGTTGTACTGCTCATATTGTATAAAGTTGTTATGTTTTTGCAAAGAAGGCAAATTATCTCTCACGATTTACATCTTACAACATATTATTTACCTCTATATCAAAGGTTAAACATGCAGCCTATAATATAATATAATATATAACATCTTCCTTAATTAAATGTTTGCTAGCAATATTCTTATAATAGTAACAATAAGACATTTACACTTGTAACTATGGCATTATTACACTATTATTATACACTATTTAAGATGATTTAATGACAATTATCCATGTCATTATTTACACCATTATCGATCGATTTCTCTCTTTTTGTGCAGCGTAAATGTTTTATTATGAAGTCTACACCATGCCTTATCGAAAAATAAACGCTTTAATTTTGAAATTCTGTCAAATATCATCATGAATGTGACTTTTTATCTGTAGGTCGGATCCCTCTTGACCTCTCATTGGCCTCCGGGGTCGTTACCTTAACCCAATCCCTCTCACAAACTCACACCATCACGTAAGCTATTACATTTATATTCATGACAGCTTATACAGACATTCATTTATTCTCTTTAGAAGACTTAAAAACAACCTTTGGTAAGGTAAAGCCCAGTAGTGTTTTGGTCTCACAGTAAAGTTAATTTTATTGTAATGTTTAGGTCTGTAAATGGCTCTAATACATTATTTTGGTACCTTAAAAAAACAGAATTTGCAATGCAATACTAAGAATTGTTGTAATTTTGCAGTAAAAGTTAATTCTCCTGTGCTTTCTCCTTTATTTTCTCTGTACTATATTGTTACCATTAGTCCTGGTGTGGTTTTGCACAATGCTCCCTCAACTGTTCCACCAAGAACAAGCAGCCAACTTATTAAAGGCTCACCAAAATACCCTAACTCCTTTTTTTAGATTCTAATTTGGTTCTGCTGTGATTTATGTCTCGCATATGAGGAGGTGGGGGGGGGGGGGGTTACTGGTGCGTCACAGTCACTCTTAACAAAGATGACAAATGTGAGAGGAGACGTTTTTGGGGTTAATAAAGCAGAACTGAACCGGCGGGCAGACAGATTTCACAAAAGCGTCTGTGATTAAGACGAGACGGACGTTTTCCCCCCTCTGCAGGTGTAGAGTTTCAGCCCAGTTTCCTCTCAGACATCACTCTGAGCGTGGACACACACGGTGCAGGTCCGTGGCCCTGCCAGCAACAATAAACCATCATAATAATAATAATGAAAATAACACTGTGAAAAAGTCATACAAGTCTGAAGAAGCATTCAGAGCATGCACATTTGCTTTGTATGAGTATGTTGTAATACACAGACATGACTGGACCTATCACTGTTTTCCTCCGTTTGGTAAATGCTCACAATCACTCATTTCAGCTCGTATATATCCGCTTTCATTTTGTCTGTTCTGCTACCAGTTCTGCGGAACGCCTCGGCTTCAAAAAAAAAAAAAAAAAGAAAACCTCTAAACTGGTGTTTCCAGCAGCTGCCCCAAATGATGAATGGAGAGGAAGAGCAATTTGAGGTTTTACAGCTTTTCCAAAACTGTGCACAGTTCTCGGTGTGTGGGCACCAGGGGAAAAAAATAAATAATGTAACACTTAGAATGCATTTTGGTGTAGTGTGCATGTGTGCCTCTAACAGCTATCTACAGTCTTTGACACCAGTCTCACTGGCTGTAGTCGCCTCACCCATCACTGTGAAGTTTATGCTAATGCCTCCATGTCTCCCCTGTCTGTAAGACGCTACACCAGGGGTCACCAACGTGGTGCCCGTGGGCACCTGGTAGCCCGCGGGCAGCCAATACGGTGCCCGCGGGCTCGGTTCACTTCACCTCACTTGCATGTATCCGTATGATCGCTCAGTAAAATATCTTTGATATTGTTTATAAAAACTGGTAATCGTTAGGAGTAAGCACTGGAATTAATGTGTATGCAGTTGAATGCATAATATTAATCATTTAAATGGTAAACAAACAAAAAAATATTATATGGTAGCCCTCCATATTATTCTTTACCCTTAAGGTAGCTCTCTGTCTCAAAAAGGTTGGTGATACCTGCGCTACACACACTGGATGACTCTGGTCTTTAAGGCTCTTCTCGGCTTGGTTCCTGCTTATTTAAGCACTTTTCTTCAGAGAACCAGAAGCCACTACGCCTTGCGTTCAAATGACATTTTGCACTTGTCTGCTCCACGTGTTCGGACCGAAATGGGGAAAAAAAACTTTCAGTTTCTCTGCCCCCGCTGCTTGGAATACTCTCCAAACTGAACTTAAAATGCCAGCTTTTATTTCATTAGGAGCTTTCCACTCCATCTTAAGACAGACAACAGAAATCCTTTGAACAGAGTCTATGTTCTTAAATTGTTACTGCAATCACAACTCCTGCACTTTATGTTTATCTCGTTGCACTTTTATATTTCAATGTTTTGTTTTGTAAATGTTGCATTTCCTGCTTCTTATTTAACTATTGATGTGTGCTGCTGCCTTTCTTGGCCAGGTCACCCTTGCGAAAGAGATCTTGAGCTCAATGGGTCTTTTATCTGGTTAAATAAAGGTTAAAATATAAAATAATAATAATGTAACACTTATAATGCATTTTGGTGTGTTTTTGCACCAGAAAACCATAGATCTGTTCAATAACTTTCTTTAGAGGTAGTTAAATAAGCATGATGACACATTACTGGTAGAAGGCTGAATTTAATAGTTCTGTGCCATTTTTTTTAAAATAACCTGGTATATATATGTTACAAACAGTAAATGTACATAATACGGAGTTCTTTCTGAAGTTTTCTGCTTGTATATATGCATATATTTATATATATTTTATGCATATATATATATATATTTTTTTTATATTTAGTATTTTTCTTTATGTATATTTATACTATTTTTAATACCATTTCTTTTCTACTTTATGCTGGTATTTTTTGAGTGGACAGCAAAGTAAGAATTTCATTGTACAGGAAAATGTGTTTCTTTACTGTGCATACATGTGACACTTTGAATCTTGAATCATGCATACAAGTATAGTAGTTAATATTTTAATAGTAGTACTCCATCGTCTTTTAAATCTATAACACAGTAAAGGGAAGCTTCACTTAAAAATGTTTTAAAAAATCAAGTCACAAATCAAATACTACACATGTCAGAAACAGGTTCAGCTTATCATTTCCACACAATCAACCGGATTAAAAACCTGTAGATTTCAAAAGTATTATCCAACATCCTTCACAGATTTTGGGGAAATACCCAGTGAAGCATCCAGACACAAATCCTGACTCATCATATCCCGTCTTTATGAACACAATACTTTTTTTTTTCTTCTTTCCACTGTTCCATTTAATCTTTCCTTCCTTCTCCTTTTTCTTCTTCTCTCCAGTTCATCTCAGACAGTTGTAGATCACGTCAAAGTGCGTCTGCTGAACCGTAAAAAAGACGGATGCTATGATACAGGGCCCGGCATGTTTCCGTTTTGGCAATAACATTTGGAAATCGTCTATTACTACAGAGCGATACTTCCCATTTTATGACTACTACCATTCAAGAGTCAATGGAAATTCATATTTTAGTTCACAGTTTGTTCAGCAGAATGTCTAACATTTATACGTGCGTGACAGATGTCTCCTCAATGCATCTGTAAAGAGTCTCCTCTTTACACAGTATATGTTAGAAAATAGTGGCTAAAAGCATGGGATAAAAATACAATCTTGTAGTTGTACAGAGTGAAAACCTTCATTCTAAATTACAGCAGTGGTGACGCATGGAAGTCATAGTTAGCATAACTCCCACACCGCTGTCTTTGGTTTAATCGCTGCGTCTTTACCTCGATGCAAAATAAATCCAGTAGAAAAGCTCTGACGAAATGAAATGAAGAAGGAGCTGTGAGGCTGCACCTGTCTGTGCTCTAACTCTAACTCAGAGAAAGTGGCTGAAATTGAGATTTGGAGTGACCAAACACTATGTAGAAACTAACAAAAAAGACACTTTTTGAACTTGCAATGTCCAAAATGTAAAGTTGGAACTTAACTTTTCAGAGATTGTATAGCGAGAGAGAGCTGAACTGTAGATTAACCAGCTCTGTGTTTGCGTACAGTCTGATTTTAAACGGGTGAAAATGTTGCTTCTCTACATGTTTGTCGAACAGGAACTATGATATCAATGCTTTTACGATGATATTCTGCACAAACACTGACGGACAGTCCAAAAACATTGGGCACTTTAAATGGACTGTACTCTTAGAAATAAGGGCTGAGGAAATAGTTTTTCCTTTGCTTTTTCTTGGTGCGTACCTTAAAGGGTTAAACGAAAGAGGTAGAAACCTCCGGGAGAACCACAGGTGAGGGATCCACTCCCTGGACGGACAGTCGTGCAGTAGATGTTACCCAAAACATACATTACACACTTTGTATAAATACAGTAAAGAGTTAAAAGTCTTTAAATGCAGGATCCATCTGGATCATTCGGTTTGAATGGTTGACTCTGTACGTTGTGTGTACCCGTGACTCTCAATTTTTGTTTATAAAGCACATGGATGGACCAAAGTGCAGAACCCAAGATATAAAAGCAACCATAAAAAGATTAACAACACGTAAAAGACAATAAAGGATCAACCAATAAACTTTGAATGAATGAATGAATGTATGAATGGTGTGTTTCCTCCAGTGGACACACCCCCAGCATTTCAGGGCAGATTGTACATGATTTAAAACCTCATTTTTAACTACACTGCAGAGATATTTTTATCACTTTACACAGTCTTTAATGGACTGAGGCTGAATCTGACCACAGAAATCAGTTGTGACTTTAAACCTCCCTCCCTTCTTCATCCTCATCTTCCTCTCACAACAACAGTAGACTGTCAGTTACTATGCCAGCCCCTCCTCCTCCTCCTCCTCCTGATCCTGTTTCCATTTGAGTAAAAGCTCCCCGGGTTACTGTGTTCGCACCGTGACAAATGGATTCGTCATTTGATTCATCTATGGCTATAAAAAGTAAATTTTCCTCGCGCGAAGAATTGCAGTTTTATATTTGTTAATGGTATGATAGTATAAATATAGAGCACCACCAGCTCACAAGATCGTGGTGTTTTTTTGTGTGTTTCCCCCCCCCCTCCTCCTCTGCTGTATCACGGGGTGGTGCCACGTCCAGCTGATATCATCACCATCTCTGGCACCGGCACAAGATTGTTCTCTCGTTGCATTATTGCGAGTGAGGTGACCCAGAGCTCCCACACACCCCCGTATGACGTTGATTTATCCATGTAAATATAACACTTTCCTGGGAATATCACGGCGAGCAGGAAACGGAGCGGTCAGGGGTGGGGGGAGGGATGAGATAAGAGAGGTGGAAAACACTAAGCAAACAACAAATAACAGAAGAATGGAGCGTAACCATGCAATGTGAGACATATTACAGGCTGCTGGTGTTTCTAAGGGCGAGAGTAAAGGTAGAGTTACCTCAGCTGTGAAACATCGCCGCAGGGAAGGAGTTCAGGAGCTTGATGTGTTTTGTTAGTGTTTGACGTTCCAGTGAAACGAGGTCAGACATTTCTTTATTAGATCATAACCTACAAACCTTTCATCCAAATCCTTCTTTCACTTTCTGAATGAAGCTACTGATCGTTATCTTCGTAGCTTTGATAACTGGGAACAACTAAGTCACTTATTTGGCATAAGAGCCTCCTTATTTACAGACAAAACACACAGTTGTGCTGTTCTCTGACACTGGATGATGCAAGATCTCAACAATTTATGAAATAATAACAACAATGAAGAGAAATGTGTAAGATATCCTACCCTCCAGAGAGTGAAATATCATAAATAAAATGTATTTACAATATATGTCCAAATATTATTTTACAAGTGATAAAATCCAATGAATTTGTGACAGAAGGTTAGAAAAATATTTTTTTTTTTTAAAAATAGCTCAACATTCTGCGACTCAATTTAATCATTTTTAAAATATAATAAATGCATTCGCCAGTGTTGTAATTAAGATAATGAGTAAAAATACAACACTGACAGCTGTGTCTCGTATTCTGATATATGTGATATACTTTTAAAATATTATTACTTTAATGAAAGTAACTTTTTACTTCTGAACAAACAACACATTTTACTGACTTCATTTGACTTATTCAGCTTTACAATTATTTTAAATTTGATTTTAATGTTTGATTAGATTGATAAAACAAAATGGGTTGTTGTTGGTTAAGCAGTGATCTTATTATAATTCAAATTATTTCCTATTAATTTGAAAAAAAAAAAGATTTTCCCTTAAATAAAGTATGTTACTTTGACTTAAAGGGACATTTGATGAATATTTCCATTTGATTGAATTATTCAGCCACAACAAAAAAAGAGAACATGGATAAAACATAAAATACACGCATATCTTATCTATATCAGTCAGAGAAACCGAGCACGGATAATTCCTCGAGCACCAGAGGCGATCCATCTCGTACCTCTGCTCGAAATAACAATAATAATAATAATAAAAGAACTCTTGACCCTGAGCTCGCTGTGGCTTGATGTTTGGTTGTGAACAACTCAGTATGTGACATTTTACAACTCTGAAACAGGCCGTGGAGATGAGACGCCTCACGCTGCTGCTGCACAGAGACTGAAGCCAGAAGACATCAGAGCTGTTGACAGGTCCATCCATCATCGCTCTAAAAGAGGTACACACACAGCTATTCTTCTTAGGACACTGCATCTGTACACTGTCTTAAGACTAAAAGGTGCATTATGTAATAAATAAGGAATAATATACTCAGGAATAATGTTCATATAACAAACTGAACTCACCAACAACAACAGTACAGACAAAATATTTGCTTTTTTTTTTTTTTTTGCAGACTGCAAATCATGTTTCTGTTTTGAAATCATGTTTTGACATGTGGCGCCACCTACCGCCATCTACCAATCATTGCAGTCAGTAGAGTCTCAGCTGCCGAGCAACCACGGGTTGAACCAGTTACGTCAGAAAACGAAACCTAAAAGACCTCTGTATTTTGAATTTGAATGTAGTAACTGTTTTTGGCAACATTCTTACATATGGCACCTTTAACCTTATTAACCCATAACCAGGTAATAATTAACCCTTCAGCCCTCATATATGAGGTTCTCACTCACCAGGTTTTGGTCTCCATGAGGATTCTGGTCCTGACAAGATAAAAGTCATACTTGAGTAAAAGTATCTGAGCAGAAAATGACTTTGGTAGATGTTAAGGTCACTTTTTATTATATTACTTACGTAAAAAGTCTTAAATTATATGACATTTACTGTAAATATCTAAAGTTAAGATTGAGTCATGGTGGTTCCGTGGTAGGGCGAGGCATTCAACTGGAAGGTTGACGGTTCAATTCCCAGCTCCGCTTGTTTCATATATGTCTCTGAGCAAGACACTTCACCCCATGTTGAAGTGTGTGAATGGGTGAATGATAAAACTATAGTATAAGCAGCTCATCAAGACTAGAAAAGCTCTATATAAACACAGACCATAACAGCAACTCTTCTTCTTCTGATTTTATTTGGTAGTAACGAGCAACAAAGACAGTTAGAGGAAATGTAGCGGAGTAAAAGTTGCTAGAACTATAAATAACAAAGTAAAGTGCAGATATGTGAATTTTGTACATGGTAAAGTATTTGTAAGCGGTAGCAAACACAAGTACACCATAACGGTCATTTAAACCACAACAATGTCAACTGAGGCTGTCAGAGAAGCTGAGTTTAATTATAAATAATAAGTTTTATGGGGC
The DNA here is from genome assembly GCF_963457635.1 of Microchirus variegatus. Lineage (NCBI taxonomy): Eukaryota > Metazoa > Chordata > Actinopteri > Pleuronectiformes > Soleidae > Microchirus > Microchirus variegatus. The sequence continues at coordinate 16,622,704 of NC_139813.1, forward strand.
TTGTAGTGTGCAATTTGACGTGTGATCAGTTAAACCGTTTATACTGACAAACTGTATTGTGGTTAACTGTCTGCGCTAATATGAGTCAGCAACTCCACTCTTGTGTTTCCAGTTGTACACAGGATTTTGCAATGTGCTGTTTAAGTTTCCCGAGTATAATTGTGTATATTACTACCACACGCAGTACACATGTATTCTAAACGAATTAGGGATCGTAGGAAAGTGTTATTGAGGTTAGGTTGCGGTATTACACGAAATATAAGATGATTTTCTATCATCGGGATGAGTGTTTGTGTGTGTGTGTGTTTTATCCGTGCTTTAGTGCAGTTTATTGTTATTACTTTATTTATTTATTTATTTATTTTACTTTTATTTTAACAGGTAAATATTGATAATAAGTCAAGGGAGAATTTAATATCTTGACTATTTCAACTAAATACATTTGACATCTTAAAAGCTTCATTTTCCAGCATAATAAAAGCACATTTCAGCTTTTACTCAACTCTAAATTCACTATGATCATATTAAGAATTCTTATGTTATGTTTCATTATATTATATTATATTGTTTTATGTCAAAATCCATATAAGAATGCCACTCATGTCACTCATGAGTGGACTTGCTGTCTTTTCCTCGCTCTGTAGCTCCCCCTACAGACGACCACAGAGACTGCACTTCTCTCAGTCACTTCAAATAATACAACTGTAACCCACTGTGCTGGATGTGGTTACAAGGGGTGCGCCCCCTGCTGTGTTGTTTTCGATGCTACAATCACACCGGCTGTGGCGGTCGCTTGTGTGTGTTCCGGTAAAGCTGTCATTGGCCTTGGTTAGATTACACATTTAGACCCCGTTCTCACCAGGCACGGCACGGCACCATGGATACAGCCATGCGCGTCCTCGTCGTCTCGGTTTCTCTCCCGCTCGCTCGGCGCTGCTTCGACACTTTCCGGTAACCCTTCTCCGGCCCCGCCCAGCCCCGAAAAAAATATGACAACCGTCGCCGTGGCAACAAAACAACTGCAGTTACCCAAACATGGTCAACGGAAGTGCGACGAAAGGCACTCGCGTGTTGACGTCACGCACAGAACGCACTGTGCTGCTGCTGCTGCCGCCGCTGCTGCTGTAGTGGGATCGGATTCCCTTGGAGCCGAAATCGAGCAATGAATAAATAATTAAGCCGCTGTTTGTTTGAGCGGCTGCTCCCACTCATTCTAAACACGACTCCGTCCTCCGTGGGTGAAACTTTACGTTGGTTTTTTTTTTTTGCGTAACGCTGCGTCCTAAAAATAGACACAGTGACACCTGCAGAGAGCTGAAATAATCTGTCACGCACGTCACACAATCTTCATTCACATGCACCAGACTCAACTGATCTGGATCGTTTTCATCAAGAGTCATAAAACATTAGGTTCACTTATTACGCACTGATTTCATAATGCAGTGTTTTTTAGGTCTGGTGTACAGTTTAGTAGGTTATATGATTTAGTGCCGTCTGAGATTAAAGGTGCAATACGTACATTTTGATGATTTTTGTTGGAATTATTCTACCTCTGGTTGGTCTTCATGTGATATTATTTGTACTCTGCATCATATATATATGTATATGTATATGTATATGTATATGTATATGTATATGTATATGTATATGTATATGTATATATATATGTATATGTATATATATGTGTATGTATATGTATATGGCCAGATTCTAATCTGGCCTTTCCGTCAATCGTGGGTGCTTCCGCAATGTATTGGCCAAATTATCCTGTAGTGTGTGGGATTAACAGATGCGATTTTAACATCCCATCAGATTCTTCCTGATTTCAAATTGTAAGTATTCAACATGATGTTTACGACCGAACAGAGATTGGGGGTCGTGAGCAGAACCCATCAATAACAAATCAGAGGGAGTCGACCAGGAAGCGTATGTTGCGTACTTCGTGATTCCGTCTACGACTTCAGCCACACTTTTTTTGTGTGTTTCTCAACACAAAAAAACATTGCACACACCCAACAGCTCTGAACTGACGACAGTCCGCCTCCATGTCTGTTTATATTCTGAAGTCACGTTATATCACGCGCGTTTCTGTGAGATCCCTCATCCCTGAATCCTCGTCCCTGAAACAATTTGAGTGTGCGGTCCTGCGTCTTGACTTGATCGTCTAGTCTGTGCTTTCTCTGGACTAAAACATAAACAATTGGTGACAACATTCTTTGTGTTTGTGGTCCCCCACGTTTTTAAAATCAAGTTTGAAAATCCTCTCGTGTGGGCGCAGGCTTAAAAGTGCAGAATAGCTGTAGGGGCAATAACTTCTTGTACTTCTTGGGCTCCTTTTTTTGTTTTTGTAGTCGTACTCCAACCTATTTGCAGCCATCTTGCTTGACTGTGTTTGATGTTGGTATGAGAGCTTAAAGCTGCTATACTCAGATATGTGAAGAACTGTGGCCATTTTGTGTCATTTGACAGTTGTTTATATTTAAAAGTTATGCACTATATTCTCCGGGTTTCCTCCCACAGCCCAAAAACATGCAGATTTGTGGATTAAGCGAATTAGACACTCTAAATTGACCGTAGGTGTAAGTGTGGATGGTTGTTTGTGTCTGTGATGGACTGGTGACCTGACTGGGATCAACACCAGTGTTCCCTGCGACCCTCATGTGGAGGATAAAGCAACAGAAGATAAGTGAGTGAGTTTTGCACTGCACTTTTAAATATGGCCAATGTGAACCCAGAGGTTCAAAAGTGTCCTGTTACAACCTGCTACTTTAATTTATCTTTGATGCTAACATAATCCACTGTTTCATAGGTTATTTCCACCTTAAATGGACTTGTGAAGCCTGTTGACGTTTGATTAACTCATAATTCTTGAACAAACTACAACACATTGTATGCATTTGTCTCACTTTATTTCCAGCATAATACAATTTTTGCATCGGATCTTTTTTATTATTATTATTAGTAAAAAAATAAACTATGTCGTAAAATACATCTTGATAAAATACACAATATGACGTTTCTTTTTTTTTAAAGAAAATATGAAGATACAGCAACATATGCTACACATGTTTAACCCTTCTTCTTCTTCTTTTTTATTACAACACAACTTTTTCAACACACACAGTAGGTTATTGAGCATGACTGAACTTCACATCACATTGTTTTTATTTGGAAAAACTCAGAGCGACATGTAATTTGCATGCATTTTTGACACCAGCACATAGTCTCGTCTCACTGCAGCAGCAGCAGCGTGGAAGAAATCACAGAACATTTGTGTCGTACGCACACAATCTTTGACGTTCGGGGGTTTGCACAACACCAAAAACTCACACTACGAAAAGGTTACTTGAGTCATATTTTGCTGGCTGGTTGTGATGCATTGACAGTACCGTTGCATAACGCTCGCCTCCCCATTCACAAGGCCAGCAGAGTGGGAGAGTTAAGACTATCTTTCATTAACTCAGATGCTCCCAGGCTGCCTTTGAGGCTCTCGCAGCCCTCAGCCAAGCCATCAATCTCTGCGTAATTAAAGGAAAACACTGTGCGGTAATTGCTACAAGTGGGGCTGGAAGACATGACCGGTGTGCTCAGAGACTCAAGGTCGTTCGCCACGGACTTGTACAGGGTTTCCCAGTCTGAGAGACACAGGGGGCCGCTCAGGTCCACGTCGGGGACGGACGCCGGCGCCTCAGAGGTCACCGCCATCTCCAGGCTGGGCACCAGGTCGTCCAGGTCGTCTCCTCTCAAGTCCTCCAGGTCGTCGTCCTCCGCGCTCGAACACAGGAGGATGTTGGAGTTCCCCAAAATGGCTGCGGCAGGAAAACAAGGGACCTCATCCATGTCTTGGCCAATCAGGGTTTCTTCGACAGTTGTAGTGCCCCCTGGTGTTTTTCCGTCCTCTATAATGGACAGCAGCTGTGGGGAGGTCGGGGGATCCTGCAGCATTGTGTTGACGCCATCTTCAATATCCTCCTCCTCCTCCTCGACGTCAACATCGTCATCGTCGCTATTTGCAGGGAGCTTACAGGAGGGTTTGTGGGAGGCTAAGACCTGCTCCAGTCTCTCCTTCTCCTTCAGCAGCTCTGAAATCTCCGCGTGGAGGACGGACTTCTCCTCCTCGAGCTGGTCGGTTTCCTGATGTGCAGGAGGAAGGAGAGAAAAGAGTGAAAACAATGCTGCTGCTGCTGCTGCTGCACTGTCATCTCTGCTGTGCAGGGGTGTGCACACACATTTAATTCAGGGGGCCTGAGTAAAGAAGGGCACCATGCAATATATGCACACCCTCATGCAGAAGAGTCTACAATTTTCCTGTTTTTCACTGCAACTTAAATGCAATTTCAAGCATCTTAAACCTCATGATCCCTGCCTCCTGTTGTCAGTGGCTTATCCTAAGTGGCATAGTCTACACTGCTTTTCCGTATTTGCTGGTGTTAAAGGGCAGTTTCACCAATTCCCCCCCCCCCCCCCACTTGGTCAAATGAAGAATAGACTTAAAAAATCATTACGATGCTGCTTTGTCTGTATAGGGCTTTTATTTTCTTTGAAGGAAGTGACTTTGACGTTGACTTTGTCTCTCTCAACTTCCTCTGTTGTTGTGAGAAAGAGACACATATCTCAGATCCACTGTCTGGTGACACATTTATCTCTGGAAATTAGAAAAACATTTTTTTTTTTTTGGTGAAGTGGCCCTTTAATGTCATATTTGTGTTCCATCCACCTGCCAACATGCAAATGACTATATTTACATCCCTTAAACACATGAATCAGTGCAGGTGTGTGTGTCATGTGTGATGGTATGAAGTCACACACACATGCTATGACAGTCATGTGACCGCGCGCGTGCCGCTGTGTGAGTGTTTTTTCCCTCTCGGATTCTGTCAAACTCGACACTTACAGCTTGTAGCGTGTCTATCAGGTCCCTCCGTCTGTTACGACACTTGGCTGCAGCGATCTTGTTCCTCTCCCTCCTGATCCTCCGCCGCTCCTCCTCCTCTCTGGAAGACTGGAATCAATCACAGAATAGTAGTCTATTAAAGGCGCATTTCTGCTGAGTCGAGCCACATCAGCACTTGGCTTTTTCTTCTTTTTTTTAATCCAAGCGAACAATGTCGCCTGCCAAAGGAAAAACGCTGTTGCAGACACACACACACACACACACAATCTGGGCTCAATGCTGCTGCGCCACAGTGTCGAGCCTGCAGCAGCGTGAACGCGCGTTTTATGCAACTCTCCGTCCGTCACACACACTCACGCGCGCACACACGGGGGTCGTTACTCTAACACTAATTATGACTCAAGGCACCAATTAGACAGTTGACGCTCCCTGCAGCCACTTACACTACTTTAATTTTACCTTAACTGTACAAACACCTGTTCAAATATCGCGATACTACAAACTAATTCAGATTGATTGGTTTACTTGGTTACTGTCATATTTTTTGCCTTTAGAATTATTTTTTTTTTACCCTTTACCCTGTTTTGTATTCTATCATTATCTTTGATAGCTGTTTACATATTTTAATGTGGTATGTGAATCTATATTCTGACAGTTATAAGGTGCCGGAAACTGCGCGTTTTCCATGTTCCTATTATGATTGCACACTGTGTTCTTATTTCTATTGGTATTTATTTATGATGACATGCTTCCATTTGTATTGTCAGTTTGTTTTTCCCCCCAGTTAACGCACATCTTATTTATATTTCCTCTCCCTCACCCTTGTTTGTTTGTTTGTTTCATACCTGCTCCCTCTGTGCTTTCCTGCTGGAGGACTTCGCCTTGTTTGCACCTGAAGGCTGTGGAGGAGGTGGAGGTGGTGTGCACCGCGTCTTGGTCCTGGCACGAGCCGGTGACGGAGAGACGGATGTGATGACTGTCGGCTGCACCATCCACCTCAGATCAGGCGAGGTGGAGACTGTCGTCACGGTCGGAACAAAGGGGTCTTCTGCTGCACTGGTGTCACTGTCCTGGAGGACACGAGACAAAAAACACATGTGATGTTAAGAATGCATGCGACCTTTAGCTGCAAATCATGGTAAAAAAAAAAAAAATCAATACAGGCTGTGCATTTTTAAAATCCTTATCAACCATCATCATCATCATCATCACTCTAAATGAAAGGTCACAGACATGCAGTGTAATATTTTCTGCATTATGTGTTCATTTTTGAATGAACCTCTTCAAGATTTAAATGCTGTCTGTAAAAAAATGCACATGGATTAATTAACAATGCATGGATTATCCTGCAGGACGTGATTCCGTGTGAATTATCATATGCTGGATGCTGGGCTGCTGCTCCTGTGTACCTTGACGCTGCTGCTGTCCACTGATGATGAAAGCCATTGGGGAGGATGCAGGCTGCAGCCGGGGGTGTCCCCGCCAGGCGATGCTGTGCTGCAGCTGGACGATGAGTCGAACTCAGAGCTGGAGTCAGGATGCATGTTGTCATCTAAAATTTAAACAAAAATAAAATCACTGCATACGAGGTGTGTTTTTCTTTTCTTTTTTTTAAATCAAATTCGAAAGAAAAAGCAGACTTGTATTCCATTTGCCGGGTTCATGGAAGATAACTGTTCACATATAGTGAGGCCCGCCTTTTATAGTGAGCTGGAATTTTATGAATGAAATCTGTGTGGTGAGACTGAACCATTTCACAGAGGGAGGGAGGGGGGAAGGTGGAGGGGGACGGGGATGCAAGGAGGTGTTTTCCACTCTGACATTTAAAAATCTTAGTGGAGGGCGAATGTCCATGTTTAGAAGACGGTGTTTTTTGGAGGGGTTTGAAAACGCGTTTAATCCACGCAAATGTGAAAAGAGCGCGCCCGCGCGTGAAGCGACACCCCCCGTCTGCGAGAGGTGCCCACGGCCGTGAATGAACGACGTCACGTCATGTATGCAGCATCTGCATCATACATCATGTTCCCTCTTCATGTGCACGGTGTGTGCGCGAGACACATGTCAATCGTGTTGGCAGAAATGTCCTTGCGCGAGACAAGGTTGTTATTATCCATTCATTCATATACATACATATATAAATATATATGGTAATAATATACATTTTGAAACGTTGTCCCCAGGGTTAGTTCAGCACTTCATTTTCCCCGCTTATGAAACAGTGTCGATGGATGATATCACAGCTACGATACAATTCACCCACTCATCATTTGTCATGATGATGATTTGATTCGTGCACACATCTCTCATCACATCGCACAGTCAATGTAGTGATAACGACATCCCACTACTTTTCACCTGTCTCTGCATATGATGAGGACTTCAGCAACAGAACTGTCGTTGGAGAGAAGCAGCCAATCGTCAGAATGGACCAGTCGAGCCATATATGGTGTTTCCGGGGAAAGAATGTGGCGATGGGGGGCGCTTCGGAGCACAGAAGGACGGTAGACTGTGTGTGTGTGCATGTGTGTGCGTGCGTGTATGCGTGTGTGTATGTGTGTGTGTGTCCCACTCCCCCCCTCCCTCCCTCACTCATTCACATATCAGTCACAAAAGAAAGTGAAACGCGCAAGAAGCTCGTGTGTGTGTGTGTGTGCCTGGTATTCCTTGTTCTTGTGGGGACCTAAAGTTGTTCATACAGTCACATTCTGGGGACTTGTCTTCCTTATGGGGGACAAAAAAAGATCAAGTCCCAAGATCATGTAAATTACTACATTTTAAGGTGTTTTAAAGAGAGGTTGAGGTCAGGATTAGAATTAGGTCAGTAGTGATTGAGATTAGAGTTCCTCTCCGAACTAATGTCAGTCAATGCAATGTTCTCTGAAGTTATGGTGTGTGTGTGCACGTGAGTCCCACTCACCCCCTCCCTCACTCATTCACACATCAGTCATGAAGAAAGTGAAACGTGTGTGTGTGTGTCTGGTATTACTCATGTTGTGGGGACCTAAACAGTCAAATTATGTAAAATGTAGTTATTTTTGTCATGGGGACTTGATCTTTTTGACCCCATAAGAAAGACAAGTCCCCATGACATCAATAACTACATTTTTGGGTGAGGGCATGTTTTAAAGTTGCTAAGGTCAGGGTTAAGTTAAATTTAAGGTTAAGGTTAGGATTATAGGATTAGGCCAGTAGTGATTAAGATTAGAGTGAGTCTCCAGGAAATGAATGCAACTCAATGCAGTGTCCTCTGAAGTAATGGAAACCAGTGTGTGTGTGTGTGATAGTCGACACATGAGACTATTGTTGAAACATAAAGGAGGACAAACCCTGCACTTAACCCGCATCTGCTACTTATAAAATAATATGATATGATAATAATAATATATCATCATATGCAATTACTGCTTTTCTATAAGTGCACCCTTAACTGTTTGCTTCTGTTTCCCACTCACAGCCGATGCACTTTCTTTATTATGCAAGCATTATTTTTTGCATGGCATTAATCGTCTCCTCTATGAGAAAAAAGTGGGTGAAATTGTTATATTTAGGTCTCGGGTGACGTCACAGATCCACTGAAGTGAAAGCAGTGGATCTGTGAATAGAGGGGGGGGGGGGCTGTGTTCAGAGGGGCTGCGTTCCCCTCTGCTTCCCGGCAGTCTCTGCCCCCCCCCCCCTCTCTCTGAGCTCGTTTACTGGCACATCATTATGGTCAACTCTGCTGCTGCTGCTGCTGCTGCTGCTGCTGAGAGCTTCAAGGCGGTGGGTGGTGGTGTTGGTGCGGGGGTCAAAGGTCGGACATAACTGCAGACAGCAGCTCAAAGCCTTGTTGTTTTCATCAGAGCAACTTGAGCGTGAACGCGCACAAACTGCAGGTTTATTTTTAGCCTCAGTGACGTCAGTGTTCAAAGTTCATGTAAAACAGGTACATGGATTTAACGTCACAGCTAGGATGGCTTGTGTTAACATAATTATAATATGCATTTTAATAGCCTCAAGATTAAATAAATATAAAGTTAATCCATAGAATAAATAGACAGTATAGAGGAGGAACAAGTTAATCAAATAGAAATTGTTATTGATTCTTATTTACAGAGCACTATAGGACTTTTGAATGATCTCCACTTTATGGCATTCTGTTTATTTATTTGCCTGTAATCGTGATTGTAATGTTTATAATTTCCATCTAAATTTATGATTTTATCTTTGTTTTGAAGCAGTTTTACTTTGTTCCCATTCATTCCATTTTAAACTGATATTGTCACAAAACTGTTAGCTGTAATATGTACATATTATTTTTATCTTTTTAGTCTTAAATCCCATTTAAACATGTAGTAAAAGCTGCATTAACTGTTAGATATCTGTGTTGATTGCAATGTTATTTTAGGGTTTTGTCTTCTCTGTTTTAATTCCAACTGAGACCGTTTTGAAACAACAGCTGAAACCTGTTGTGTCACTTGTGTGTTATCTGTTTTGGTAGTTTTACCCTGTACAGAAATGCACTATAGAAAGAAAACAAAATTATCCTGCTAAGTACTTTGCAAAATACAAATGACAACAGATAAAACAGGCAACATACAGGTCACAAACATCAGCAGAATAAATAAAAGTGTCCATTTTAATTCAGCTTTAGACCATTTACCAGAACATGAAACCATGTTAGAAATGCAGAATTAAAAATTGGATTTAAAAAAAAACAGAAAAACTTCTTCTCTAGGTCTCTGTACATATGCACTTTTTAAAACCCAGTGTATTCTGTTGATTCCTGCATCCTAACAACTTAAAAACACACTTTGTTCAGGACACACAGTTCAGGTCAGAGTCGCTGCTGGTTGGCTGCTGCTGCTCCTGCCAACCACTCAAACACAATAATCAAACAACCCAGAAGACACCGCTGTGGTTGTTTGGTGTCCTCTTTCACTGCACACACACACACACACGGGGTTGCTGACTCCACGGAGAGAGTATCTGTCTGACAGGAGCTCTCACTCTGACGCTGTTTCCCCACACCCAGATGTTTCGGGGGGTTGACGCGGGAGTGTCGTTTTACGTTGTTGAGTGGCCCGTCGTCACAACACAGACGATCTTCGTTGCCATGCAAATTAAGCACGTCACTGACGCGAAGGGGTGGAGTGTTGCCACGGCAACCAGGAATGTTAAACAAAACACCAGCGCGGGAATCAAGACACGCCCCTTTAACCTACTTTGAAGAACTTTCACACAGTGACACAATGACAGGCAATTTATCACCTTTATTAACGACACATTGACACAATTTCATTTAAAAATAGTTTGTAGGTGTTGTGTTTTTAAAATAGAAATGTACACATTAAGTGAGATTGTGGAATATTCACATTATGTCTGTCTTTCTTGGACATTGTATGTATGTATTTATATATTTATTTATTTATTTATTTGTCTGTTTATTTAACAGGGACAGTGCACAGCTCTTAGCTGTTGGAGATGTAAATAATAAAAATAAAATGATATTTCAATTCACCTCACTTTGTCTGGGTAACCAGAATTAGCTACTAGCTAAATTTCATTTGTAGTCCCTGGGCAGGCAAGCACACAAAAAAAACAAAAAAAAAACAAATACAAAAATAACACAGTTTCATACTCTTAAACCACAATACAACACAACAACAGAAATAATAAACCACAATGTTCAGATACAACACTAAAAAGATTACACAAATAGTGAGTTCAATGTTTGAATGTATATAGTGTTCTATGCATTCAAAACATTAAAATAATCAATTAAAATCTGCAGCAAATACAACTACAAACAAAATGGTGAATGTGCACTCACTTCAATAAATAGCACTTAAAATGAATCAAGTGTAATTGTAAATATACAGTTAGCAACTTATCTAAAGCCAATTGTCTATATGTGTGGATATGAATTAAGGTTGTTTATATTGTAAAAGCCACTGAGTAATCCAGGTAAACAATAACAAGAGCAGCTGCATGTCATTTGTAAAGGTTTGAGGTTTGAGGATTCCCTCTCCCACACAGAGGGAAACACCTCTGGGGACAAGTCTGAACACTCACACAACAGTGTGTGGAAAAGTACACTTCACAAACCAGTTATCAGCTTGTTCTGCAGCCCAAACACACCCTTAACCCAATTGCGCACATCAAGGTACGATGAGTGCCTGGAGGCACAGTGCACACGTAAGTGTGTCTGCACTGACATGCAGACGTGGTGTGTGTTTGCACACAGTTGTGCTGCATGGTGTGATAATGAACATTCCTTTGTGTCCTGCCAATAATAATAAAAAAAAGAAGATGTGATATTAGATAAAGGAGAATTTTACTTGAAAAATAAGGTTATTTATTACAGTAAAAACCTTTACCTATACACATACACATACACATACACACATCCTATATTTTAGGCTACAGCTTGTTCAGATTGAAATGTGCATTTTGTCAAATCAGCATCTTTAAATCTTCAATGGTGCTTGGGATTTAGGATTTTTACTCAATATTTAGTCAATTATTAATTAAAAACTATTTATTTATTATATGTGAAAATGTAATGTGTTTGTTATACTATAGTGTGTGTCTTGGAAAGGGGGCTGTGTGTGTGTTATGGTGTCACATTTTATGTCGTATAATAAGATTTCTAATAAAGTTTGACTGAACTGAATGTTTGAAAGTCACTAAACTGCAGTAAAGAATAAAAATATTAAAATAAAATATGAATTCACATATTAAATTGAAACCCCATATTTCAGTGAAGATATCAAACATAATGGATAAAGGTGGATGATAATAAAAAGAACATGTTTACAAAATAACAGTGTAGCAGTTCATTATGTTTATTTGTTTGTTAAACTTGGTTCAAAATGTTCAACTTTATTGAGTGTGTGTGTGGGATGAGCTTTTGTTGACCGTTATAACACTTTATTCACTTTTCACAGCAGCCCTGTGTGTGTGTGTGTTTGTTGTCTTACATAACGTCATGTCGTTGTTCGCCAAACTCGGAATGTGCGCTTCCCAGCAGAGCCCGCCCCTTTTACAGGATGCACCATATTAGGAATATGACGTACTGGGGATCCCGTTTCTGGAATATTCCATTCCTTCAGGGGTAGAAAACACGATTAAAATGGGACTTTTCGCGGCGAAACGACACACAAACACGCCGCGAGTTACATTTCTGGTGTGTTTTTTGACATTGTAGCGGCAAAAGTTTACGGCGTTAGTCGTTTTAAAGTCGCTTTTCTCAGTGTTTTCCCCTCCCTCGGTGTCGCGCGCGAGGAGCACTCCCCCCTGTGACGTCACAGAGCCGGTCTTCTCACAGGCTATATAAGCGCAGCGTGTTTCCTGAACTGGCAGTCAAACTTTGAGTGAACTCACAGAGCAACAACAAGAGAGAGAACAGAGCGGCGGCAGCAGCGAGCACTTAGCAACTCACAGACCTACCGAAGGGGATTTTACTCAAGTTCAAACACACCCTGACAGTAGAGTTTGCTTGGACCAGTTTTCTTCTTCTTCTTCTCCTTTTGCTTCCGTCTTCTTGGGAACGATGATGTTCACCGGCTTCAACGCGGAGTGTGATTCCTCCTCCCGCTGCAGCACCGCGTCCCCGTCCGCGGACACTGTGGGATATTACCCATCACCAGCGGGCTCTTACTCCAGCATGGGCTCTCCTCAGTCTCAGGTACGTCCACTGAAAATTCTCCTTTATTTCCTTATATATATATATTATAATTTAAGATGTAGTTGTTTGCCATGCAACTACATAACAAGAAGTTTGTGAATGATATGACAGTTTGCAATTGTTATTGGTCTTCAGCTAAATGACTTTATCTGTAAATGTAGATAACAAAGGTGCTATAACGACACTGAAGCAGAAACTATCAAAAACAAGCGAGTAAAATAATGTGTGCACGGTGACCTGCAGTGTGAGGCAGTTTTCATTCATCCACCTGGAAACTCAATAGAGAGTGAAACGTCATAGCTGACATCAGAGGGATATTTTTAAATCGGCCAGCTTTTTATAGTCCCTCTCTGCTTCATTCATTCACACACATCCCCGCAGTGCTGCACACTCTCTCTTTTTTTTTTTTTAAGTTTACCAAATGCACTAACGGTCTCCCTTCTTTGCTTCATTCCCCTCCAGGATTTCACAGACCTGACAGTATCAAGTGCCTCGTTCATCCCCACCGTCACGGCCATCTCCACAAGCCCGGACCTGCAGTGGATGGTCCAGCCTCTCATCTCCTCGGTGGCCCCCTCTCACAGAGCTCACCCCTACACCTCCAGCCCGAGTCCTGCCTACACCAGACCGACCATGAGGTCTGCAGCATCCAAGGGTCACGGCTCGACCAAGAGAGGCAGAGCGGAACAGGTAATTGCTAACTCAATGGTGTAACTACAAAGTCTTAACCCGAACAAGTTCCTTCTTGCCGTGTCGCATGTCACAGAGCTCGAGTCTTAACTGTTGCCCTGTTTTATTGCAGGTTTCAAATGAGGAGGACGAGAAGAGAAAGGTTCGCAGAGAGAGGAATAAACAGGCTGCAGCAAAATGCCGCAACAGGAGGCGAGAGCTTACCGACACTCTGCAAGCTGTAAGTACCCTATTGATTTATCATTATTCATCAACACGTATTTATCACCAAGACGGAAAGCAATGCAACCCAACAGCCAAGTTAACGCTTTCTCTTTCTCTGACAATTTTCAGGAAACGGATCAGCTGGAGGATGAGAAGTCCAACCTTCAGAATGATATTGCCAATCTTATGAAGGAGAAGGAGAGGCTGGAGTTCATCCTGGCTGCCCATCAGCCCATCTGCAAAATCCCCTCAGAGCTGGACACGGACTTCCCCGTCATCTCCATCTCTCCTCCCCGGTCCTTCCTCAGCACCGGGGTGTCTTCCTCAACACAGACCTCCATCACCTCAATCACGTCAGGCCAGCCAACATTCACCTCCACCTCCAACTCCATCTTCTCCAGCAGCAGCATCAGCAGCAGCTCCATCCTGCCCAGCGCCACCGTCTCCAACAGCACGGTGAAGCTGGCGGACCTGGACGCCTCGGTCCTGGAGGAGTCTCTGGACCTGATGGCCAAGACGGAGATGGAGACGGCGCGGTCGGTGCCCGAGGTGGACCTGTCCAACTCTCTGTACACGGTGCAGGACTGGGAGCCTCTTCACAACTCGGCCAACAGCGGCGACTTCGAGCCTCTGTGCACGCCCGTGGTGACCTGCACCCCTTCCTGCACCACCTACACGTCCTCGTTTGTGTTCAGCTTCCCCGAGGCGGAGACCTTCCCCACATGTGGCGTCGCCCACAGGAGAGGAAGCAGCAGCAATGACCAGTCGTCCGACTCCCTCAGCTCACCGACCCTGCTGGCCCTTTAAAGACTCTTCCAAAAGAACAATTATACTTCCGACCAAGCACGTCTATCTCAACGTATGAGACGGACGTGCAGATCATAGGGCTATGGAATGGACAAAATGATTTGCCTTTTATCTATACTTGCCTATTACACCGATGTAGCAAGTTAAAAAGCATGTTTTAACTAATACCACCTAGTGATTAAGTTTAATTAAGTTAATATATGATTTAAATGGTGCTAGACGAGAAACATTGTTGTAGTGTTGATGTGTGTTCAGAGCAATAGCTATTATTATTATTATTATTATTGATCCAGTTTGTTTTCTGGTTGATGGAAATTTGAGAGTAATATGTGAGTGAAACCCTTTGTGAAAATAACAAAACAAAAAAACAATAACTGATGTGCTTTTTTTGTCTTAACCATGGTCTGAGTGGTCTATCTTTAGTATATGAAGTTTTCTGTGAAAACATTAGTGCTTTTAATTTATGAAATGTTCAATTTATTTTTTTACACAGAGAGTAACGATGAATGTTGTTTGTAAGAGATGTAAATAATAAAAAAAATATAGTGATATTTAAATTCACCTCACTTTGTCTGGCCCTTATATGTGCATCTCACACACACACACATGCGTGCATTCTATATGTGTAAATTATACTGAAATTATAACACATAATTAAAACTGTGGCTAAAATTAGTCTCTATAAGGAATAGACGTTTTTTTCCTTGCACCTCCACTGGCTCTATTTATTTTCCGTCTGTTGCCAAGGATAACTCAACGTCAGGGCTCTGACGTCAGTGCGTTCTTTCCATTTTTTTTTCTTTCTGCAATCCCAGCGCGGTGACGTAGACACTTCCATGCCCATATATGGAGCAGTAAGCGGGCTGTTGTCTGGCTGTGTTGTTGGAGGGAGCGGACGTGCAATCGCAGTAAGACAGAGAGACACCGCTTTTGCTTCATCTTGAGTTTTTCCTCCGTGTCTGGTTTGTGTGACATTTCTCTGCTGCACAGACGAAATAAATGTGATTGTTTTTTTTTTTTTGATATCACGTCGCTGCATGACGACTGTTTCTCTCACGGTGACACTGAACCTCACAGACGTGGGTTTCATTCTGTCTGTGGTCTCTCGGTCGGTTTCACTTCACACTCTGCAAAAATGTCACTTATTCACGTGATTTACAACACAGAGAAGGAACTCCTCAGAAATGACTGGTTTAAAGCACACATATTTGCTGCACTATGGACCTGACCTTCATTATTAGCACTTATTGGAAGTGGACCTGCAGATAGCTGGAGGTGATCGAGATTGGTTTTCTCTTACATCTCTTATTTCTCTACAGTAAACCCACAGCTGATGGGAAGCACAGTCAGACAGGCAACATCAACATGTCTGTTTATGTAATAAGGATACAGATCTAACTTGGAATATCATAAGAACATAATTCACAAATGTCTTATTATTATTTTTCATTGGTTCCTAATACAGATTGACTACTAATTCTAGATGTCACTTTATTAGGTACATGGTGTCAGGAGTGCTACACGTCTGCTGCTGTCTGCAGTCCTGCAAAAACAGGTTGAAACAAGTGGTGAGTTACTCTCCCAGAGAACAGCTGTTGGCTGGATATTCTCTTTTTTATTCTCTATAAATCTGTCTGTGGAAAAAACTGCCATGTTCAGAGTCACTGACATCACCTTTGCCCCCCCATTCTGACGCTGAGATATTTGTGTTAAGCCACATGTGTCAAACTCAAGGCCCGGGGGCCAGATGTGGCCCGCCACGTCATTTTATGTGGCCCGCGATTGATTTAATTGGTCTTAAAAATCTGTGTTAAAATAGGTCTATGCTGCTTGAAGGAGTGCGTTGACCATAATTTTCCCACAATGCATGGCGACTGCGTTACCCGCAAAGTGACGGCACCGCCACTAGATCGCAGTGTGTCATTGTACATGCATCATGTGACGAGTGAAATAAGTAATAAATACAGAAAGTTATTTAGCAATATGCTAAAGTAGTTACCTTTATTTTACATTATATTTGTTTACATTTATTCTGTATGACAGTTACATCTGGCCCTTTGAGGATAACCATTACGCTGATGTGGCCCTCAGTGAAAATGAGTTTGACACCCCTGTGTTAAGCTGTGGAACAGGTGTACCTAATAAAGTGGCTGGTGAATGTCATTGCCAATTTCCGTCTTCTTCATTATCATCACCTTTTATTGCAATTAAAAATTGTATTTACTTCAAAATAAATGCATGTAAAGGGGGTTCCTGTGCGTCTTCAGCTCTGTACAGTACACACTCATGTAATCCTGTTCTGACAGGAAATGGTTAGTTCGATGACTTCTCTTTAAAACATGAAGACATCACAGAGACCGTAATTTGATTTCAAATCAATAATTTCATCATGGAATTTTTGGGTTTTATTCAAGTGGATGTTCCAGTACTGCATTATTTGGCAGCATTGACAGAAAACCGTGCCAATTATGCAACAGGGCATTTGTTACGCATCTGTTTTTTCCCCCCCAAAAAAATCCTCCCGCTCCCTTATATTTGTCATTCTTTCACCTCGCTTGCTCATTCCACCTTTTATCAATATTGCCCCACTTAAAGTGTCACTGGAAAGCACATTGCCTAATGGTTTTACACAGGAAGTGCGTAGCATGCTTGTGTGTGTGTGTGTGTGTGTATACGTGCGTGCACATGTGGGACACTGAATGGAAGACTACTCTCTCACATTGAGTGAAATATGCTGACGTTTGTGCCACTCCAGTCTGAACACACCCTTGTGTGCAACACGCGGCCAAGATATCAGCAGTGGTTGTGTCACTTCCTGTCGGCCTCCTCTTCCACAGTGAACTTATCGCAAATCAAAAAGATGAAAACACATTTTATACAGTTTAAAGAACTCAAGTTGCACCTTTCCAGCGTCCTCCCCATTTCACAACAACGCTTGGATTATGTTTCCGCAAAAAAGCGTCTTGTTTTGTCACTGCTTACGTGGTTGCATAACCGCTGAATTCTCAGTATCTATCTGTTTTCCTTTGCACTCAAGCACACAGCTCCCTTTCCCTCAATTAAGCCCCTAAGTGCGACCATGCAGCTCCCTAATAATGCCGTCTATTAATACCTTTCTGCCGGGCCTCAGGGAGCTGGGGTAGCAGCAGAAATAGCAGGTGCCTATTGCTTCTTTTAACATCAGCATCAACAGCAGTAAAATTAGACCACTATGACGCCAACCTGCGTCGATGCTGCGACCCAGGGGAGGAACCAGGCAAGCGTTCGCCTGATCGAGAAAGAGAGGAGGAAACGAGAGCGAGAGGAGGAGTGGGAGGACAAGATGAAAATGATGAGTGTATGAGGATAGCAGGGGAGGGAGAGGCAGACAGAGATCCCTCCCTGGGTTTAATTGTGAGCACAGTGATGATGAAACAGCCGAGTTCGCCTCAGTGCCACGACAACAAGGAATCGGTGTGGCTTGGCTCCACATTCAGAGAAACTCTTCCCATGATACCTTTTCTTTTGTCAAAAAAAAAAAAGGATACAGGAGTCTAAAGAAAGAACGATTGTTTGAAGTGTCTTTCTTTTTTTTGCCCCCCTGTGACAGAGCGTTTGTCTGAGCGACAGAGTGATACAGATATTCAGTGGTGCATCTACAATTATGGCAAATTATATTTAATTAAGCACACGCTGTTCCCCCGTGTGTGTCTGTGTGTTCTATCACACATGTCTGCTCCAATACAGACACAAAACAGATCTATAAATGCAAGGAATGTCTGTCTGTCTATCTGTCTGTCTGTCTGCAACGGCTTCAGACTTGGCACGTTACATGCTGAAGTAGGTGTGGGCAACAGTGTTTTTCCAGAGGGCCACGCAACACAGAAGTGAAGCAAGTGAAGGGACACAATACAAAATGCTGTAAAAATACAATCTTTTTTTTGTGACTTAAAGTTAAGTCACGAGTTGAATGTTGAAATGTTTGGTCTGTGTTTGCAGTAACTCTGTCTCACCATATCAGACTCTGAGCAGATTTTGATGTCCGCTCTTGGTTAAAAACGCGACATTCCGTGGGCGTTTTTCTGTTGTTTTTTTTTATTTTATTTTATTCCATCGTCACAACTGCTAAATGAGAAAAGCACTCGGAGAGCGCAGACCTCCACCAAGGCAGCTCAGTGCCTACAAAATACAGCCTGCCGGCGCGCCTGGGTCAGACAGCGAGTGTTGTAACCAATGATAACGTTAGGGTCAGACAGCGAGCGTTGTAACCAGTGATAGCGTCTACGGATCATGCCCCAAAATTGAATCACTTGTTCCTGGTCCCATTTCCTGAAAATTTCATCCAAATCCGTCCGTGACTCGTTAGTTAGCAGTTATGTTTCTAACTAACAGACAGACAAACTCCAGCAAAACCTCCTTGGCAGAGGTCAAATATCACAACTGTAGATCTGTCACGTGAGCTGAGCAAGAGTCAACTCAAGGTTTACCCATGACGATGCGGCGGGCCGGATAAAACTGGTTCACGGGCCAGATCAGGCCCCAGGGCTGTATGTTGCCCATCCATCCATCATCTATATACCTACATAGGGCGATAGGTGGGGTTACACCCTGGACAGTTGCATGTTGCCCATGTGCCTGCTAAAAGCATCACTTGTGTGCAGTGCCAGTGTGAACGTTTGGATAAGACAATGAGAAAACAGATATCAGTAGAAATGTGGCACAGTGGTATAGTGGGATTCCGTGGGGTTTCTTATGGGGTCTCCAGTTTCCTCCCATGTATGAATGTTCGCCACTTTCGGTCAGGTCGATCCCTTGTGGCAGGTGATCGACCCTCCATCTGACCTCGCAATTTAAGGTTGAGTAATGATAATAAAGATCCCTTTAACTTTCCTTCCTTTAAAATGTGATAGATACATAGTTAAAAGAGCTATCTGTCATTGAGTGTGTCTACATGCACAACGATTATTATCTGTTTTTTGTAGTTAACTGGTTATTCAAATGCTCATGCAAATGGAATAAACCAATATTCATTGTCGGTTTATTGCCGTTTTTGAATAACCTGTTTAACACACCTAGGATTCTTAAAATTTCCTGATTTTTTCGAGACATTTATACACCTTAAACGGTTTCTTTCAGTTACCCGATCATTGCCAGTAATGTTTTTCTTTTTATTGTGCATTGTGTAAACGCACTCAGTGTCTTAAAATGTCAATATCTCTACTTATGTGTGATGTAATGACAACAGTGACCATTCAAACTAACAAAAAACCCACAAACAGGCACAGGTTGAACAGACAATGCACTAGTGTGTTGCTGAACCAGGAGACGAGGTGGGGCTCGTACGATGAAATTCATTTTACAATGGCTCGTTTGTGCGCAACGGTGTATGACAAATCAAAGACGGCGTGTGTTATTAATCAGCTTTGTATTTGCAATTTCAGTAGAAGTGATAACAATAAAGTGCAGCCCACAGACAGACGGACAGACAGATGTCAGCTGAAGGGCGTGTATCCACGTGCGTGCATGCTCATTTAAGGGCATCTGTAATGTAGGACGCTCATAAATTACACACAATTCTGAACCAGAGCCCAGAGGTGACGAAAAGGTTAGTTAATCAATTGCCGCTTTATTGAACCAGATTTCCAAGTAGCTCACTGTCTGTGTCAACCCTTGAATTATTTAATCTGCAATTATGCTGCCCTTGAAAAGGAAGGGAAGCAATGTCTGAATAAAGCGAGTAATACTGAATGAGAAGGTGTGACATTCATAAATGAATGTATGTGGAAAATGTTAATTAGCCGTTTATGAATATTACGTTTTTGGCCTTAAAGCTCTGTACCATGGAGGTGGAGTGTGTAACGTACTATTCTTAGACGTTATTTGACGCACTAAGCTACAGTACTTGAGGGATTTCTCTATCCAATAATTACTGTTCACTTAGTGCCAGACTCCCCACTCAGCCGCATGTTCGCGTCTCATAGGATCAGCAACAAGGATGTTTCCCTGGAAACAGGACAGCTCTGTCATAAGTAATTGGGTAATCCTTGAGCTGCTGACAGAAAAATAATAGCTTTTGGGATTTTTCAGAGCACTCCCAGCCAGTATGGAGTATGATATGTCTGTTTGATAATCTGGATTTGCCGTTCACGTGCTATCGCAGAAATATTAGCTATGAATCTAATCGTGAGCTAATCGCGAGCAGTTATATGAAAATATATGATTTCTAATCTTATCAAAGCATTATTTACACGACTTCAGTCTCAGCGGGCCATAAAAAGCCACATGACAGCCTATATATTTAGTCATAAAGATCCTGGCTGCATTACTAATGATAATTCATAATAATATGAGTCAAGAACCTGCGTTTAAAAAGTATCTTCCAACGCTAATTCAACTCTGAAGCCCTTGATCAATCTGACCACCTTCACACAAGTCTTTCCACATTGTGATTTTTTGACTGGTCTGGCCGATTTGACCTACGAGATGGCCTTAGGTCCCAAGTGCGCTGTATGTAAATGAGTGGGAAACTTTGATCGCAATGTTAGGTAGTGCAATAAGTGTCCATGCGTTAAGAAATGTGTAAAATGCATTGAGATAAGAACCTGTGGCTGCAGGGTAAGTAGGAAGGTAGGTCAATCATGAAAGCCAGTCAGTTGGTGAGTTGGTAGGTATTTAGGAAGGTTTGTGGTTAGTAAGGTAATCAGTTGGTCTGTCTGACCAGAGGCGATTCTAGAGTCTGTAGGGGCCCTAAGCAAGAATTCCCAACCAGTGTTCATCGCCATTATGTTATAATGTAAATGTAAAGAACAATAAAATACTGTAAATAGCTTTTAAAAAACATATATAAACTGAGTAAAAAAAATATGCATTACACTGTCAATAATCCTCTTCATTTTCCAACATTCCAACAGCAGAACGATAACTTCACACAGGTTAACCTGAGGTGGGGCCCCTTTAGGTAGGTTTCCTTCTGAGATGTCATTGCAAATCGCCCATTGTTGTTTAAGGGGGACAGGGAGGTGGCTGGTTACTGCACATTTCAGTAAAAACAGCCCTTGGGCTCCAAGTGTCGGCCCCTATCGGCTCGGGGCCCCAAGCAGTTGCCTGCCTTGTCTGTTCACAAACTGCGCCTCTGTGTCTGACAGTTGGTAAGTAGTCAGGTAGGTTGGTAGGTAATCAGTTAGAAGATAGGTTGAACAGTCGGTAGGTAGGTAATCATTACGTAGGTAGTTTTATCGGTTGGTCCAATGGTCAGTAAGTAGGAAGGTAGGTTGAACGATCAGTAGGTAGATAATTAGGAAGGTCTGTGGTTAAGTGGATAATCAGTAGCGAGCTAGGTAGGTGGGTCAGTGGGCAGGTAATCAATAGGTAGGTAGGTTTATCAGTCGGACCGCCTGACAGTAAGTAGGTAATCAGCAGAAATGTAGGTCGATTGATTACCTAATCAATAGTAGGTGGGTCGCTCATAGGTTGTTCTGTCAGTCTGCAGGTAGGTAATCACTAAATACATTTATTTCTTCACAGCTATACAAAGAAAAAAACACAAGTGATGACATTTTAGTTGTTTTAGTTATTTGCGGAAAAGTACAAAGCAAGTACAAAGCTTTGATCACAGTGCACCACTGGCAGGGAGGTGCTACCTACCATACAAATAATTCGACCTCATCATAACCTCATTGGGAGAGTGAGAATCCTGTCTTTACACGCAGTTTTACCTCCAGGCCAGTGGCGGCGCTGGAGTGCCCAGTCAGACCGGTTGTGTGAGTTGGAGCTCGGGATAAGCCTGTGGGCTGGCACGGTCTGGTTGGTTGAGGGGCAGCCATGGCTCGACTCGCTGCGCTACTGCTGTTACCGGTTCTTATTGAATCTGTATTTTCCATCTCTTTCTTTTTACCGGTAAACTCAAGAAAGTGTTTACGGGAGGAGATCCACAAAGACGTCCTGGTCACGGGAGAGTATGAAATCACCGAACAGGCGAACACAAAAACTAATCTGAAGGTGAGCACTCAACCTGCGGCTAAAGCTGCAGCTAACAGTCTGGTCTGGTTTGGTTTGTGTCGAAGTCGAATTTACTTCACTGTGTGGGCGTTTGTTTAGCCAAGGCAGCAGACACACATGAAATGTGCCTTTATTATCACACATATTGGTCAATGTTCGGCTGTAATTTGGGACAAATGCGTTAGCATATGATGGCTAACGTAGGCCCCGGAAAAACTCGTCTTCCTGGTTTAGCTAGCTAATCGGCCAGCTAACGGATGCGTTAACATCAATATTTAGTGTATTTAAAAGTCTTGTCGACATTTTGACACAAAGTCAGACTTCTCTGTCACCGACGAAGGCTTGTTTGTGTCACTGATTGTGCGTGTAGTATTCACAGCTGTGTGTTATGTTCATGTGAAACAAGACCATCTGTTCGGCTTTGCTGCTGTTACACGTCAGTCTTAAACCTCCATTCAGTTGGCAGTCGCACGCTAGCCGCATTAGCACATTAGCCTTCTGCAGTAGTGTGCTATTTCTGCTCAGTGTTTTATTTGAAAATAATAACACATATATTGTATAACTTCGTGAACCATTCAGGGGAGTTAACTCTAACATTCCCAGCAGGCCAGTACGTTTATTAGTTTCAAAGGTTAGCAACGCAGTTTCAATGTCGTAACAGCTATCAAATAACAACATCAATGGTTTGACAGAATTGTACTATTGTATTTATTTTAATAATTTTATCTGCGTATTTTTGTCTTATTCACTACAGTTCCTCGGTGTTGTTAGTTGTTATTTTATTTTAAGTAGGGCTGGATGAAATGTCTGTAAAGGCAGTTAATTGTGGCTTTTAACTTTTAGTAAATGATAGACAGAAACGTCTTACACTGTATGACACTGGAGGCAACATTTTCATATCATTCTGTAATACAAAACCTCTCTTTTTTTGCTGTTGAAGTAAAATAATGTCACAATATATATTGTTTTAGGCACCAGCTGTTACTACTGACTATTGATGTTTCCCTTTACAGTTGGTTGTGATGTGTGTTTAACCCATAAAACTCGTCTAGTAGCTTGGTATGTAAACTTCACTGAACCATAATTTAAATTTTTGTAAAGCAGCAAATCCTCATTTAAGATGCTTGAACCTGTCTGTTAAACAAACATCTTAGGCTTTTATCTCCTCCCACAAAATATTAAAATTGTGAAAGAAGAGTGCCACGTGTGCCAGCATCTTTCGAGTCATTCTTAGAAAGCTGATTTATTTTATTTTTAATTTACAGCTGTCATAGGGAATCACATTTTTTGGGTCAGGACAATAGTTTGCAATACCTATTAGAAATAGTTTGCATTTTTTGGTCATTAATTACTTATTAATTATATTCTTTGACTTTGTAGATCACAGATTCCTCCAGTCACACGCTTTACTCTAAGGAAGATGCAACAAAAGGAAAGTTTGCGTTCACCACAGAGGACTACGACATGTTTGAGGTGTGCTTTGAAAGCAAATCACCTTTGGGTAAGTGTGTGACTCATCACTCATACAGACATTAAGTTGCACTTATTCAAAGAACCTTTCTTTGTAAGAGGCAAATCACTGAAACATGTACATAAATTGATTAACAATGTGCTGTCTTTTTTGGCATGCATATGAATGTCAATTAATTACTTCAATAAGCTCTTGAAAAAGACCATGTTTACAGATGGGGTTGCCAAAAACCAAATTTCTATTTCAGGTGGTTTTATTTGATGTTAAAAGCTCTGCACTTTTTAATCAGGGACTGGACGAGTGCCTGACCAGCTGGTCAATCTGGACATGAAGCATGGTGTGGAAGCCAAAAACTATGAAGAGGTAAGTTAAAGCTGCATGTATGCCTTTGTAGATTGACATATTATGTAGAGAAAGTCTTCTTCTAGCTTCTTTGCTGCAGATGCAGGACAGTGGTCTTGGAGCAGGAGTTTTACGTCATATGTTCATTTAAAAGTCTTAAAAATAAGGCAGGCACATTTTCCAGAGAGCTCAATTGAATATGCAAAACCTTCACCCAGCATTTTTGACTAAATCAAATGAACAAATCAGTTTGTGCTGTCAAAAACTTTTTCTGAACCAATGTGTTTTGTTCACTAAACTATTGTTCCTAAAAGAAACAATGCGGATACATTTAGCTGTTCCAGTGGCGTTACCAGGAGTAAATTATGTAAAATTTAGAAAGGATAGAATTAATGGCTGTGGTCCATCATTTAGTATCTCACCATATAAGGTCACACTGCTGTGCATCATTACTTCGTAGGTCTTCTACAACTTGGCTGTCTTGGCCAACACTTCATTAGAAGTGATAAAGTCTGTTAGCTGAGAATTGCCCCTCTTTCCACACATGGTGCACTGAACGTGATGTTCCGTTTATGCTGTGTGTACGTGGGTGGATATTGAGTGCGACGTGAGATGGTTGTGTCTGTCGGTGGGCAGAAAGATGTGCATATTAACCTTTGTAGAGGGGTGTGTTAATTTGAGCATGTTTGCCAGTTGTGTTTTTGTTTTTTAATTCACTGGATACCTGCACCTGGTTGGTTTTGAGAATGTGTACTTGGCTGAAGCTAGAATCCAGTTTTTCTTCACTGTTTGCTCACCAGGGTCTGGTAGATTTTACTATGCAATATCTATGATGCCATTTGCACAATTCAACGCTCGGTGTCCTTACTTACAATTCATTAACTACATGAATCATAGAGCTTATTCTCTTCGCAATAAACTGCTGCTTAAAGTAACAGAACGTCACTCGGACTATGTGAGAACGGTTGCCGTCATTAATAATTTGCGCCACACCAGAGTTTTATTGAAGATCTTACCAAATGTGATGCAGCTACTTCACAGTTCATAGAGACTCTTTCACCTGTTTACACAAGATAAGTGCATGGCCAAACACAGGTGGTGTAAACTCAAGGCGTTCACATGGCTAAGACTGACATCTGCTGGGCAAACTTTAGAACTACACTGCTTCAATTGTGTTGTTGAAGCAGTGGAAATGTTACCTCATTTCCTTAAGGTTTTTTTTTTTCTGGCATCGCATTCAAGAGGATTTAGTGGCCTCTGTTTTGTCTCCACAGATCGCCAAGGTGGAGAAGCTGAAGCCTCTTGAGGTTGAGCTGAGGCGACTGGAGGACTTGTCGGAGTCCATTGTCAATGACTTTGCTTACATGAAGAAGAGAGAGGAGGAGATGCGGGACACTAATGGTAAGAAGATGAGGCATAATCTAAATAACCACAAGAAGTAAATTGATAAGGCCGATTATGCAGGCCTGGGTCATTGTTTCCTTGTTCCATGTACACAAAGAGCTACTATTTGTTTCTATATGCACATACAAACTAAAATAAAAACTTATGCTCTAAGCAGGCCTGTTGCATTCTATTCCAGTAGCGTATATTTCTCTCCAGGAATTTTCCCTTATTTATCCTTGGTTTCTTTGAGTGATTGGTTGTATGCATGTCAATAATGACAGATCTCCTCATATAACCCCAATCAAGCATCTTTAGTTAGTGTTGTGCTACAGGGAACATGTTCGTTAAATGTGTGACTAGTTTGTGTTGTCACAAAATGTGAAGGTGCTCGCAGATATGGGTGGATGATGACTGTAACGCCACATGGACCATAGTGGACATGTAGGCAAAGGAAAATATGACCCAGGCCATACGCAGCAGGTTTTAGTGATGTAATGTTTCAGATTTATTACCAGTTTCCCCTTCTAACATTCTTTGTTTCACCACTTTCCAGAGTCCACCAACACACGTGTGCTGTACTTCAGCATATTCTCCATGTGTTGTCTCATTGGACTGGCTACATGGCAGGTCTTCTACCTGAGGCGCTTCTTCAAGGCAAAGAAGCTGATCGAGTAAAGTGGCTCATAGCTCTTTTCCTTTTGAAGAAACTACTTGCTGGTCAGCCAACACATCCCAACATCCACCCTCCTTGGAAGAGCTTCAGCTAACAACAGCAAGTGGGGCTGAGGGGTTCAAATTCTAGTTTTCGCAGCTGTAAGAGAGTACCAAGGTTGACCTCTGAAGAAAAAAAAAAGATTCACCTGCTTATTTTGGCGTTTGAAACATGAAAAGCGCTGTAGAGGGAAATGAACTGTGAGACATATGTCAGTGAATTGCTGAGATATGTCTCTCTCCCACAGTACTTCACATTTCTCTCTGCACTGTTTATAATGTTGCAGCTCACTGAATAAGAACGTGTTCCTTCAATCAGTTGAACAGTGATTATTTTTGTGCTTAGTTTGAATGGATGTGCCATGAGTGAATGTATTCTCACCCTTCTGTTGATGTACACATTCTTTGCCAAGCAAGTGAAGATGAAGGCTGTTTTGAAAAAGTGGTTTGTCACTTTGAGAAAATTGGAAACCACTGCACATCTGTATTTATGTCGCTTAATTTGCGTCCCTATTTTGGTTGCTAAATTTAACAGTGTCTTTATTTTGTTTTCTTATTGTAAATGCAATTTAGTTGCTTCTTCAGCTATATTTTTGGGGGGTTGTAAGTCTGCGTGATATTCTCTTGCAAGTTAGGTCACTTCTATTCACTCTAGTTTTCTCTTTAATTTTTCGCCATGGCAGCACTTTGCCGCATCATCTGTCATGATTTGATTTCTGTGAGCAAGTTTATTTTCTTTCCTTGCAGACTGCAGTGGTGCTTTCGACTGGAAGTGTAAAGTAGGCTTTCCCAAAATCTATTCAGTTATGCACTACTTTTCTTTACACACTGGTGAAATTTAACTTCAAAATTACAGTACTTCTTGATCCATTAAGTGTGCTTGTGTTTGTGGAAAAATACTTATGAGGCTTGGGTTACATGAGCGTGAGGGGAGTTGCTAATATTCCGATTGTTTTGGACTGGGGTTAATTAAGGCATCTGTCGTGGGTACATTTTTAAAGAGGAACATGCGCTATGTGCGCAATCAGTGATTTTTATGTTAACTGATACATTTTGTAAATTTATGTTGGGCTTTTATTCAATAAAATATTGGATGAATTTATTAGTTATGCGTAGTCGACACATTTCTTGCATGTGGATGCTATTTTTGGTCTATGGGCAATTGTGGACTTGCCCATGTGATTGCATGTGTTTTATGAAAAAAAAAGATACATTTACGTTCAGAAGAAAAACCTTTTGTGTGGAGAAGCAAAATTTGTTTTTTAGTAAGTGTATATAATCAGTATGATTAAAATCTTCAGTGTTTAATCTATTAATTTTCCACAAGATTATATATTTCACCTGTAATTTAAAGATCAATTTGTCCTGAAGAATGATCGACAGTTTACATGAAGCTTTTATTAGCAGCAATATCTAGAAAGTATATTCAAACCCCTGAAGCAACAAGAGCTAGTGTCTGAAGTTTATGAATGATATCGTCCTGATTAGAACTCACAATGCGATTATTTACATTATCAGAGTAATCGTAAAATGGTGGGGTTTGAATAATTGAATATGTGTGACGTTAAAATGACAAAACTTAAATATTCGAACACAAAATGTTAAATTGTTTTCTCACTGACACCGGAAGCATGATGCAACATGTCCGGAAACGCTCGACCAATCAAATGAGTATGCTGCCCATTCACCCGGAAGTGCCTCAGAAGTCCTTCCGCAAATAAACATTCGCATGGTGGAGGCTGTGGAGTAGTTTAATCTTTCTCTACAACAACCATCATGCCCGGTCCAGACAAAGAAATAGACCTGACGGAGAGAATCGAGGCGTTTCTCTCCGACCTGAAGCGTGGAGGCAGCGGGTCAGGACCGCTGCGGGGCTCGGCAGAGACAGCCAGAGAAACGACAGCTCTGCTCCGCAGAATCACCGCACAGGCCCGATGGAGCAGCGCAGGTGCGTTATGCTAGTAGTAGTAGTAAAAGCTTCACATGTGTAAGTTCTTACTACTAAGACGGACATGGTGTCCTGTTGTCTTCTGAAACTGCTGCTACAGCTGCTTAGCATGTCACGAGACGCTTTGAACCCTTCAGAACGTTCACAGAGGTTTGGTTAAAAAAAAATACTGTTGTTTATTGTCAGAACATGTCTGAAATGTGTCTTTGTTTCGAAACAAAACTACAGACGTTAAACGTTTCAGACACCCGCGAACCACAGACATAAACACATTATAAGATGAGCAGAATATGGTGTTAACGGCTCCTTAACGTTCCATGTTTAGTCTAACCCTTTTAAACTGTCAAACTCTAACTCCGGCCGGATAATAATAGTCTGTGTTTATGTTTCAGGACATGTATCAGGGTCATAGGCAACTTAGCCAGTTAAACATGTAATTGTGGTCAGATGATTCATAACGTTTTTTTTAACTGACCTACAAAAAAAAATAGTTTACATGAATGATTATCAGTCAAATTTAGACATAGAGCAGTTGTTTGGGACTCCTATCTCCATTTTGGTTCAACAGCAACCATTTTGGTTCAACCCAACGTTGTTTTCTACAGATATGCTGTATGTAAAAAGAGAGAGGGTATAAGTCCATCTAAGCTCCACAATGACCCCTCATAGTCCCAAGATTGATATTAGGTTAAACCAGATGAGGAAGAATCAAATAAATTGACATGTGAATATGAGTAAACCATCCTGGGTTGAATTAGCATAACCATTTCTATCAACTAAGTTTCACTATATTGTTTTTATTCTTTAGGTGATCTGATGGAAATAATCCGTAAAGAGGGGAGAAGAATGTCTGCAGCCCAGCCATCAGAGACCACAGTTGGGAACATGATCAGACGAGTCCTGAAGATCATCAGAGAGGAATATGCCAGGTAATTGATCAGCTGTTGCAACTGTGCTGATGACGTCATCGATTATTCCTTTACTCTTTTGCTGTAATCCAAATAGTTTGAATTAATCCCATTGCCTGTTTTCGATAAAAATGTGTTTTACGTGGGTATGATTTGGCTCAGTTTGCTGTTTGTGTTTCCTTAAGATCTCGAGGCAGGAGTGAGGAGGCAGACCAGCAGGAATCCCTTCACAAGCTGCTCACCTCTGGAGGACTCAGCGAGGACAACTTCAGACAGCATTTTGCTGCCCTCAAAGCTAATGTCATCGAGGCCATAAATGAGCTGCTGACTGAGCTGGGTACATTATTTAAAAGAAACAAAATACAACTTGCCATATTTGTAAATACAAGGTAGGGTAGGCCAGGCTTTTGGCATTATTGATCAGTAAAAAGCATAATGTAATTCATTTGACCTCATTTGAGATGGAAGGGTTTATCTCGTGATCTCAAAATGTGAATAATCTGACTGAACAATCTAATGTTTTTTCCAATGGTCCTGCCTTCTGCATCTTTAAATGCAAACAACTCACTGAATTAATTTGTCCATTTACGGAGTTTTCTTTTCCTCCCCACATCATTTGCATTTCCAGAGGGAACAACTGACAACATTGCCATGCAGGCCCTGGAGCACATCCACTCTAATGAAGTCATCATGACGATCGGTCGCTCCCGCACCGTGGAGGCCTTCCTCAAAGACGCCGCGCGCAAACGCAAGTTTCACGTCATTGTGGCGGAGTGTGCCCCCTTCTGCCAGGTACCCAAAGAGAAGAAATGTGTCTTTTTTTTAAAGTAATTTTTATGTTAGCAAGACTTTAAAATTAGATAAAGTTGTTATAAATAAGATCTTGTGTTTCCTATTGACCAGGGGCATGAAATGGCCACCAGTCTCTCCAAATCTGGCATTGAGACGACCGTCATCGCAGATGCTGCCATATTTGCGATCATGTCCCGTGTTAATAAGGTAAACGGCACCACAAAAAAAGATTGGAAATGCTAGCATTCAGACTACAAGACAAAGAGACGTAATATCCAGAATTTTGTGCACCAATGGAAAAGTTCTTGATGGCACGCTCAGCGAAAGAAGAATTAAATTTGTTAGATTAATATTAATTTTGGATACACAAGGGTTAATCAGAGTGGTCGTGATCATTTCAGGTCATCATCGGGACACAGACAGTCCTAGCTAACGGAGGTCTCAGGGCCGTCAACGGCACTCACACACTGGCTCTCGCGGCCAAGCACCATTCAACGCCTCTGATTGTTTGCGCTCCCATGTTCAAGCTCTCGCCTCAGGTAAGAAGACAAAGTCTGCCGAGTCTCAGTCCTATCACTTCCATTGGGAACAAATATTGACGGGAATGATTGTGTGTCCTCAGTTCCCAAATGAAGAGGACACTTTCCACAAGTTTGTCTCTCCACAAGAGGTGCTTCCTTTCACTGAAGGTAACATACACACCGAATAAATACATTAAAACATACTTAATCCTATGAGTTACTCACATTTTACCATTCGTTTTCAAGGTGAGATTCTCTCCAAGGTGAACGTGCACTGTCCGGTGTTTGATTACGTGCCGCCTGAGCTCATCACGCTCTTCATCTCCAACATCGGAGGACACGCTCCGTCATATATCTACCGACTGATGAGCGAACTTTACCATCCAGAAGACCACGAACTTTAACCAGGTTCATTCACAAATAAATTAAATAAATCTCCATGAGACTGGGAGTCCTCTTTATATTTATAACCTGATACCTGTTCTATAGGGATCGTTGGTTGGACGATTGTATTCATGGATTTAATTAAACTTTCATAGTGTGATTTATAGATCTCCTCTACTTTACACCTTTTGCATGTAAGTAGATCGATATTAAAAAAAATGACCCACGTCTGGGGGTTGACAATATGTACTCATACACTGTCGTAGCCCTGACTTTGTCAAAGAGGAAACATCTAAGAAAAGTTATGGTAGTTTATCTGACCTTTGAATATTCATTACACATACTATTACACATATATTCTTTAGCAAAGTTAAATGTTGTAGTTTTATGTAGTTTGTTTTAGAAAGACAAGCAGATAAGATGTTTTAGCTGCCACTAATAGTTAATATGTCAATTATCTTGATTAATCACTTGTTTGGACAATGAAATATTAAAAAAGGTTGGTTGGTTTTTCCCAAACCTTGATGATTTTCTTTGGCACCACATTCGCCTCCGGTTCTCTTTAAGTTTCCGTTCCACCTTAAAAAGTGCAAGTTTCAGCCACTGGGTGGCGAGCTATTCTGCAGAGCAGTGCTGATCACACAGCTGTTGATATGGGGGTGTTTTTTGTTTTTTTTTGGTTAAAAAAACTTGCCGGCACATACAGGTGCATATACATACTATAGATAAAAATATGCTGGTGCATACTTGTATTTATTAAACAACACAAAAATTAAACACTTTAGAAGAACAGCATTCAATAATATTTAGTATCATTACTAATATTGATATGTTTTTAGTTCTGTGAGGGGAAGATTGTTGATATAAATTGTTACAATGTTATTGATATAACACTGTGGAAATTTGGAGAAAATCCATTTCAAAAATCAACATTTTGATGATTTTGTTGCAACAATTGCTGATTTTGCAGTGCCACCTAATGGCCAAATATTATCTGATTATTTATTGCCTTCTCACCTTTCCAGTGATGCCCCATATGTCCATATTTACTGTCGAATTTTGGAGAAAATCCATTTCAAGCATCATAATTTTGACTCTTTTATTGCAACAATTGTTGAATTTGCAGTGCCACCTAATGGACAAATAAGGTTTCCTGTTGAAGGTCTCACCTGATTCACATACTAGACCTTCTCACCTTTCCAGTGATGCCCCATATGTCCATATTTACTGTGGAATTTTGGAGAAAATCCACTTCAAAAATCATAATTTTGATACTTATATTGCAACAATTGCATGATCTAGGGGGTGGATTGTCCTCATGTTGGTCACTGCCTGATGTGCCACACGCAAATCTACTGGCTTAACATGATCTTGTATGGGCCATTTCTAGACTTTTCCTCACCGATGTTGTACTGTGACAAATTTGAGGGCACCTTTCCCACTTATATTGACCTAACATCAAATGCTTGACCTCTTTAGAAGGCTTCTTAGGTGATGTGACGGCCATAACATTTTTTATATAAAAGAAAAACTTATTTTGAAACATAAAACGTATTAATGGGGTGGTCATTTTATTATTAAATGTAATTGAGACAATTAAGATTAATTTGACAATGTAAATCACTGGACATATTGTAAAAAATTGTCATGCATGGATTTCCAAGACTCCAAGCTGTCCAATCGTGAATAATATCACTATGCTCCATAACAATATGCTGTATACAACTGACCATGTTGGACAGTGATGGGAGAGGGCGTTAGGCGTGCTGTGGGGGGCACAATGTCCTTCTCGGCAAGTCCTTCCACTTGGGAGCTATATTGCAAAGCACTTTGGACACTTATCGGGTAACTATTTCGGGCAGAACTGTGCATGTGCAGTGCATCATTTTTGAAATAGATTTTCTCCAAAATTCCACAGTAAATATTGACATATGGGGCATCACTGGAAAGGTGAGAAGGTCTAGTATGTGAATCAGGTGAGACATTCAACGGGACACCTGATTTGTCCATTAGGTGGCACTGCAAAGTCAGCAATTGTTGCAATAAAAGTATAAAAATTATGATTTTTGAAGCGAATTTTCTCCAAAATTCCACAGTAAATGTGGCTATATGGAGCATCACTGGAAAGTTGAGAAGCTGTAGTATGTGAATCAGGTGAAACATTCAACGGGAAACCTTATTTGTCCATTAGGTGGCAGTGCAAAGTCAGCAACTGTTGCAATAAAAGAGTCAAAATTATGATTTTTGAAGTGGATTTTCTCCAAAATTCCACAGTAAATGTGGCTATATGGAGCATCACTGGAAAGTTGAGAAGCTGTAGTATGTGAATCAGGTGAAACATTCAACGGGAAACCTTATTTGGCCATTAGGTGGCAGTGCAAAGTCAGCAATTGTTGCAATAAAAGTATCAAAATGATGATTTTTGAAGTGGATTTTCTCCAAAATTCCACAGTAAATGTGGCTATATGGAGCATCACTGGAAAGTTGAGAAGCTGTAGTATGTGAATCAGGTGAAACATTCAACGGGAAACCTTATTTGTCCATTAGGTGGCAGTGCAAAGTCAGCAACTGTTGCAATAAAAGAGTCAAAATTATGATTTTTGAAGTGGATTTTCTCCAAAATTCCACAGTAAATGTGGCTATATGGAGCATCACTGGAAAGTTGAGAAGCTGTAGTATGTGAATCAGGTGAAAAATTCAACGGGAAACCTTATTTGGCCATTAGGTGGCAGTGCAAAGTCAGCAATTGTTGCAATAAAAGTATCAAAATGATGATTTTTGAAGTGGATTTTCTCCAAAATTCCACAGTAAATGTGGCTATATGGAGCATCACTGGAAAGTTGAGAAGCTGTAGTATGTGAATCAGGTGAAACATTCAACGGGAAACTTTATTTGGCCATTAGGTGGCACTGCAAAGTCAGCAACTGTTGCAATAAAAGTGTCAAAATGATGATTTTTGAAGTGGATTTTCTCCAAAAGTCTCCAGTAAATATGGACATATGGGGCATCACTGGAAAGGTGAGAAGCTGTAGTATGTGAATCAGGTGAGACCTTCAACGGGAAACCTGTGATGCGGCCCAGCCTCACCCAGACTCTAACTCATGCAGCCCCCAGGCAAATTGAGTTTGAGACCCCTGATCTATATGTAATATCACGTGTGTCCACCGGGGGGCAGGTTTAACAGTTGAACAGCCGTGAATTAATTCATCTACGCGTAATATCACGTTTGTCCACCGGAGGGCAGCTGTAACATCTGAGCAGCCGTGAATCAATTCATCTACACGTAATATCACGTGTGTCCACCGGAGGGCAGTTTTAAGAGTTGAGCAACTGTGAATTAATTATCCCTCGACTTGGAATCAATCTACTTGTATATGTAAGATTGAACAGTTGAGCAGCAGTAATATTACGTTTGTCCACC
The DNA here is from genome assembly GCF_963457635.1 of Microchirus variegatus. Classification (NCBI taxonomy): domain Eukaryota; kingdom Metazoa; phylum Chordata; class Actinopteri; order Pleuronectiformes; family Soleidae; genus Microchirus; species Microchirus variegatus. The sequence goes on from NC_139813.1 coordinate 16,656,826, forward strand.
GGAGGGCAGTGTCAACTTTTGAGTAGCAATACTATCACATTTGTCCACCGGATGGCAGTTTAGATACAACTATTTTTGGAATCTTCCACTTCCTGTTTGTCATTCAGAACTTCCGCGCACGCAGGTGCAGGAGGAGACACCCGGAAGGACGAGGAGCAGCGGTGACAAACATGTGGTGGTAACTGCTGCTGAAAAATGATTGTTTGTAATGTTGAAGACATACTTTATACTATGACGCTGACCGTGACCGTTTTGTTTAGGAAGCTGTCGTTTCGTGTCGGCCAAAGCCAAGAGTTCCCGGATGTTCTGCTGGAGAAGCCACGCTGGATGAAGAAGACGAGCCGCCATGAAGACTCGGTGAGCGGCTTCTTTTACCACGCTGAGACATCATATCAATGTAGTTTCTACCCATTTATATTGATTAATTCTATTTTAAAAAAAAACAAAAAACAGACTGTATTACGTAGACATATTCTGATAATTCTGAAAATTAACTCGATTCAAATGTAATGTAAGTCTATGAGAAAATTAGCTACTTCTCATTTGATTAAAATGTAATTTAAGCTCTTAAATATAACGTGATGATAATTTTAATCCATTTTAGTAAGATAACAGATCAGTGTCTTCTCATATGAATCCTGATTTGTCTAAATAACAGCTAATATTGTCCACTTTTAAAATAAACCTTCTGTGGGGAAAAAAAAACAACAAATGTATTTTAAAATATTTACTTGCTCTAATTTTATCAGTGACCTGTCAATAGAATGACTAGAATTATTATGTCTTAAACTTTTAACTGCATTAAAGATATTACTCTCTTAATCTCCTCAAATAAACTTTAAATTCCTGTTTTTATTAATAGCTAAAACTAATTGGTCGTCTTTGTCACTAGAGACTTTGAATTCTCCTGCTCAACTTGCCAAATAAAATGATTAAGCTAATCTTTCTGTATAGTATCTTTATATTTTAAATAACTGAATTGTCACTTTGTACAATGTGTGTCCAAATAAAAAAATCTTAATTATACTATGTTTCTATCACGTTTTTTTATATATAATTTTACAACAATCAAACATAATAATGTCGTCTTTTGAAAACCGTGCTGCTTTTTTCGTGCAGTTTCTATAATATAAATAAACCCAGTGTTCACAAAATAAATGTAAAACGAATATAATATTGGGTTGTTAAAGGAGTACAATTTTGGAAATGCATAAAATCATTATGTAATTATACAATCTTGCATACAAAAAAAATCAAAAATTCGTTTAAAAAAAAATGCTACTTTAATCCCATGCTCATCATAAAAATAGATTTACTTTAACTGATTATTAGACCAAAACTAAATATTATAATTTCTTCAGTGACCTATGTTAAGATTTCAATCAATAATCATTGAGTAATTTAACAGTAAACTGTTAATGTAAAGAGTGAAAATAAAGTTACAGCATTAAATAAAGTGTACTGTCTATTTATTAAACGATCTAATCAAGTCCCTTTAGGATCTATTTTTAGACCAATTTATTTTTCCAACTCAGATTAATTCAAAATAACCACACAATTACATTGCCCATAATGTCAGTGTGTCTCAGAAGGTGAAGACCACCTCTCTCTCTCAGCCAAAGAAAATACTCAAAGTTAACTGCAAACTAACACTTGTACATTTTCAGCAGCTCTGTCAGTGACGGTGTTTGAGTCTTAAACTTATCACTGAAGAGAACTTCTTTAATGATAAGTGCAAGTCTCCACTGTCTCTGCAGTTGTGTCACTGATTACTGACAGAGCTGCTGAACATGTTTCTGTGACAATTGTTAGCTGTTAACTTAGCATTTTATTTTGGCTGAGACAGATTTGTTATATTGTTTATACTTTGTCAGATTTGACTTTAACTCTAGATTTAATCTTGTTAATGTCTAACTTAGTTCAGCAGCTCCTGTGATAGTCTTGTTTGTTATAATCATTGTCTGTGCAGCTCGTGTCGCTCTACATTTATACTTAGTAATTTTTTTTTTTCCATGTTTTAATGTGTTTAACTTTACTTCATTCAGCAGCTTCTCTGGTTGTTGTACTTTGTTAACATTTTTTTGTCCTTAGCTCCAGTGTTAACTGGTTCATTGAATGTACTAGTAAATTTGTTTTACTTCTTCTGTTTCTTATAATAAAGATACACATGAAAAAAAAAAAAGTATGCTTGGAACATTTTTGAGAAAATGTATAGTTCAAGTTTTTATTTTGAAACAACAATCCCTGCATTGCACTATCTAAACGCATGTTTCTCTCTGGACAATGAGCGCTCAAGGGATTCTTGAACACTCTTCCAAATGGCAGCAAATAAAGCAACAAAACTGAAGTTCTTGCAAGAGTCCATCTTCGTTCTGGAAGACAAAGCACAACAACTTCAACACAAACACCACAGAAGTGGTGACATGCTGCAAGACAACATACTCACATGATGGTGCAGTTGTCTCTTCAAGGAGATTCTGGTTTCTCAGCCAAGTGGAGCATCATCTCAACAGCATCCTGCAGAACACAAGACACCAAGTTACACAGAAGATAAATGGACACTTGTTTAGCAGAACACTAATAAAGATTGTCCATGTGAGACACAATGACAGTCAACATAAGGCTGGGTATTCACAATAATTTGGATTGTGGCTAACAGGAAGGACACGCGGACTATAGCAGTGAAGACGCAACATAAGTCACTAACCCTACAAAACACATCTAGGTAATTTAAACCAAACTTTTAGTCAGATACTCCCAATTTAGTAAGGGCACAATGGAAGACCTTTAAAAATTACATCTTCAGGTGTTAGCCTACAGCATTAGCACAAGTATTTAAAGATCAAGGTTTTGCAGATTAGCAGCTTGTTGCATGAATGACTCAAATCTAACAGCCCTTTTGGATTGTGGGTAACAGGAAGGACACGACTATAGTGGTTAAAAGACGCAACATAAGTCACTCTAACTTGGGGACATGGGCAATTTCTAAATCAGTTAAAGTTAGACATGAGTCAAGGAGCTGTGACACTAAAGCAATGTAAACCCAACTTTTAGTCAGTTACTCCAAATTAAGCAAGGGGACAAAGAAGGAAGTTTATAAATGAAATCTTCAGATGTTAGCATCTTCCAAATTAGCAGCTTGTATGAATTGCATTTGTGGCCAACAGGAAGGACCATGCGAGTGAAAAAACCAATGCCAGATTGAATAAAAGCAAAATGCTTGACCTCAAATCAAACACCAACAAGTAACTTTGTTTAAATGCCTTTGAGCATATGTTTATTAAACACAACTGCAAACAGTTTCTGTGAAATGTACCTGAGGTGGTTCACATCCTGCATTACACCTTCAAACATTCCCAGAGTCTGAAGTAAAGACAAGAAAAAAGGGTCAAGCACATTTGTAAGAGGTCAATAAAGGAAAACTGCAGATTATAATCTGTCCTCTGGCATCATCTCGTGGTCAAACAGTGACGCTGGAGATTTACTTGCTTCTCTAGCAGATTGTCCAAGCTTCCACTGCTGCAGGAAGTCAGGAATCCTGAAAAAAAAGAAGTTTATGAGAATAAAGAGCAAGAGGAGAATGTGAAATTTAAAGAACATTAAATGGTTAAGGGAAACATTTAAGTCACTAGTCAAGGCAGCACTGGCTTAATGCATGTGTGCCATGATGTTAAACAACAACATTTCTCTATAGAAAATGGTGCAGGTACTAAGTTTAAGATGCCATTATCCCCATTTGCTACAATTGGTGTGAGCAAGTGAGCACATTTGAGGATGTGGTTACAAAAAAAAAAAATGACCTGATGTAAGTCTGCTGCAGGAACTCAGGATGGAGCTTCTGTTCCTTGTCCGAGTGACTCTGAACAGGAAGTGATGCTGACTACGGGCAGAAGCGGAATAAGAAGAACCAGAAGTGAAGAGGCTGGATTCAGGCCGTGTGTGATGACTTTTTCCTTCACCTGGTGATGAATAATGATGCAAGTTAATGGCAAAACGCACAAATGGAATTCCACTAGTTTTCTTTTTCTAAAAGTCATTATCTACTGAAGACAATAGATATCCTGCAGAAGACGAGACACCAAGTTGGACATAAATTACAAATGGACCCTTGCTTAGCAGTACACCAATAAATATTAGGGTAATTTAAACCCAATTCATGAAGACACAATGCATCTGCAGTCAAACAAATTTGACATTAGCACAAGTATTTAAAGATCAAGGTCTTCCAAATTAGCAGCTTGTTGCATGAATCCTAAAGCCTTTTTGGATTGTGGGTAACAGGAAGGTCACAAGTCACTCCTACTTGAGGACAATATCTAAAGCACTGAAAGTTAGACATGGGCATCAAGGAGATGCAAAACTAAAGCTTGATACACATCAAGGCAATTTAAACCAAACTTTTAGTCAGTTACTCTAGGTTTAAGCAAGGGGACAATGGAAGACATGCAAAAATGACATTAGCCTACAACATTAGAACAAGTTTTCATGGCTCCATGTCTTCGGAATGAGTCCGATAGCTTTTTTGTAATGTGGCTAACAGGAAGGACACAAGGACTATAGTAGTGAAGAGAAGACTACAGCGTGAGAGAATTTACTCCAAATTAAGCAGGAGAGGATGGAAGAAATTTAAAAAACATCTCCAGATGTCACCAACATGAGAAGTATTCAAAGCTCAACATCTTACAAATTAGCAGCTTGTTGCATGAATGTGGCCAACAGGAAGCACTACGGTAGTGAGTGGAAAAAATAGAGTCCAGATTAAATAAAAGCAAAATGCTTCACCTCAAATCAAACAAGTAACTTAGTTTAAATGCCTTTGAGCATATGTTTATTCGACACAACTGCAAACAGTTTCCATGAAATGTACCTGTGCAGATTACTTGAAGGGGTTGACTTCCTGCATGACTCCTTCAGACATCCCCAGAGTCTGAAATAAAGACGAAAGGGTCAAGCACATTTGTATAAGTCCAATAAAAGGAAATCACAAGATTAAAGTCCACCCTCTGGCGCCATCTTGTGGCGAAACAGAAGAGATAGTGGATGGGGATTAACCTGCTTCTCTGGCAGATTGTGGACAAAAGCTTCCACTGCTGCAGGAAGTCGCACACAGGCCAGAATCCTGGAAAAGAAATGCACGTAAAAAAAAAAAAAACCGAGCAAGGGGGAATATAACATTTAGAAAAAAAAAAAAAAAAAAATCAGTCTTGCAGCTCGTACCTCCGGCTGCATGGACTTCAATGGATGTACTTTCTAAGAAGCGGCCGGTCTGCAGGCCGTGAGTCATGGCGTCTTCTTTCACCTGGTGATGAATAATGATGCAAGTTAACGGGGAAAAAAACCCCACACGTACACAAAAGGAATTCCACTAGTTTTCTATCAAAAGTCATTATCTACACACTTCCTTCGTGTGTCTCGGTGTTACCGCTGGAACCTACAAATGGATGAAAACAAAAGTTTAGTGAAAGGTGGGAATCTTTCGCAAATGTCAATGAGACGAATTGTTCAGCTTGATCCAACGGAGCCGGAACAAGTCCTAGATACAAGGGTTTTGGAAAGAGAGTCACTTATTAAAGCGTTAGTTCACAAAAATGGCAGAAAGTTGAACGGGGTTTGGTTTCTGGCACTCACCGAACAGACATCACGGCGGGTGGATGAGCAGTATTTCAGCCGCAGAGTCTGTTAAAAAAAAAAAAAAGGGAGAAAAAAAACAAAGACACGTTAGAAAGAAACAACGCGTTCAAATGTGAACAAGATTAAAGACAAAAGGATCGACTGAGCGTTTTTACTTCACCTTCAGTTCAGGCTCAGCTTCTCAGGTGGTGATTCACTGAGGTTCAGCGGAGAATGAAGCATTTGAAGGAGTTGGCTTATACACACACACACACACACACACACACACACACACACACACACACACACACACACACACACACACACACACACACACATGTGTCAGTGGTTGGCCTAATCACCTGCTCATTTACGTCACCTGTGATACCTGGCTGCTGGGGGGCGTGGTCTCTGCTCCACGTGACCTCGCGTGCTTCTCTTTTTAAAACAGTCGTTTTTGTCTTTCATACTAAAACTACTTGTAAACAACAATATAAACTCTAACTCCTATCACTATATTTAAAATGTATATGTTGTTGTTTAAATAGTTCATTCACTGTGTAGAAAGTATAATACTTTTTATTCCGCTGCTTCCAAAATACAGCTTTTGAAATGTATGTTGTCAGTTTACAGTGATGTTCATCTGAGAAATGAGAAATAAACAAACACAAAGTCACATTTAAACATCGATTACAAATGGTTTTAATTCAACACTGCAAAACCCACATTAACGCTGTCTCTGCTGGACTTTGATCACTTTTTATGGAGAAATTTGACATAAAAAAGATGGAATTATTTTTATCTATTGAAATTATTCAGTTTTAATCATTTCTTTCTTATGTGAAGCAGAGAAACCAGAAACTATTAATTTGTTATAGAGCTTCTTTTAATTATGTAAAAAAGGACAAACTGATTATCAAAAATTATTAGTAATTAATCTCTAAATGGTTGCAGCCTCACGCTGTTACTTCAAAAGTACAACCTGTTTTTCAATGTAGGTTTGCATGTAAGTATATTACAGCATTTTGAGAACTGCTATGAAGCCTTGAGTGGTTTGAGTAGTACCCTGCTCTAATCTTTACTTTGCACTTTTTATCATGATTTCTCAGTCTGATTTTTTGATTTGATGACAGTTAAATTGTGCAAGTTCAGTTGCTGATATCTACTCTTGATAATCTTGACATATTGTGACCACTAACAGCAAATACTCACTAAATAGCCTAACTTGAAATAATACACTGATTGCAAGATCATACAAGTTTGGTAGTGGTTGATGTTGTAGCTGTTGTCCTCCAGGTGGGGGCGCAGTAGGAGCAGCATAACTACAGCTTTGTGTGGGTTTAGTTGAATCATAATGTAAAGCATGAGAGATGAAGGAGTGTGATATAAAGACGTGATAATGATGTGTGTGTCTGTGTGTGTTGACAGTTGTGTAGTGATGTGTGTAAAAAGACTGTGTCTCGCTGTATTACTCAGGCTGCTCTCCAGTGTCTATTCACGGGCGCGATCCCACTACTGAGCGGCACGGGGGCTTTGACCTGCTCCGTTTCCGGCCTGGGTCGGTGCACCCCTCCTTAGACGACCTGGTGATCCCGGGCTCCCCCAGGAGAACCATATCGATACCGAACTTAGTGCGGACACCCACTCGACATAGTCCACTGAAGCTCAGAACTCCTGAGCTCAAACGATCCGACAGACTCAGCCTCCCGGTAACTTGGATTACAGGCGCGCGCCACCGCACCCGGCGACTACACTACTGTTTCGCAGAGTTTTTAAATCTTACCTAAAAATGAAATGAAATGAAATGTCTCACATATGCATGTTTGATTGGGAAAATTCAGCTTTGAGAGGCCATAAAAACAAAATCTCTAAAGCTACACAGTCAAAAATGTCTTATTAGCAGTATGCTAGTAGTCATAAACGTCCTAAACACAACCTAGTCAGTCTTGTGCAGAATTTATGGCAATTTTAGTTTTTATGATATTTCAAATGCGATACTTTTCTGAGTAAAGAGTGAGAATATGGGACTTTTCATTTCAAATTTCTCAAAAACTCTACAGTAAAAATGTCTGACTTGCTGTATGCTAGTAGCCATAAATGTCCTGAACACAACCTAGCGTCAGATAGCTTGACCTCAAATTGAGGTCATAAACGACACATTTGACAAAAACGACATACTATACTATGTCGTCCAAAATGTTTAGACATTTTTTTTGGTCCAAAATTTGACAAAAACGACATACTACACACTTTATGTCAATATAGTCCTTGTGTTAACACAAACAGTGTGTAACATTTAGGTGAAAATGTGTTACTTTAGCAGAAATTGAGGATAAAATAATTATACTTAGAAGATACTTAAACACATTACTTCTCAAATGCCGTCACTTTGGCGGAATATTCATACAAACAAATACATTTGATTTTCAAGTTGCTATAGATATGTATTTGAATCACACACCTTGCTCAGTCGATGATGACGTCACCACAGTCAGATTTAAAATCTCTGTGAAACAGTGGTGTTGTCGCCGGGTGCGGTGGCGCGCGCCTGTAATCCAAGTTACCGGGAGGCTGAGTCTGTCGGATCGTTTGAGCTCAGGGGTTCTGAGCTTCAGTGGACTATGTCGAGTGGGTGTCCGCACTAAGTTCGGTATCGATATGGTTCTCCTGGGGGAGCCCGGGATCACCAGGTCGTCTAAGGAGGGGTGCACCGACCCAGGCCGGAAACGGAGCAGGTCAAAGCCCCCGTGCCGCTCAGTAGTGGGATCGCGCCCGTGAATAGACACTGGAGAGCAGCCTGAGTAATACAGCGAGACACAGTCTTTTTACACACATCATTACACAACTGTCAACACACACAGACACACACATCATTATCACGTCTTTATATCACACACATTCATCTATTATGCTTTACATTATGATTCAATTAAACCTACACAAAGCTGCAGATCTGCTGCTCCTACAGCGCCTCCACCTGGACGAATCAACACCAACTCTCTTATCACTGCTCCTCCTGTCCTGCAGGGGGAAGCAAACCACTCACTCAAACAATGGCTTCCTGTTACTCAAACCAGTGTTTTCGGCTACGTTTACACTAACACGGGTATTTAAAAAAAAAAAAAAAAAACGGAGTCTTTCCCATGCGTTTGTGCCTTTCGTTTACACACAAACAGCGATTTCACCTCTGAAAACGATTCTTTCTAAAAACTCCGGCAAAAGTGGAGATTTTGGAAAACTCCGTTTTCACGTTTGCATGTAAATGGAAAAAAACTGAGAAAAAATCTATGCTCCAAAAATGCGACCTTTTTACATTTGGTTATGATCATTTGTACATGTTTGTATTTGCAAATACAGCTCTTATATTACGTAGAGGAGCAGAGACGTGTTAGGGCTCGGAGGTGAGCCAGACCGCGTCGCCGTCAGCATCGCCGGTTTAGGGTCAGACCTGGGCGGACTGCTGTGTGGTGGGAGAACTTTGAGAATGAGGTTATTGTCCCGGAGGAGTGGCGTGACAATTTTAGGATGTTGCGATCATCGCTGCTGTCACTCTTTCACTTGTATAGTTACGTCCATGCATCAAGGGTGAGAGGTCAGTCGTTGCTGTGGTTGTCGATGAGGATTCTGATTGGCTTGTATGACTTTCTCCACCTTCCTACACTGCCGCCCACAGGCTTGCCGTAGTTATGATGGCTCTCGACAGCTTATTTATGCGGGTTAATATAAACGGATACTTTTTAGAAAACGATGATGTGTGCACAAAGTTATTTTGGAAAACGGAAGGAAGAAAATATCTGTTTATAAAAATATATAGCTAGTGTAAACGTAGCCTTAATGCTGATGTTTTGGTTCTTGTGAAAGTGCAGCAAGTGTTTAAAAAAACCAAAAAAACACAAGTGTTTGTGCAGCTGCTCTTCTGAGGACACTGCACTGAACATTTATATGGACATCATAAGAAAACATTATCCTACCACTTATTGTCTAAACTCAACCTAAGACTTAACACAATTCACATCTGAACCTTTTCCTCAGGAATGAGTTTCTGACTCATTAGGACCAGGCTTTGGTCTCCATGAGGACTACTGGTCCTGACAAGGTCAGTATTTATGCCAGAAATTGTCCTTAAAAGATAACAAATACAAATACAAGTACACATACAGACAGTCTCCTCTAATTACAGTTTCTTTAATTTGATTTACTCTACTGGTGATGAAGTGAACAGCTGATCCAGTGTCTCTGCCTCCACAGTTATAAACAATATTCTTTGAGATGGAGATTATCTATTTAAACTCGGATTAAAAATCTGGGTTTATTTAATGTGTCAGATATGTTGTCACTTCTCCCTCTGTTACAGTAAAGTGGTTCAGTACAGTGTTGGAGCAGGTGGTGTAGTAGCTGTTGTCCTCCAGGTGGAGGCGCAGTAGGAGCAGCAGATCTGCAGCTTTGTGTAGGTTTAGTTGAATCATAATGTAAAGCATGAGAGATGAAGGAGTGTGATATAAAGACGTGATAATGATGTGTGTGTCTGTGTGTGTTGACAGTTGTGTAGTGATGTGTGTAAAAAGACTGTGTCTCGCTGTATTACTCAGGCTGTTCTCCAGTGTCTATTCACGGGCGCGATCCCACTACTGAGCGGCACGGGGGCTTTGACCTGCTCCGTTTCCGGCCTGGGTCGGTGCACCCCTCCTTAGACGACCTGGAGATCCCGGGCTCCCCCAGGAGAACCATATCGATACCGAACTTAGTGCGGACACCCACTCGACATAGTCCACTGAAGCTCAGACCTCCTGAGCTCAAACGATCCGACAGACTCAGCCTCCCGGTAACTTGGATTACAGGCGCGCGCCGCCGCACCCGGCGACTACACTACTGTTTCACAGAGACTTTAAATCTGACCTGGTGGATAACAAAAACTGCATCGCTCTCTTTATCTCACCTACATACACATGCATCAGTTATTTAACATTACACAACAAATTATTGACATTTTAATGTGACAATAACATGAAAATAAAAGAGTCAATTTCAAATGAAATATTATCTTCTCTGATCGTAGAATAGTGATACTTATTCACTATTATATGACTTCTAATGGTGGCCTAATAGACTATGACAACACTGTACTAATGAATTGTTAACGTGTTGTGTAATGTTAAATAACTGATGCATGTGTGTGGGAGAGAGAAATAGAGACATGCAGTTTTTGTTTTCCGCCACTAGATAACGCTGTCGGGTACTCTGCCACGACGTCACACTAGGTAAGATTTAAAAACTCTGCGAAACAGTAGTGTAGTCGCCGGGTGCGGTGGCGCGCGCCTGTAATCCAAGTTACCGGGAGGCTGAGTCTGTCGGATCGTTTGAGCTCAGGAGTTCTGAGCTTCAGTGGACTATGTCGAGTGGGTGTCCGCACTAAGTTCGGTATCGATATGGTTCTCCTGGGGGAGCCCGGGATCTCCAGGTCGTCTAAGGAGGGGTGCACCGACCCAGGCCGGAAACGGAGCAGGTCAAAGCCCCCGTGCCGCTCAGTAGTGGGATCGCGCCCGTGAATAGACACTGGAGAGCAGCCTGAGTAATACAGCGAGACACAGTCTTTTTACACACATCACTACACAACTGTCAACACACACAGACACACACATCATTATCACGTCTTTATATCAGACACCTTCATCTCTAATGCTTTACATTATGATTCAACTAAACCTACACAAAGCTGCAGTTATGCTGGTCCTACAGCGCCTCCACCTGGACGAATCAACACCAACTCTCTCAACACTGCTCCTCCTGTCCTGCAGGGGGAAGCAAACCACTCACTCAAACAATGGCTTCCTGTTACTCAAACCACTATTTAAATGCTGATGTGTTGGTTCTTGTGAAAGGAAACACACATGTGTGTGTGCAGCTGCTCTTCTGAGGACACTGCACTGAACATTCATATGGACACCATAAGCAGAACATTATCCTACCACTTATTGTCTAAACTCAACCTGAGTCTAAACACAATTTAAATCTGAACCATTTCCTCAGGAATGAGTTTCTGATTCATCCGAACCAGGTTTTGTCTCCATGAGGACTACTGGTCCTGACAAGGTCAGCGTTTATGCTAGAAATTGCCCTTAAGAGGTAACAAATACAAGAACACACAGTTTCCTCTAATGACAGTTGTTTTTTTGTTTGTTTGTTTTTTAACTCTACTGATGCTGAAGTGAACAGCTGATCCAGTGTCTCTGCCTCCACACATGTATATAGTTATACAGTTATAAACATTATTCTTTGAGATGGAGATTATCTATTTAAGCTTGGATTAAACAGTCTGGGTTCATTTAATGTGTGTCTGGTATGCTGTCACCTCTCCCTCTGTTACACTAAAGTGGTACATACAAAACACCTGGATTATTTTTGACAAATGCTCAAGTGAGTTTTCTCTCTGATAAAGTTTTTATTGCCAGTTTCTCTGCTCCAACACACCTGATTCAGATGATCATCAACGAACTCTGCAAAAGCCTCGTAATTAATAATTTGAATCAAGTGTTAGAGCAGGTGGTGTAGTAACTGTTGTCCTCCAGGTGGAGGCGCTGTAGGAGCAGCAGAGCTGCAGCATTGTATAGGTTTAGTTGAATCATAATGCAAAGCATTAGAGATGAATGTGTGATATAAAGACGTGATAATGATGTGTGTGTCTGTGTGTGTTGACAGTTGTGTAGTGATGTGTGTAAAAAGACTGTGTCTCGCTGTATTACTCAGGCTGCTCTCCAGTGTCTATTCACGGGCGCGATCCCACTACTGAGCGGCACGGGGGCTTTGACCTGCTCCGTTTCCGGCCTGGGTCGGTGCACCCCTCCTTAGACGACCTGGAGATCCCGGGCTCCCCCAGGAGAACCATATCGATACCGAACTTAGTGCGGACACCCACTCGACATAGTCCACTGAAGCTCAGAACTCCTGAGCTCAAACGATCCGACAGACTCAGCCTCCCGGTAACTTGGATTACAGGCGCGCGCCACCGCACCCGGCGACAGCACTGCTGTCTCAAAGATTTTTGACACATCTTGCTCAGGTGATGAGCAAGATGTGTCAAAACTCTTTGAGACAGCAGTGTTGTCGCCGGGTGCGGTGTGGTTCAAAAAAGTACATCCAGAATGTCTTTAACAGCACAGTAAATATAAATACATCCAGAAAACTCAGGAAATGTCTGCAGTATAGATAGATAGATAGATAGTTAGTTTGCCAACTAGCTACAGTATATAATTCACCAACTAGCGTAGACAGCTAATTTGCCAACTAGCTTGGATAGATAGATAGATAGATAGATAGATAGATAGATAGATAGATAGATAGATAGATAGATAGATAGATAGATAGATAGCATTGTCTTCTCTTAGGTAGCAGTCTTCTCTTAGCTAGCAATGTCACCTTTTAGCTAACTTTGATAGATAGATAGATAGCAATGTCTTCTCTTAGCTAGCAGTCTTATCTTAGCTAGCAATGCCACATTTTAACTAACTTTGATAGATAGATAGATAGATAGATAGATAGATAGATAGATAGATAGATAGATAGATAGATAGATAGATAGATAGATAGTTTGCCAACTAGCTACAGTATATAATTCACCAACTAGCGTAGACAGCTAATTTGCCAACTAACTTGGATAGATAGATAGATAGATAGATAGATAGATAGATAGATAGATAGATAGATAGATAGATAGATAGATGGACCATGTGAAGAGCTGCTACAGTCTCTAACAGAGAGAGAGAGAGAGTGCATTGTTCTCTGACCCAAATTTCCTGATGTGGAACTAGCAGAGACAAAAAGGTCACAGTGAATGGCTCCACTCTCTGGTCATGATCATGACATCACCCTACTGTTCTCACTGTTTATGTAGATTTCATGACAATTGCTGCTCAAGGAAAGAAAAGGAGAAACTGACACTTATCATGATGAAACAGGTACGTGGTTCAAATGTAATGTCAGTTAAAAGTCATTTTGAAAACTTCACACTTGTACACAACATTAAAACCAGTCATCTGTGCTATTGTTTTGGAGGAGTGGCGTTAAGTAGATTCTGATATCTTCACATCATATAATTTCACTAGCCACTTTATTAGCTACACCTGTCGAAGCAGTTGTGAACACACATATCTTTAGTCAGCTAATTACATAATTGTAAATGAATGCATTTTTAGATCTATAGATAAGTTCAAAACAACCTACTGCATTTCAAAAGTGTTTTTTTGTTTTTTGTTTTTGTTTTTACAGATAGCGATACAAAAAAAGGAGAAACTGTCCAGTGTGTGTCACTTCTCAGGGTGGAAAGGCTCCAAAGGACAGAAGAGAATCGATGCAACTCTTCACACTTTATTAGTAGTACTCTGTGCCCAATAAAGTGGCCGGTGAGTGTACATGTATTGTAAGGTAATTGCTTTAAAAAATTCTGTAATTGATTAATCGTAATTGTAATTGTTAATCGTAATTGATTTTGTCCACAAACCAAAAAGATTCAGTTTTAATGATTTCTTTGTTATGCGGAGCAATGAAACGAAGAGAATCTTCACATTTAAGAAGTAAAACAATCAGAAATCTTGTTTTAATCATGACTTCAAACCGATTAATCGATTATCAAAATAGTTGACGATTAATTTAGTTATAATTGTTTCAGCTCTATTGTGAACTATACTTTAAGTGAAATGCTTGTATTTTATGTGACTTTTAAAGAACAACTTTAGCATTTTTAGATAATAAAAGTCACCCTGAGGAACTCTTATAAAGATAGAGATAAACGTCACTTTAAATGGTCAGATATTTACTGTACTTTATGGATGAACAACTAATTTCTTAAATTTAAAATAAATGATGTCAACATTATTTTATATATACTCTACCTTTGTGATATTGATGCTGAAACTATATCATAATGAATATTGTACCATCCTCACACAGGTCCTGCCTACCTTTGTTTCCGTGTCTGTCTCCTGATACTCTCTTAGCCTGAACCTCACTTTTATCCTCCCTGCTCTGCCTTTGACCTCCAAACCTCAGAAGAACATTGTCCAGATGAGGCTCTTTTCTTTGGCCTCATCAGCATCTCAGACACATTTAGTGGCACCGTCACGTTCCACTGGTGATGTGTCTCAGCGAGGTGTCGCCTGTCATTTCTCTCTGCTCATGAGCTCATCTCGGTGTGTGGAGGAGTAGGAGGAGGAAGCAGCAGATAAATCTCACTGTGTTTTTCATCACGCTGACTTCATTCTTCACAGCGCTTTGATGGGACAGAGCAAACCTGGGTGGAGTCTGGAGATTTACGGCTGTCAGAAGTGTGCAGGCCATTAAAGCTCAGCAGCCTGTGCTAATGAACACTCAGCGCAATCACACACACACACACACACACACACACACACACACAGACAGGAGTACAGTATGTACCGAGCTCATCGATCCACTCGTGTCCTCAGAGACGTCTGAGCTGCAGTTTGACACAATTTGACAATGGAGCCTGAAAATTCATGCATTACACTTTTCCTTTATTAATTTGTGCACAATAGTCATTTTTTTCAAACAAGTTAAATGCATACTATATTGAAATTGGCTTTTTTTTCTTCATAAATATATATATATATATATATATATATATATGTGTTGTATATATATACAAAATAAAGACATCAATCAATCAATCAATGTTTTATTTTCACATTTTTTGGTAACACACTAACATAAAGATGCCTCTCTATCCCACCATCATACTAAAAGGAGTAGGTAACATTTACCTTCAAATAAATGTAATACCTTGAATTGAAAAAAATGTCGATTATTAATAAAAAAAAAAAGAGAGAGCGAGAAACAATAAGATATAAACAATCAATCATCAGACACAGTGAGACACTCTATACACTCTTAGAAATAAAAGTGCTAAGTAGAACCAGATAAGGTTTTTCGGCTTGTCCTCATAGGAGAACCCTTTTTGGCTCCAGGTAGAAAATCAGCCCTTGTAGAAGGAACCTTCTGGAACCTTTATTTATTATTATTTAAGATTGTAGATAAAGCATATAAAGGTAAGTTTCCAGAAAAAAAGGCCTATCATTAATGTCTATATAATAATTCAGCTTACACAATTCTACTGAGTTGCTTTTACAAAATGTTGAGTTTGCATGTTTTCCTTGTTTCGTGTGTGTGTGTGATTGTGTGTGAGTGGATGGTTGTTTGTCTCTTTGTGTCCCTGAGATGGACTGGTGCCCTGTCCAGGATGTCCCCCACCTTTTGCCCTATGTCAGCCAGGATTTGCACCAGTGACCCCCTGCGACCCCCATGTGATGTGGAGGATAAAGCAGTAGACGATGAGGCAGGAGACGCGTTTGGAAACAGATACAAGTTAGTACTACAACACACACACACACACTCTCTATCAGACACACAAATGCCATTGTAGCTCCCTTTGACTCCCCCTCCTTCACACACACACACACACACCCCTCCCCCGGGTATTGACGTGCCGCCGTCGGCCGGCCCCAGCTGCTGCACAGTGATGCAGAGCTCCAAACTGTGGCGTTTGTCATCAGTGTGCTGGCGTCTCATGGGACGGCAGTGGGACGAGTGTTGTAATTAGCGGGAAATGAGGCCAGCAGCAGGCTGCATGCTCCTGTAGGGGGGTGGGGGGGGGGCCCAGGGGACTTTGAGACACGTGTCTAACCTGTGGGACACTACCTGTGGCTGATTTTTTTTTTTTTTTTAATAACAATGAAAGTGAGATTGTTTGGAGAAAGTGCAGAGCAGAGAGTGGATATATCACTGTAATAAAAGGCTGTTTTTCATGGAAGGCAAATGCAAACATTGACACTTGCTTTAATCTTGTTAAGTCAAAATGTCTGCTGTGAAAAGGCTTATTGATCAGGGTGATAATAAACAAGGAGAAAAACTAATTCAAGGCTCATTGACTCACAAATTAATTATGGAAAATAGGGTTATTTTAGAGGGAAAAACATGCTTTGAACAGCTCAACTATTTTTTACTCTTACTTAATATGACGTATACTGTAAATCGTCATCAGTGACAGCAACATATGGAGAAAGAAGTAGTAAAATAAGGTTTTCTAAAGCACATGGATCG
This sequence comes from Microchirus variegatus, assembly GCF_963457635.1. Taxonomy (NCBI): domain Eukaryota; kingdom Metazoa; phylum Chordata; class Actinopteri; order Pleuronectiformes; family Soleidae; genus Microchirus; species Microchirus variegatus. The sequence goes on from NC_139813.1 coordinate 16,673,542, forward strand.
ATGGAATTAAAGTTCCTTAAAATAAATCTATAAATAATATATATATAAAAAATAATGTAAAGTATAAGGCATAATGTTAATGTAGAAGGTGCTGTCAAAAATACCGCTTTATAATAATAGTTAATTCTAATAGAGCTAAAGCAATATGTTGTTTTTAAGATTAACAACAATTTTTTCAACCACGATTTATTATTATTATTACTATTATTATTATTTATTATTTTATTAAGGGAAGGAATTATATATAAAAAAACAGCATTCACCTTTAAAAATTATAATTTTAAATGTACAATAATATCTTTTAGTTACAAGACTTTGAAGATGCCACTTTGGACTGTATTTTTTAAATGACCTTTATGTGGTATTTTATAAAATAAATGGTTGGTCAAAATATATATATTATTAAATAAGTGAAAGTAATAATGCTTTTTTAAAACAAAATAAATCAATTGATGCAGATGTGTTTTTCTTTAAATAAATAACTAAATATTAATTGTCCCTGTATAGTTCAGGGACATTTAGTCTCATTTTATTTTAATGTCAAAACCGTTTCCTTCACTGTCAGCTAAAAATCACTAATATCTTTCTATAATATTTGTAATCAAAACTAAAAAAAATGCCAGTATTCTTGTGTCAGTTGTGTGTTTTTATGTCATATATTGTCATATATATACTTGTCTCATATGAGGATAAAGCTTCAGTAGTGAAGTTAGTGTAAATCTCCCTGTGACAATTCTGAAGGTCCCCACAAGTGACCTGTTTATGACAATGTGCACACACGTGTGTGTTTGTGTGTTTGTGTAAACGCGTGCGCTGGTGTGTGCAGGTGTATGACGGCTGCTTCTGCTCCATCTGCATGTGATGAGTAAAGCCATGAAATAGATCCAGCTGGAGATGAGCAGAGGAGCCCCGACGCCTCCTGGGAAATCATCCACACCTCCAGCCGCACACTGTCCACTTCTTTAGCACCCAAGAGAACTATCAATAAGTGGGTAATTGAATTTTAAGCACAAACACAGCCATCAAATGAGTGTTGATGTGCATGTGTGTGTATGTGAGTGTGTGAATGTGTGAGTTTGTGATGGGGGGGGTTTAGCTGTGTGAACATGGTGATGCTGTCATCTGGTCCTCAGGGGGGTTTGCACAGGAAGGATAAATGTTTAATCCATTAAATAACAATTACTGCCTGAAATGGTCCAGAGTGGCTGGTGGGGAGGAGAAAGAGGAGGGGGAGGCAACATGGCTGCTCAACTCACGTGTCAGTGAGATTAGTTCTTCATGGCACAAATCATTCTCTCTCTCTCACACACACACACACACACACACACACACACACACACACACACACACACACACGTTCATCAGACTGTAAAAATAACCAAGCTGTGTGAGTGGAAACATTCACTTTGCACTTTCTTTTTTACATGTTACAAACATGCAGTCGTCTTTGTTGACACTGTGGTCAGTGAGGTTTTTAACAGGTTTTATTCTAATCTACTTTATTCTATTTTTTTTCGCACAAAGGTATTATTTCTAATTCTTAATAATAATCTGTCTGACCGACCTGTGGTAATGCACCTATATGCAAATATGTAAGACTAATATTAACTAAATATATATTACGTATAAGTCACCTGTATTTATTTGTTTATTTAAAACACATTTTATTTGATTTAACAACATTTTGTCTGTTTGACAAGCTTGTTTTGACATGCACTTTTTTTTAGACCATCAACTACATTGAATTTCATTGAAACAGATTCTTTTTTTTTTGATGATGGTGATTTATTTTGAACATGAAACATTTACATGAAATATAAATTAACATAAAATTTAAATGAGTGAAAACTTGCACCAGTAATTGATATTTCATTGTATATATATTTTATACTTGATTCAACATATTATCATGACATATTAACATTACCGATATCATCGCATACACAATCATTGTTAAATAAATGTCTTTAATCAAACAATTTAAACTAAACTTGTTTAGTAAAGTTATTAATATTATCTGTAGCTTCACTAACCTTGGAATATAATCTAATCTACAAAAGATTGAAGGCCTGAGTGAAGTACAAACCCATATTTTTTTTATGTCTATGTTTTTTTTCTTTAGCTATTACCCTGCAATAATTTTAGTTTAGGACCTGACCACCAAGTGGCAGCAAGCAGAACACTTTCAGTTTATTTATTTTTCACTTCTTTTGAAATCACCCCGTGTAAAGCTGGATTAACACAATCCAAGAAATCCACTGCACTGAATTCACTTTGACTCATAACAACATTATTTTTAATCGTGACTTTAATTGATTTATGGTGAACTGTCCAGGTCACCTGATCATGTGACAGTGGAATCCTTCACACAGATGGTTTATTTAGTACGCCACTTGACCTTTGGTAACATCCGCACAGATTTGCGTTCGTTCATCAATATTCATCGTCACATGTGTGTTAAGTAGCCCATCAGTGCACGACACTCCTCTGTGTTTTGGAAAAACATATGTTTATTTGAAACTGGACGTTTTAAGTGTTTTATTACAAAAACTTGGTATAAGTCAGAGTGGAGACATTTAACGACACTGTGTCTGAACTCCTGCAGCTTGACTTGAGAGTTCAGAGTGAGAAGTGAACAGATGTTTGGAGAGATTAACTGCGTGTTCTGACTGTAAATGGAAAAAAAAAATCACTTTCTGCAGTGTGAGACGGAGGAAATGGAGTAGAAAACACACGTCTTAATTCAAAGAAAATCATGCAATGTCTTAATAGGTTAATTAAATATCTCAGACCGTCTTCTGAAAGGCACGTAGACCTGAACCTTGGTTCATTGATTCAGAGAATAATAATCCACCTGTAGAGAGAAGTTATTTGATTGTTTGTTTTCCCCCAAAACATCTTACGCCTGTAGGAGTTTTGCACACTGCTCAGCATATTCAAATAATTTAGTTAGATCTGCAGTCCCTGTGCTAGCAAACACACAATAAGAACATTATATAATATACATAAGAATACATTAAAAAAGAGTAGAAGACCCTCCAAAAAGGGTTCTCCTATGAGGATAAGCCGAAGAACCTTATATGGTTCGACTTAGCACTTTTATTTCTAAGAGTGTATTCTATACATAACAATGAATGAACAATGAAACACTTTTTCTAGCTTTACACACTTTTATACACTTTTTACAAGGCTTCTTCTCACATTCTATTTTTTTAAATGAGCTGTTCACTCGCTCACCAGAACCTACTTGCACAAAAATGTCTCATTTAGAATGAGCAGATCATGCAAAAGTTGTTGTTTTTTTATGAGTCAACTTCTCCGATTTTGCTGCACTAATTCTCAAAATTCTGCTTTTTTTTGTTTTTTTTTTGCTACCAGTAAGCACAATTTTGTCTTTTACCTCAGCAAAATGTGTTTAATTTCTCTTTGAATCAATGACATAAAAGCCCACATCTGAATCAAAACTTGAAATTGTAGGAAAGTTGTGTAGAGAATTTGTGTTTTTTTCTTTTGGAAAAAATGACAGTGAGACTTTGCTTTCCCTTGTATTTCACACACACACACACACACACACACACACACACACACACACACACACACACACACACACACACACACACACACACACACACGGCTCCGTGAACCCAGTGTGTCAGAATCTGAGTCGCTGAGTTGCACCCGTGATCCAAAGCGAGTTTGCTTGCTGTGGTTTTCTCATGCTGCTCACACAATGGCCTGTATATGGGAGCTGCCTGGTGGCATTGCTTAATTAGGCGAAGAGTTGATTCATTTGCACTAATTGACAGCTAATTAAAGGAGTGAGGGCGCATCAAACTGACGTCCCTCTGAACTGCGAGGCCTCGGGCTGCAGGGGGATGTTAGCGAGACGGAACGATCACATATTGAATCGTTTGAGAACCACCTGTCGTTACAAGTGGCCTCAAACATATGGATCAATGTGTGTGTGTTGGAGAGTTGAAACGACTCTGAGTTCAAACGAACTCGCTGCACGGTGCTACAGAGAAACAATATGCACTCATTGGCTGTTTTATGATGTACACAGGAAACTTAACCTCTGACCTCTGACCTTAACAAGGCATTTTCACCCAGAGAACTGACGCTGACTGGATGTTTTTCTCTTTTAAGGACCATTTTCAGTTCGAAATACAGCAGGCTGTGTGGACCAGGTCTTTGTGCCTTGGATGATGATATATTTGCATTAAAAAAAAAGCAGTTTAACAAGTTTTCAGTGAGCAAATTTAAATGAAATAATGTCACAGTTTGTTTGTTTGAATTTTTTTCTCCAGGTTCTCCAGTTTCCTCCCACAGTCCAAAAACATGCAGATTTTAGGGATCAGGCGAACTGGACGCTTTATGTTGACCTCAGGTGTGAGTGTGAGAGTGAATGGTTGTTTGTCTGTGATGGACTGTTGACCTGACCTGGGTGTACACTGCCTTTTACCCTATGTCAGTCGCGATTGGCACCAGCAAACCCTCAAGTGGAGGATAAAATAATTTGAGTTCAGTTTTTGGAAAAAATTGTCTTACTTTGTCAAAAAGTAGCCAGACACCTCACCACACTTCATTCAAACGTATCTAATAATGTATAATAAAAAAACCTAACTTTTGTTACTATAGGGCATTACATGCAAAACAATATGATTCAGTTTGAGCCAGGGGTAAACCATCAGGGTAAACATACGGCCCATGGGCCAGAACTGGCCCACTATAGATGGTCCAATCTGGCACGCAGGATGAATTTGTGAAAATTTCACAGTATGATTAGAATGTAATCATACTGTGAAATACTATATTTTTTCAGTTCAAGATACCTGTGACTAAATGTTTTGTGCCTCTCTAGATCCACTGTGTTTTGTAAGTTGTAATGCACATATGTAAATGTTAAACTTAGGCATAATATTGTGAAAATTGCACTTATTTTTCTCAAGAAATTTCAGGGGAAAACTTGGAGTTCTTGTTGTTTATAGGTTATGATGCTATTATTTCATGGTCTGGCCCACTTGAGATGAAACTGCACCGTATGCGGCCCCTGAACTGAAATGAGTTACACACTGATGTGCATATTCTAAGACACCTTTAACATTTCTACTTTTCTACTGATGTGTTTTCCACAGGTGCTGTAAATGTCTGCACACCTGAGAGCCGTCTTTGAACCACTGGATCACAGGTGAGGCTACATCATGTGTGTTATATTTCACTAAATGTGTGTTATTGTACATTTTAGTGTGTAAACAGTCATTAAAAAAATAAAGAAAATCTGTCATTACGGCTACATTATTGAAGCAGAATTTGGCCTTTGTGTGTTAAATTTCGTCCCAAACTAAGTTCTCTGTGAATCAATGACATCACGGCTGTTTATTAAAAAAAAAAGCCCAGCTGCTCCTCCTGCGTGTCTGCTCTCAGCGTATTGGCATGTCTCCAGCTTTTTGGGACACTGTCACAAGACATTACACCGGGCCTTCAGGTTCTCTGGGGTTTGAGGGGGCCAAACAGTGAAGGCCTTCAACAAGTCAACTCACATCTCTGTCTTCCTGCGGGACGAGGGCAACAGTCTCTGCAGGAGACCAGGAGTGGACTGTCTTTGGTGTCTGCTGGTGCAGCCCATGTGAATCAGAAAAGGACAATTAGGGGCTTATTAGGGTCTCGGGGAGATGAACCTCAGGGCGTCCACTCGCCTGCTCGGCCCCAGTTCTGAGTCGCTGCCATGGCTCAAAACAGTCAGAGGCATTGTCTCACCTAATTATGCTGAAACCAGGGGCCCCTTTTTGTGTAGCCACTGCCATGCCTGTCCGATTCCCTTCTCCTGGCCTGACTGCGAGTCCCTGTCCACTCTGGAAGTTTGCTAATTAGACAAGAAATGGGCTCAAGTAATTATGTCAATTCTCGTTACAAGTAAGCACACGGAAGAATATTATTTTGTCAAGAAAGTTTTGGTGCCGTGAGGTGGGAGGAGGGGACTCTCTTTTTCTTTCCCAAGTTTCCCAAAGTTTCCTTCTCATTACGCCAAACAAACACATCTGCACATGCAACAGAGGGAAATGTGACGCACACAAGTCAGAGTCCCCGGCAAAACTTCAGAGCACAAAATAGATGCACTCATACAGAAATGGAGACTATAGAACGGCAATAGCATGAAGTTATTGCCCTAATTAATGCTTTGTGCCCGCAGAGCAAACTGTTTTGTGGCACATTGTTGGGACCGTGAGAGCCTTTTGTTTCTTCAACCCTTAATAGGATGTTTTGATCAACGGCTGTTTGGTGACCCAGCTCTTCTTCCTCAAAAAAAAAAAAAAAGTCCTGGGAAACGCAATTAGCTGGATTAGCGGAGCCATTTCTGCAGCCGCAAAAGAAAGGCACAGAGAGATAGATCAGACATGCAGCGACACATGAAAGTGCTCAGACATTTTGCAGAAATATGACTGACCCACAATGAAATATCTATTATTTTTTTAATGCATATTTGATAGGATACGACTGGACACTGTTGAGTGAGAGTTCATAGTTTGATTCTTGCACATAACTTATGTTGTTTAGTCTGTGATTATTGATTGATGACGTGTGACAGGACTTTTTTTTTTAGTCATGTAGGTGTTTTCTAAACAGGTCATTGTTCACCAGTCTTGTATACTGTAAAGGATACTTGAGTAAAAGTACAAGTAAGAAGTTGAAGTCACTTTTTATAATATTACTTAAGTAAAAGTCTTAAAGTATATGACATTACTGAAGTATCGAAAGTTATTTTCTGATGTAAAATGTACTTTTAAACTATAAAAAAGTGAGGAGTAAGGATTAAGCCATGGTGGCTCAGTGGAACCGGAAGGTTGTGGGTTCAATTCAAATGTGTCCTTGAGCAAGACATTTAACCCCATGTTGCAGCGTGTGAATGGTTATGAAAGATGTGAGAATGGCAAAACTGTAGTGTAAAGCAGCTCATCAGGACTAGAAAAGCTCTATATAAATACGGACCAACTCTTCTTCTTCTGATTTTATTTGGTAGTAACGAGTAACAAAGATAGTTAGAAGAAATGTAGTAAAAATAATAGTTGCTAAAAATACAAAGTATTTATTTGCATTTCAACACTGCTGTGCACACAATCTGACAGCAAAAGAACAGATTTTTGATCAAATATTCTGGGGATGTTGATTATGGCAAGGAATAAAATGTTGAGATTTTGGTGATGAGCAATGTGGAAATTGAGCAGCATGTTTGTTTTTTGTTGTTTTTTTGTATAGACCAGGGGTGTCAAACCCATGGTCTGCAGGCCAGAACCGGCCCACCAGAAGGTCCAATCTGGCCCAAAAAATTCACTTTATGATTAGAATCTAATCTAATCTTTATGATTATAATCTAATCATAAAGATTAGATCATAAAGTGAAATACTATATTTTTCCGTTCCAGATACCTGTGACATGAATGCTGTGTGCATTTATGTGATCTGTAAGTTGTAATGCTCATGTGTCAATGGTGAATTAAGCATAATATTGTTGAATCTGCACTTATTTTTCTTTTTGTTGGTGTTTGTTAGTGTAAAAGAAAACCAGGTCAGTTTCCCCTGTTGGAACATGGTACATCCAAATGCTGTGTATGTAGAACAGGTCTTTATTCACCTTAAATTATATTGTTTCTAATGATGCTGAATGTAAATGTTAGTAATTTTACCCTCGTTTAAGTTTTATTTTCACACACATAAATGCTTAATACTTATATTCAATTTATAGCAACATTTTCTGATAATTTTTCCTTTCTCTTTTCACCCCTCCTCTCTGCAGTGTTAGAGCAACATGACGCGCTGCATGCAGGGACAACAGAGAAGCCTCTATTTGACCTGCGCGTCTCCTGATCACAGCTCAGATTACAAACCTGCTGCACTAAATCTGACCATCAGTGACAGCCTGACGCACGGGTGCCAAAGGCTCCCGCGGGAGCCACCTCTTTATTTATTTATTCATCACCACATGTCGTCGCATTGATGAAGACAGTCGCCCAATATCTCCGCTTCCATCGCGCGCGTCCTCTCGCTCTCATCTCCATAAACTCTCCAGCGCGTAATTATCGGCTCCAGCTGTCCAAAAGTGTGCCGCACATTACGTCCGAACCATTGGGGGAACGCGCAATAATTGAATAATGGCTGATTATGGAGGATGAGATTTTGTGGAGAGACATCAGAGATGCTTCACTTCACATTCCGCCGGGTTAAGAGTGTGATGCTCTGCTCGAGGTGAAGTGGTTTTTTTCCTCTCTCACGTCTTCACTGACTTCACTCTCACTTTCACACATCGGATTGATGCGCTAGGGCAGATTCAGTCTCTGCGCCATTCGTTACCAAAACCTCCCGCAAAAAAACCCACAGTTGAGCCACAGGAAACAAATCTGCTGCTTCACTGTGCGCCGGCATTTTGTGTCTGTGTTTGTCTCGTGTCTGTAATCACGTCCCCGGTGTGTCCTAAATACACTGAAGTGGGACAATGTATTCTTTATCATGTGACCCGTCAAAGATTGGGGGGGGGGGGGGGGGGAGAGAGAGAAAAAAGGCTTAATAGCCTATCAACAGATGCGCAGACTGTCCGCAAAGACAAAACGTTTAGTGCGCAAACCTAATTAGAATATGCAAATCGTGTGTTGAGTTATACGGGCCGTTTGGGGAGGGAAACTGTTCTGGTAACGGAAGCTGGTTGATTGATTCATTAACAGAGAAATTGGCTAACGTGAGTTTATAAGGTTTTCTGTTAATATGATCAATTAAATGTCTGTTTTTATTTATTTATATTTATAATGACGTGATTGTAAGACAGGAAATAATAAGCATATTTACGTATATTATATACTGGTGGTGATTCTGTGAAAAAGGGTATTTTATTGACGCTTATTATGGGTTTTAAGCAACTTTATCAGCTGCATTATATATATATATTAATAATATTTGATTATTTTGCCTGTGTCGTTTGTTTTCCACTATATATTATTATTATTATTATTATACATCAAACCTGTCCTTCAGTGCAGACACGCGAGCCATAGATTACACTGATTTAATTCGTGTTGAGAGATTAATCTGTCTGATTTAATCTAGGCCATGTGAGTGAATGGAGTTGCGGTGAAAGTATAATCTCCCGGTGCTTTTGTGCGCATCAGTTTTAGCACACACGTTCGCATGAAGGTCGCGCCTTAAATTTCATCGAATTGAGGGGGAAAATAACTGTAAACAAAAGCATTTTCCTTCTAAAAACAAAGCAAAAAGTCATCATACTAATTATTACTTGTCAACAACAAAAAAACAAACACAACCTCAGAGATGCAGCGACAAAAAGGTAAAAGTGTCTTTATGCCTGTGCTTTTGTCTCCTTCGATGGTCAGATGTTTGCTTTGTGCTCAGATATAACAGACATAACAGGCTGATGGAAACTTGAGCGTGTTCTGTCTCCTCTCCTGTGATTGGCTGACGCCTGTTGCCTGTTGAATAAAAAGCAGAGCAGGGGATGAAGAGGAGCATCAGTGTGTCACTGCACCGGGAACTCTTGCTTTCCTGTTATTTTTTTTTGTCTGCATCAGCAGGGGTGAAAAAGTGAATTCACTCAGTCATGACAGGGAAGGAGGGAACTGTGCTTTCAGACTCTGAGAATGAACAGAAACCAGCTTCTCAAATCAGTGTAAACCACGGACTCCACCACCATCATCACCATCATCAGCACCAACACCTGCACCACCAGCAGCCTCCGGGCTGGAAGATGCCCCCCACTGTGCACCGACGCACAGGCTTCGGGATCCAGGAGCTGCTCGGCCTCAACAAGGAGCCTCCTGTAGCTGTGGCACCGCGGCGGCCGCTGGAGGCTCTGCCGCACAGAGCTCACCTCCTGGCCGCGCGGTCGGCCCTCGGCCACGGAGGACTCGGGGTCGGAGTGGGTTTTCTGGGACCAGAGGGAATACACTCGTTTTACGCTCAGCCCGCTTTTCTGGAGCAGGTGCTGTCAGAGGCGCAGAACGTGCACCTGCAGCCGCTGCACAGAGGCGCGCACATGGAGGCGCAGATGGATGCGCAGCACTCCGCCAGCTCCGGTGAGTGTGTGGAATTTACCGTAGGCCTCGAGTAACTTACGTGTGTTTTTTTTTTTTGACGCAAGTGTGTGAGAATAAATGCAGTAAATGAACAGTTTTTTCTTAATGAACGCATTCGTGTGAAAATGTCAAAGCTTTATTGTGATGATATAACTCTGACTCAAATTATATATAAGGAGAAAAAATAGTTTATTTCGTTTAAAATACATGTTTTATTTATTTCATAAAGCCTTTGTTTCCAGAATAACAAAAAGCCTGTTGAATTGAGCCTTGCAAAAAATTGACAATTAAAGTAAATTATTTCGATTTCGTAAATTTCCTAGAAACGTTTTAAGAGTAATATTACTAATATTTTTTGGATAAATGTGCTCAATGCAAATGTTTTTTATTGTTTTATATTTTCGCCTGAGTATTACACGATGCTATTATCCCTATTATCATTAATTTGTATCATTATTGTTGTTGTTGTCCAAATCAATATAATGTATGTGTATAGCGTCAAATAACAAAATACGCTATTGTTGTTGTTGTTGTTGATGAATTCGTTCGTTGTTGTTTTCCTCGCAGATTCCGATGACATGAGTCTCTCCTCCGGTGACCAGAAATTCTCCAAATCCTCCTCAAATCAGAGCAAGAAAAGAAAGAAAAGACGACACAGGTAAAAACAAACAAAAAAAAACAAAAAAACCCAAGTAGATTACATTTTTAAGACAATCAGTACAGACTGTTTTTATTTTATCAGTGATAAAATAAAAACAACACATTCCTGTAATTTCCCTTGTGTGTATCTTTAATGTTCTTATGTTAGTTTGATTTGAAAAAGAGGTTCAGCTTCAATATTGAAATTCATCTTCTAATGCTGAGCCAAAAATATGATTTAGTACGTTCAAAAAAGCAAAAAAAGCTTTTTTATTTATTTATTAGTTTTTTAATAAAACAAAATAATTAAAAAAATGTTAATACCTCTACAGTTTTTGTTCCTGTGTTACCTCAATAAAACATGTACTCCTTTTACAAAGCGAAAAATTGTGTTATTTTATATTTTTAGTTTGAAATAACAATCAACACATGGAGGTGAAAATAATCTAATTTGTAATAAGGTAAACAAAGGAAATAATCATTTTAATAATGTGTGTTTTATAAAATAAAATCTCGATTTCTTATTGTACAAGGTTTTGATTTTATTTCAAATTCAGAGCTGATGATCTTTGATGAGTTTTTATTGTATTATTAAAAAATTGTGATAGTATTAATTATTAATTATACACATTAATGTAAATATTCTGTGTTTTTTCTTCTCTCTGTGCAGAACCATTTTCACGTCGTATCAGCTGGAGGAGCTGGAGAAATCTTTTAATGACGCTCACTATCCTGATGTTTACGCTCGAGAGATGCTCTCCATGAAGACTGAGCTGCCCGAGGACAGAATACAGGTGTGTGTGTGTGTATGTGTGAAATATATAGTCCAATCCAACTTTATTTATAAAGAAAACAAATCTGAAACAAAATCATACATCAGAGGTTAATTAAATAATAAAAACACAGAAACCCAAGACCTAAAATAACTAAAAATAAACAATAAAACAGACAGTAAACAGACAGAAAATACTCTAGAAAATATAGAAACAACACAAATAAAAACACGTTGTAGAATAATAATTAAAAGCCAAAAGAGGAGGGTTTTAATATTTGTTTTAAAAATGGACAGTGAAGCAGTCAAACATATGTCATGTAAATGTAAATATGTAGTGCTGTCAGTACATATTATTGTGTATTGTGTATATCCAGTATAGTGCATATACATAGTGTGTGTATATATATATGTATAATTTATAATTTTATCTTATTTGTTTCTATGCACAGTTTTTTTTTTAAATAATATTTTGTATTTTTCTCTGTATATTGAGCTGCTGGAACCCCTTACCCCACTGTGGGACAGTAAAAAGCTATCTTATCTTAGTGCTAAAGATAGAATAATTTAAAATTACAAATACATGAACAAATAAAATAGTATATAGGCATTATTGCACTTATGAGCTATTGCACTGATGCTTCCATTGCCAAAAATTGCTAAAGAAAATTTTAAAAAGGCTGAAAAATCCTTATTTTTTAAAAGGAAAAATGTCTGTATGTAGTTGATGCATCAAAGTAAGAATCGCACAAAGTGGTACAGACAGATTTACACACACGCATGCACGCACACACACATAGGAAGTATTGAGGCAGACAGACAGGTGGAGCCTTCGGTCATTTGCTCCATCATCATCTTCATCATCATCCTCACCCTCACAAAACCTCCTGCTCTCACATTAGCAGCCAATCCACCCTCGCAGTGTAATTAGTTAATTGAGGAGAGCTTATCCCCTCCCTCCCTGTGAGAGATCCGGGGGCCGCAGCCCTGAAAATGAAATGATAACTACACAGAAATGAATAAGCAGAGGTCAGTGTGTGAGCGGGAGTCTCTGCCTGGCTGCTACCAGCATTTTAATTTCCCAAGATATTTGAGCTCCTGTCTCCCATCGATCGGGCTTGGAAATTAACTTATTTTTCAATCAGCCTCCTCGCCCCCGGGGTCACCTTTTGCAGGAGACACACACACACACATGCACACGCACACACACACACACACACACACACACATTTGCTGTCAGAGAGCATGATTGCTCATCTGAGGCTCAGGTTTTTTATGAGATGGAGGTTATCATCAGATCTACCTGAATAGCTTCCTCGGCTCGGCTTTGATCGTTTTTAATTCCAGGTCTGAAAAACACACATTCACGCACACACACACACACACACATACACATACACACACTCCGAGACACTCTGTGCAATCTCATCCAGCTTCCTCGGCCATTTTAGGATGCTCATTTTTTTTCCCTCCCCTGTTTTCCCCTCATCCATATTCACAAGCATGCTGAGGCTGTTACAGGCTCTGGCATGGTGGAAATCAATTTAGGCACTTGAGGAGCATGGAGGAGAGACACGCACACACACACCACACACACACACACACACACACACACACACACACACACACACACACACACACACACACACACACACACACAGAGAGAGAGAGAGCAATGGGAGAGAGAAAAACATTTAAATGACATACTGCACTCTTAGAAATAAAAGTGCTAAGTAGAACCATATAAGGTTCTTCAGCTTGTCCTCATAGGGAGAATCCTTTTTGGCTCCAGGTAGAACCTTTTTATAAAGGGGTTTTTAAAAGGTTCTCTGGATCAAAATGGTTCTTACTGGAAACATTAGTGTTACCAAGAACCCTTGAAAAGGGGAAAGGGTTTGTCAAGTGTTCTCTCAAATTTGCTTTTAAAATCCAAACCAGTCTTGTTTGAAATTACCAGTAGATGTCATGATTTAACTGGTACTAGAAGGATCCAGTCACACGGTGCAAACACTATAAGGAGTACAAGGAAGTTAGAAAGTTAATCCTTCATCTGGGTTTTACAATATTATATCGGAGCGTTCCTCCACACAGATCTAAACCTCCTCCGTTTGAATAATAATTCACTTTATACTTCTCATGAAACACCACAGCTGCTCCTTCTGTCATAAACATAAATCTTCAAAGTTGCATACTGAATTATATAGTTTGCAAAGTAGTTGTGGATTCTTTCTGCACAGTTGAAGAAAATGCAAGGTTCACTGTACCTAGAAACCTAGAAAATGTAAAACCTTAACTGACCCCTTTATATATATATATCATATATATATATATGTATATATATATATACGTATATATATATATATATATATATATATATATATATATATATATATATATATATATATATATATATACATATATATAATATAGATATAAAGATACAATTACACTTGCAAGTTAGAGTTCATAATGCTAATAATGGATAACCTGTGTTCTTAGATACATTTTGAAAGGATTTAATGATCAAATCAAAAACAAAAGATAAAAACAAAAAAGAGACTAAACTTGCACAATTAGAACAGCTAGTAACTTAAAACAAGTAACAAAAAATTTTTGGAAAAACAGTAGTAAAAAGAGTAACAAAAAATAACAGTACAAACAAATTACACAAATCTCCACAAATACGCCAAAAAAAAAATAAAAAAAAAATAGCACATTTATTGCAAACATTTCTACCAGAGACGATTTGTTTTGTAAAAATGGAAATAAAGATGAAGGATTAAACCTGTCTGGTGATTATATTGAGTGAGGGAATTATATATGAAGAAGGGATTAAATGATGAAGGTAAGGATGTAGGCACACATGTTAATACGTTAAAATGTAGTTTATAAAGATTGGAGGGACTCGTATTTTCCCAAACAATACTATTAATATTATAACAATAACTAAATCAGAGAATAATATAATGTTGATAAAGAAGAGATAACTTCATAGTTTGCTGATGATCTCATAGCTTTATTATAATTGGAAATCTATGTGATTTTTCCAGTTCAATTTCTTGTCAACAAGGAAATCTACTAAATGAGTAAGAGAGACTATAGTGAGATCTTTTCTCTCTCTGCTAAGATTTTGACATCATCTCAATCAACTTTCCTGCACATATTATGAAATTGGACTTAGTAATATTCGATTTCAAGATCAAAAATGGAAGAATTTAGCTACATTCTCTATTGTTTGCATAGGATTATGCTTCAAAATGTTCATGCATATAAAAGGCTTATTAACCAGTGACATTTCTGCCAATAAAACCACTCAAATCCTCAAATCCTTTATTTCTTCTTCTTGTGCAGGTGTGGTTTCAGAACCGCAGAGCTAAGTGGAGGAAGAAGGAGAAGTGCTGGGGTCGCAGCAGCGTCATGGCCGAGTACGGCCTGTACGGAGCCATGGTGCGACACTCCATCCCTCTGCCCGACTCCATCCTCAAGTCGGCCAAGGAGGGCGTGACGGAGTCGTACGCTCCGTGGTTACTAGGTGAGCTGTCACACACTCACTCACTGACAAACGTGGTGATGAATAAAAGAGAGCTATTGTCCTCAGTGTCACCTGCACTTTGGCCACAATGACACTTAAAGTTATTTGTTTTATATGTTATCGTTTTATAGAAGCAAACACACGCAGAGCTGCAGAATAAGATCTTGAATGTGTAATTCACCGGCTACAGTCTGATTTAGAAAGATCCGTGTTTCGAAACCTAGCGTGTCGTGGTTTTAAAATCTCCCTGATCCTCTGGAGTAAGAGTTGTTTGTAATCCCTTTACTCAAGAAGTGTTGGCCCACACTTTTACTAAAAGAAAACTAAAAGTTTAGTTTCTTAGTCAGCTTCACACACTGCTCCTGTGTAAGAACATGCTACGGTGACAAAAGGGGGGAGTTTTGACGTTAAGCCCCCGGCTCATGATCGGAGCCAGTAAAAGTGTCTGTGTGTCAATAAAAGGCAGCAGTCGATCGAGCGATAATCCCACTTCATCAGGACAGATTAGACCAAATCTCCTCTCTCACCTCATGTCAATTGATTATCTGAAATCAATTAGGTGACTCTAATTGAATAAGTTGCCCCTCCCTCTTTATTCTCTGACATACACTTTATTTTATTGTTAAGAGGCTCAGTAGCACAAAAATGTCACACTTGTGACCAAATTAATTAAGATTACTGTTTATTTTAAACATTAATGTACCCATTTTAATCATTAAATCGCTGTAAAGGTTTGTCTTTGAAAGCGTCCTTGTCCTTGTCCTACATTTGTTTTTAGTTCATTTCAATCTTATTTAAAAGCAGTATACACACATTTTTTTTAATTAACTGAACCTTAATTATTCCATTATTTATACATGTGTTAGCTTTTGGAGAGTGCTGCTGTTAAAGGGTGCAGAATAAATGAAAAGGAATGAGTCAGAGTTGTACAATCTTAGAAATAAGGGTTCCAAAAGGGTTCTTCTACAAGGACTGAGGTTCTACCTGGAACCACTTGCTTCTGAAAAACCCTTTTCCTAGGAAACGTTTTTTCAAGGGTTCTTGGTAACACTAATGGTTCCAGTAAGAACCATTTTGATCCAGAGAACCCTTTAAAACCCTTTTCCTGAATAAGGGGTTTTGAAGGGGTTCTTGGTGGAACCCTCCAAAAGGGTTCTCTTATGAGGACAAGCTGAAGAACCTTATATGGTTCTACTTAGCACTTTTATTTCTAAGCGTGTAGACCAAACACATATAAGGACAAAAATATCATGTCTTTCTATGTGTTTGGGCTACACGTGTAAATATATATATATTTATTTTAGCTAATTTTATCCTTATTTAAAAGGTGCCAAATTGCACAGCTTTTGATTAACTGAACCTTAATGATTCCATTAAAATGTATGATTAAAATCCTCTTTATATAATAGATTTATTACAGGATTTTAAAGCTGTTTCCCTTTCTGCAGTGTGTTTACTGTTAAAGGGTACAGGATAAAATGAAAAGGACACAATGTGAGGACAAAAACTACCACATCCTTTGTTTATAATTTTCAAGGCCCGACTAAAAAACACCCGTCTCGTTCCTTTAGGTATGCACAAGAAGTCGGTCGACCCCTCGCACACTTCTCCAGGAAAGCCCGGTTGCACGAGTCCCCACACACCACCACCACAACCACCGTCATCGCATGAAAAACCAGTGGACAAGGTGATGGAGGACAAGGACGAGGAACGCGCGGAACACACCGACGGCCCGGAGATTTCCCGAGAGGAGCTGAGAGAGAACAGTATCGCCGTGCTGCGAGCGAAGGCGCAGCAACACAGCGCCCAGATGCTCTCGAACAGAACAAACGTCCACGTCACGCATAAAGAAGAAGAAGAAGACGATCAGGAGACGGAACAGGACACGGCGGAGGAGGAGGAGACGAGAGACTGAGCGAGGAACGGGATTCAGACTGAATGAGTTTAACCTCAGTGGAGGTCACACAAGGTGAACTCATACTGTAGTTTTAAAGCTGCAGTTTAAATGTAATCATTATATATATATATATAAAAACATATATATCCTGAGTTAACCTGACAGGAGACATAAGAGGCTGTTGTTTATGACTTGTTTCTTCTGCTAGTAGAAGTATTTGTACAGATAAACCACCTCAATAATACTCTGTATGTGGTATCAAAAGTGTGTTGTCATTCGATATCAAACATGCAGCATGTACATCAACACCGTTTATAAGATTTTTTTAATCAATAACCAACCACAAAGACTCTGTTTGGTTGCACTGAAGCTCGTCACTGACCTTTGACCTCTCCTCCACCGCGACAATTTGGACAAGCGAGACGTCTCCTTTCAGTCCCGCTCTTTCACTAAACGTGATGTAAAGACTTAATAAATATAATGTCCGATCGCTTAAAAAGAAAAGAAGAAGAAACGACTGTACAAATGTGTAAAATATCACGTCGATCATCTACGTCTGTCCTTGTATAAATGTAACTGTAGCTCTATTAAAAATTAATATTTAAAGTCTTCATGCTCTCAGAAAAAAAGTGTTCTTATTGTCATCGTGGGAATCTCAGCGCTTTAATGTTCAGTTTAGTGACATCTACTGGTGAGACTGTAGATAGCGCTGTCAAACTCGGTGTGGTCCGCCACTTACTGTTTTTAGTATTTATAGATACATTTTAGGTCATATTTTTTTATTGTGAACTATATATTGTTCTGTCACAAAACTAACACTTTTATTCTGAAATTGTGCTAAATAGCGTCACAAATGTCATTATTGCTATAACATGATGACACATTGAGCTCATGTTACCCTCCCCTAAAGGCCTCACTTTAATTTACTACCCTCTTAAGTCATTAAGGACAAAACTGTCCACTTCCAAAAACTGTGATAAAATATTACAGATTAATATATTTTTTGCCTTTGCTTTTTTTTGTGTGGCATAAATCTCTTTAAAAACTTCAGTCCTGCTCTAAACAAACAACATTGTTGATTATTTGATGTCGCTGTTGATATATTTTTTTAAATAACAAAGAATCAGTAGTTATTTTCATAAAAAAAATATTAGCATAATGTAATGAATCTGGCATTGAAAGGGTTCAAATCCTCAAAATGATTGGGTTTTGAGCAGGGCTGAAGTTTTTAAAGAGATTTATGCGTGAAAAAAAAATGAATCTGTAACGTTAAAGTGGACATTTTTGTCCTCTAATGACTTAAGAGTGTGGTATTTTTTGCCAGTGTTCTATTGATCTATTGATCTATTGGAAAAAGACAAGAAATTGTGCCATATGCACTAACTCAGCAACAATGATGGCCAGTTAAAGAGGAACAATTTGCCCAATTGGACAAAATCTGTCCAGAATGAAGCCTGAGGGTTAAACCTGTAAACTGTAAACTGTGAAATGAGGGATTATAAACCCTCTCACTTTAGTATTTGCAGATTGCAACAAACAAAGGACTCTTATGTTCACCCTTCGAATTCTCAGGTGTATCAGGAAATGATGGCGGACTTACTCGACAGAATGCCTTTCATCATTGTTTACACTCCGGTTGTTTTCTATCATTTATGAGCTGCTGTAAAAAAAATCATGAGTGCGTAATAGTGCGGCCTACGTGAGGCTACGTCCTTGAATGAATTACATAAACGGCTTATTGTAAAGCTATAAAATTCTCTGAGTATTTAAAATATGAAACACCTTCTCTGGCTATAGTTTGTTGCTGCAGTTTAAGGCTGCTGTAGAAATATGGCTCTTGCATAAGGAGCATATAAAAACCTTGGCCCCCAATCAATTTCATACTAAATATCAAGTTATAATGAGTTATTTCTGCATGATTTTTAAAAATGAATAGATAGATCCATCCATTTTCTACCGCTTTATCCTCCACATGAGGGAGGTCATACGTCCTGGGCAGGTCTCCAGTCTCTCACACTCACGGTCAATTTAGAGCACATGTGTCAGACTCAAGGCCCGGGGGGCCAGATGTGGCCTGCCACGTCATTTTATGTGGCCCACGAGTGATTAAATGGTCTTAAAAATCTGTGTTAAAATAGGTCTATGCTGCTTTAAGGCGTGCGTTGACCATAAACTACATTTCCCACAATGCATGGCGTATGCGTTACCCGCAAAGTGACGGCATCACCATCGCGGACCGGGTTACATCTATAATGCATCATATTTGTTACTTGAATAAGTAATAAATGCAGAAGGTTATTTATTGAGTGTCCATATGTCCCATAATGCATGTTTTTGGACTGGTTGGAGGAAGCCGGAGAATCCGGGTCTTCTTGCTGCTAACCACTACATGAAATTATCTTGACTGCCCCCTACTGACCAAACTGGAAACTCAGTGCCCCCATTTGACCTCCAGACTCCTGTTCTCATGCGACCAAACAATTATATATTTATTTATTATTATTTTGATGAGAATAAACCCTGTACCTTTAAACACGTGTATGGTAAGTGTATTTTTAATCGTGACCCTTGTCCCAGAAAGACTCAGCCAATCGCAGGTTTACTTTCACTTTCAAAACGGGATGAATAAACAGATGCTGATCCACTTTCACAGTGACGGGAAAACTGTCGACACACACACGGTTTTGTCCCTGCCCTTTAACTCCACACTCCCTCCCTCTTTCATCCGCGGAGTTTCCAACTTTTCATCTGCCTTTAAGATGAGCAGTGAAACTTCCCGAATTGCCTCAAGTGACCCATCGTCTGTTGCGTAAAAGCCTCAGATCGCTCCGTGCGCTCGCAGCAGCAGCAGCAGCAGCACCACCCAGTCACCATGTCGCTCATTTCCTTCGGTAGTCGCGTCTTTAGGTCTTATTATTTACACGTTTTGGGTCGAAGGGGATGCAGCACAGCGGCGTTCATGCCGGAGGCTGCGGGCTTCGACGGAGTTTCGAGCCGCTCCGCCCTGCACGAGTTCTCCGTGTCCAACAGCGAGACTTTCTGGGCCGCGTTAGCGCGCCACAGACTCAGCTGGATGAGCCCGTTCCACACGGTCCACGACTGCGACCTGAGCCGGGGCAGGATCCGCTGGTTCGAGGGAGGGAAGCTGAACGTGTCCGGTAAGTTTCACGTCACGGTTTTTTGTTTTGCTTTGCTTTGTTTTGTTTGGATGCGTTTACGGCAAGTGACTGGAATGTCGGAAACGGTGCGCGCTCATCAGATCAGCGTCACCATTTTGGATCAAATTTCCACAACACCCCCACCTCCCTCTCTCCCTCTCTCCCTTACTGTTAATCTATGTGTGTGTGTGTGTGTGTGTGTGTTTTTCTTTCTTCATGGAAACAAACAGTGAACTGCCTGGACCGTCACGTGCAAACATGTCCCGAGAAGGTGGCACTGATCTGGGAGAAGGATGAGCCAGGGTCAGAGGTTAAAGTCACCTACAGGTTAGCACCTCTGTGTGTTTGTGTGTGTTTGTGAGGACCAAAATAAACTCTTAGATCATAGGATGTGTGGACACTTTTGGGAAGTGAGGTCATCAGCAGGTTAAAGGTTTCTCTGGGTTAAGGTTAGATTGAGGTTTAGGTCAAAGGCTTAGGCGTGTAGTTGTGATGGTGCAGGTTCTGATAAGAGGATAGTGAATGTATGTTGTCATGGGTGTTCTCAGTCAATTGTGCATGTCCCTAAAACATGTACCTGAGTGAAGATCACTGATTAGATTAGATTAGATTACACTCGGTCAGATGTAAAGAGGGACAAGTACAAAATAGGACTAGAATAAGCAATACAATAAATACAATAGATGTTATAATACAAATGTAAGTGAAAATGTACACTGTATACTTATGAACAACAGAATGAAGCATACAAAGTGTCATACCACAGACGTAATGCATGTATATATTTATTTGACATGGAAAAACACATATAAATGTATAGTAACACTATAACCTGTCTTCAAACTGTCCAAAATCAGCTTTTAAAATGAAATAAAACACCAAGATCCTATAATATTGCGTCACTTTTATTCTCTCTCTACAGGCAGCTGCTGGAGATGACATGTCGCCTGGGCAACCTGTTGAGGCGGCGCGGCGTGAAGAAGGGCGACTGTGTCACCATCTACATGCCGCCTTGCCCTCTGGCCGTGGCGTCCATGTTGGCGTGCACGCGCGTCGGCGCGGCCCACAACGTGGTGTTCGCTGGGTTCAGCGCCGAGTCGCTTTCGGAGAGAATCAGAGACGGTAAGAACGCAAATGAGTCTCAAACTCAAATGACCCTGAGGGGCCACATGAGCATCAAGTCTGGTCAGTAGGGGGCGGTCAAGTGAAGAAAAGTACAACTGTGTGGGGAGAAAAAAACACCTGTTAAGTCAGGGTGCAGGTTATTAGCTAAAAATTATATCACAATATTACAACATGAAGCAACATTTGAGACGATATTTTACATACTTTCAAAATTATAGAATTTGTTTTTTGAAGGGCCGTGAGCTTCACCCAATTTTATTCTGGGATTATACAGTATATTCTGATAATGTAATACATTATTATTTGTTTTTTTTCCACATTAGTTTTATTAGATTTTTTGATTTTACACTGTCACACATGCTATTGTCCTTCTTTAAGATCCATATGTGTCACAGAACACTTCAGTAGGAAGCCAACCAGGAAATTAGAACATATTGAGTTACCACTAGTGGGCGACTCCGCCGATTTGCAGTGTCTATTTATATTTCAGTTTACATTCTCCATGCGTGTGTGAGTTTTCTCCAGGTTCTCAGGTTTCCTCCCATAGTCCAAAAATATGCAGAGGTGAATTGGACGCTCTAAATTTACCGTAGGTGCGAATGTGAGAGTTGAGAGGTTGTGTCCATCTCTGTATTTTAGCTGGGATTGTCTCATGTACCCTCATGTGGAGACTAAAGCAGTAGACAGTGTATAAATGTACATTTTCCTGACGTGTTAATGTTCTCAATAACTAGATCCGTCTCCTTTGGGAGCACTTTGTGCCAGTTTTGTAAGTTGTGTTCCCATTTGGATGAAAATAGGTGTTAAAATGCTGTCACTTATGTTTTCAAATTCAAAACTCAAGGCTTGAAAATACTTGAAAGTAAACCTGGCATTTGTATTTGGAAATAAAAAAAAGAGTTGAGTCCAACACAGAACCCACTGACTTTAATGTACATCATATTTCCAGCACAGTCCAGCATCGTCATCACAGTCAATCAGGGCGTCAGAGGTGGTAAGCTCATTCCACTGAAGAAGACGGTTGACTCCGCGGTCCAGAGCTGCCCCAACGTACGGCACGTGTTTGTTGGCATGAGGACAGAGAATCCGGTTGTCATGACGGAAAGAGACGTTGACATGGAGGAGGTGAGAGATCAGAAAACCGTGTGTGTGTGTGTGTGTGTCTGTGACGCGCATATCTCGCTGACTGTTTATCAGATTTTGGAGATGGGTTGAGCATGGCCCGATGGTGTGCATCCTCCTTTTTCAGAGTCATTTTCGCTGAATTATAACACTGCACTTGCGCTGATTTAATCACACTACACCAGCACTTGGCAAACCTGTTTCCAAAGGTAAGTTAGCGAGGCTATGAGGCTAACATAATACAAACACTGTGCAACCTTATTAGGCACAAAGCAAACTTTTTACTTTTCGATTAGCATTAGCGTAGCTAGCTGTTTTGTGACTGTCAGCCACACCAGTTTAAAATGTAAAAAATTGCATTGTGCCTAATGAGGTTGCACAGTGTTTACATTATGTTAGCCTTTACGTTCCTTATCATGCATTACCATAACTGAAAAATCTTCTTCAGCTCCCACTAAAGGAATACATACTTTAGGGTGACCATATTTTGATTTCCAAAAAGAGGACACTCGGCCCCACCTTGAGACACAAATTCAGACAGGCTTCTCAGAGGTTTATGAACATGCTTTATTATGCCTCAATGGTGCAAAATGAACTTCTGTAATGAAATCAAATCAAATATGTAACTACCTGTAATAACCTGTAACAAAATAATAGCTCTCTTTTCAAATAAATAAATAATATGAAAATATGACCTCTTCTGTGTTAGAAAATCCAGCTTTAAATATCTCTTCAAGGTAATAAGATAAATAATAAATTAAAACAGTCTCACAAAGATACTAACCTAACTCAGTCAACTTTGCAGAAGAACTCTCACCTCGCACAGCTTTTTTATGTTTTTCAGTATCCATGTGAGCTTTGAGATCTCCAGAACCTTTATTAGAAACTGAAACATATGTGCCAGCTTTGCACACAGTGCACTCCCACCGGTCCCGACCGGGACGGTACGTGGGAAAGTTTTTTTGTAGTTCATCTGTGAAGCTGCACTTACGCTTCGGCATTTTGTGTGCAATGCTGCTCCGCTGTCTGCTCTGTTGCCGCTGTCTGTTCTGTTTCCTGTGCATGTGCACGTCGCGGAGCCGCCCACAAAGCAGCCTCTCTGGAATTACGTCACACAACAAAAGAGGTACCGTAGTATTTGTATGCAAAGCGCCGGTCAATTTAAGTACACGCTTGATGGTTCGATGAAAAACAGCGAACCCCGGACATTTTCATGAATTTATAAAACCCCCCCGGATGCCCCGGACAGGACGTAAAAAGTGGACATGTCCGGGCAAAAGAGGACGTTTGGTCACCCTAACATACTTCCTACGGCCACTGCACTAGTACCTTAAAATTGAAAAAAGTATTTATTCTGCAGTTACTGTCTCTAAAAATAGTCCCATTGTATCTTTGCAGGAGATGCAGAAGGAGGACACGGTGTGTGAGCCAGCTGCCATGGATAGCGAGGACGTTCTGTTCATGCTTTACACATCGGGCAGCACGGGGAAGCCCAAAGGACTCGTCCACACACAGGCTGGATATCTGCTGTACGCTGCCGTCACACACAGGGTGAGTCAGAGAGTGTGTGCATGCGGAGTTTAATGTGTCAGCAGAGGAGCTGAAGTGTGGGAGTGGCTCACCAACTGTCAAGGAAACACCTGTGTGTTCACTGGAAATTACACACACTCACTCACACACTGGGACGATTGCTCCATAGAGAAAATCTCCAAGTGTGCACAGACATGTTGATCCTCTGTATTTAGCCATCAGTAAAGTTTGAGTGTGTTATTGTCTGAAAACTCAATTTTGTTCCACAAGCAATCTCTGATCTTAAGTGTTTTTTGTTTAATGTGATCATCATGTCATCTCTTCCACTTCCTGTCCCCAGTATGTCTTCGGCTATAGCGACGGAGACGTGTTCGGCTGTGTGGCAGATATCGGCTGGATAACGGGACACAGTTACGCTGTGTACGGGCCGCTGGCCAACGGTGGAACAACTGTTCTGTTTGAGAGCACTCCCATTTACCCTGACCCAGGTACATGCATGCATGAATGAAGGAGTCAGACAGTTTGGTAAATAAATAATCAAAGCTGGTGCTGTTTTGTTTCCACTACGCCAAAGGTGTTCATTCTAGTTAGAAGCTATAATGGTATCATCATTTTTAATGTAAGTGTAAAGTGTCAGAGTTAACTCCTTCAAGTCTCTGTCTCCATTGCTCTCTGTCTATGTAAAGCTGTTTATAGTTGAACTTTAACTCAACCTCACCCTCCAACACTAAAACCTAGTTTATGTATAAACAGAAGCCTGTCGTCAAACCTTGTAATGATGAAGGCGAAACGTCTTTCAACAACACTGCAGAGGGTTCAACGCCCGATGTTTATATGAAAATCCTTTGGGTCAGATTGTTTTTTTTTTTGGTTCCTAACATAATCTGTGTTTGTTCACAGGCAGATACTGGGAGATGGTTCAGAGGCTGAAGATTAACCAGTTTTACGGGGCTCCCACAGCGATACGACTGCTGCTCAAATACGGAGACCAGTGGGTGCAAAAATACGACCGCTCCAGCCTCAAAACTCTGGGCACTGGTAAGCCAAACACAAACAGTGTCACCACATATGAGCCACTGCACACCGTGCACCATATTTCTGTGCTGGTGTTTTCATCTAGGTTTTTTAAAATACAAATCCTTCAGTCTACAGACTATACTAACTGCATATACTATGTACTCAGAAGGTCCCAGAGGAATTTCTCTCCTGTAAGAACATGCACATGAGTGCACAGGCATGCACGCACACCCTGGCATCCAATTATGCTATATATGATATGTTCAGTTAATGCCAAAAAGTAGGGGTTATTTGTCAAATTTTGGATGACATACTATGCTGTGACTTTTTTTTATCAAATCTGTCAGAAAAGTCATACTATACCATGTCGTCCAAAATTTGACCAAAAAGTCATGCTATATAGTATGTGGTCCAAATTTTGTCAAGAAAGTCATACTATAAAGCATGTAGTCCAAAATTTTTCCTAAAAGTCATACTATAGCATGTCGTCCAAAATCTGTCAAAAAAATCATACTATAGCGTGTCGCCCAAAATTTCACCAAAAAGTCATACAATAGCATGTCGTCCAAATTTGTCAAAAAAGTCATACTAAAGCATGTCGTCCAAAATTTGACCAAAATGTCATGCTATACAATGTCGTACGTCATACTATACTATATCGTCCAAAATCTGACAATTTTTTTGAAAAAAATTTTTTTGGTACAAAACTTGACAAAAACGTCATACTATACTATGTACTACATCATACTATACTATGTGGTCCAAAATTGGGGCAGGTTGGGTACTCTACCATATGAGCTAAACGCAATGTCTTACTATACTATGTCGTCGACCTCAATGTCATACTACACTATTTAGTCCAAAATATGACAATTTTTTTGGAAAAAAAGAAATTTGGTCCAAAATTTCACAAAAACGCCATACTATACTATGTCGTCGACCTCAATGTCATACTACACTATTTCGTCCAAAATCTGACCATTTTTTTGAAAAAAAATGTTTGGGCCAAAATTTGACAAAAACGTCATACTATACTATGTCGTCCAAAATCAAACTTTTTAAAAAAAATTTTTTAGCCCAAAATGTGACAAAAACGTCAAACTATACTATGTCGTCGATCTCAATGTCAAACTACACTACTTCGTCCAAAATCTGACCATTTTTTGGAAAAAAACTTTTTGGTCCAAAATTTGACAAAAACGTCATACTATACTATGTCGTCCAAAATTGGAAACATTTTTGAATTTTTTTTTTTACCCCAAAATGTGACCAAAACATCATACTATACTATGTCGTCGACCTCAATGTCATACTACACTACTTCATTCAAAATCTGACCATTTTTTCCAAAAAAAACATTTTGGTCCAAAATTTGACAAAAACGACATACTATGTGGTCCAAAATCGAAAAAAAAAGAAATTGACATTTTTTTCATACTACACTTTTTCGTCCAAAATCTGAATTTTTTTTGGGAAAAAAACTTTTTGTCCAAAATTTGACAAAAACGACATACTATACTATGTCGTCCAAAATCTGACAATTTTTTTGAAAACCATTTTTTTGGTCCAAAACTTGACAAAAACGTCATACTATACTATGTAGTACGTCATACTATACCATATCTCCAAAATGTGACAATTTTTGGAGAAAAAAATTTGGTCCAAAATTTGACAAAAACGACATACTACTATGTTGTCCAAAATCGGACAATTTTTTTGGTCCAAAACTTGACAAAAACGTCATACTATACCAGGGGTCTGCAACCTTTAGGATGAAAAGAGCCATTTTGTCGTCTCTCCACCCAAATAAAATTCATTTGGAGCCACAAAAAACACACAAGATGGAGATAATACCACGTATAAAGTTTATTATACAGACAAACTATACACAATAGTAATAGTCTCTTTCATTTATGACATTTAAGAACTACAACATGTTCAGTTTATACCCAACCTCTTGTACCCGTAGACCTGGTTCTTCCATTGTTTCATTGTTTGTGGCAAACTAAAGAAATTAAAATGGACCCACTTTGAAATAAATGAAGCAAATATTTGGATTGTATGTTGTTCATGCTCGAGAAAAAGGCATGTGGATCCAAAGATGGACAGGACGCATCCAAACATGTACCGAATATTGAATTTTACGTCGATGTTGGATGTGATGCACAACATATTAAAATACTTTTATTTGTCGCCTTGATCTCTAAAGCTACAAGGAGCCACTGCAGAGTGGCTGAAGAGCCACATGTGGCTCTAGAGCCGCAGGTTGCAGACCCCTGTACTATACTATGTAGTACGTCATACTATACTATGTCTCCAAAATGTGACCATTTTTGGAGAAAAAAATTTGGTCCGAAATTTGACAAAAACGACATACTATACTATGTCGTCCAAAATCTGAAATTTTTTTTGAAAACCATTTTTTTGGTCCAAAACTTGACAAAAAGTCAAACTATACTATGTAGTACGTCATACTATACGATGTCTCCAAAATGTGACCATTTTTGGAGAAAAAAATTTGGTCCGAAATTTGACAAAAACGACATATTATACTATGTCGTCCAAAATCTGACAATTTTTTTGAAAACCATTTTTTTGGTCCAAAACTTGACAAAAAGTCAAACTATACTATGTAGTACGTCATACTATACCATATCTCCAAAATGTGACCATTTTTGGAGAAAACTAATTTGGTCCAAAATTTGACAAAAACGACATACTATACTATGTCGTCCAAAATCTGACAATTTTTTTGAAAA
This sequence comes from Microchirus variegatus, assembly GCF_963457635.1. Lineage (NCBI taxonomy): Eukaryota > Metazoa > Chordata > Actinopteri > Pleuronectiformes > Soleidae > Microchirus > Microchirus variegatus. Next base: position 16,701,169 of record NC_139813.1, read on the forward strand.
CCATTTTTTTGGTCCAAAACTTGACAAAAAGTCAAACTATACTATGTAGTACGTCATACTATACCATATCTCCAAAATGTGACCATTTTTGGAGAAAAAAAACTTTGGTCCAAAATTTGACAAAAACGACATTCTATACTATGTCGTCCAATATCGGAAAAAAATTTTAATATTTTTTTTTAGCCCAAAATGTGACCAAAATGTCATACTATACTATGTCGTCGACCTCAATGTCATACTACACTATTTCGTCCAAAATCTGACAATTTTTTGGAAAAAAACATTTTGGTCCAAAATTTGTCAAAAACGACATACTATACTATGTCGTCCAAAATCGGAATTTTTTTTTTTTTCCCCAAAATGTGACCAAAATGTCATACTATACTATGTCGTCGACCTCAATGTCATACTACACTATTACGTCCAAAATGTGACCATTTTTGGAGAAAACTAATTTGGTCCAAAATTTGACAAAAACGTCATACTATACTATGTTGTCCAAAATCGGAAACATTTTTGAAAAATCTTTTTTTACCCCAATATGTGACCAAAACATCATACTATACTATGTCGTCGATCTCAATGTCATACTACACTACTTCGTTCAAAATCTGACAATTTTTTCCAAAAAAAACAGTTTGGTCCAAAATTTGACAAAAACGACATACTATACTATGTCGTCCAAAATCGAGAAAAAAAAAGGACATTTTTTTTAGCCCAAAATGTGACTAAGACATCATACTATACTATGTCGTCCAATATCGGAAAAAAATTTTAATATTTTTTTTTAGCCCAAAATGTGACCAAAATGTCATACTATACTATGTCGTCGACCTCAATGTCATACTACACTATTTCGTCCAAAATCTGACAATTTTTTGGAAAAAAACATTTTGGTCCAAAATTTGTCAAAAACGACATACTATACTATGTCGTCCAAAATCTGAATTTTTTTTTTTTTCCCCAAAATGTGACCAAAATGTCATACTATACTATGTCGTCGACCTCAATGTCATACTACACTATTACGTCCAAAATGTGACCATTTTTGGAGAAAACTAATTTGGTCCAAAATTTGACAAAAACGTCATACTATACTATGTTGTCCAAAATCGGAAACATTTTTGAAAAATCTTTTTTTACCCCAATATGTGACCAAAACATCATACTATACTATGTCGTCGATCTCAATGTCATACTACACTACTTCGTTCAAAATCTGACAATTTTTTCCAAAAAAAACAGTTTGGTCCAAAATTTGACAAAAACGACATACTATACTATGTCGTCCAAAATCGAGAAAAAAAAAGGACATTTTTTTTAGCCCAAAATGTGACTAAGACATCATACTATACTATGTCGTCGACCTCAATGTCAGACTACACTATTTCGTCCAAAATCTGACCATATTTTTGAAAAAAAAATTTGGTCCAAAATTTGACAACAAAGTCATACTATACTGTGTCGTCCAAAATTCGGAAATATTTTTTCAGGGTGTTTTTGTCTTTTTAGTGGACAGTTTTGTGGTGAGAGACAGCAGGCAAAGAGTCATACTATAATATGTAGTACGTCATACTATACCATATCTCCAAAATGTGACCATTTTTGGAGAAAACAAATTTGGTCCAAAATTTGACAAAAACGACATACTATACTATGTCGTCCAAAATCTGACAATTTTTTTGAAAACCATTTTTTTGGCCCAAAACTTGCCAATACTTCATACTATACTATGTAGTACGTAATTCTATACTATGTCTCCAAAATCTGACCATTTTTTGGGAAAAAAACATTTTGGTCCAAAATTTGACAAAAATGACATACTATGTCGTCCAAAATCAGAATTTTTTTTTTTTGCCCAAAATGTGACCAAAATGTCATACTATACTATGTCGTCGACCTCAATGTCATATTACACTACTTCGTCCAAAATCTGACCATTTTTTGGAAAAAAAAGTGTTGGTCAAAAACTTGACAAAAACGACATACTATACTATGTCGTCCAAAATGGAAAAAAAATGTAATATATTTTTTTAGCCCAAAATGTGACCAAAACGTCATACTATACTATGTCGTCGACGTCAATCTCATACTACACTATTTCGTCCAAAATCTGATCATTTTTTGGGAAAAAAACTTTTTGTCCAAAATTTGACAAAAACGACATACTATACTATGTCGTCCAAAATCTGACAATTTTTTTGAAAACCATTTTTTTGGCCCAAAACTTGCCAATACGTCATACTATACTATGTAGTACGTCATTCTATACTATGTCTCCAAAATGTGACCATTTTTGGAGAACAAAATGTTGGTCCAAAATTTGACAAAAACGACATACTATACTATGTCATCCAAAATCGAAAAAAAAATGAATTGAATTTTTTTTTAGCCCAAAATGTGACCAAGACATCATACTATACTATGTCGTCGACCTCAATGTCATATTACACTTCTTCGTCCAAAATCTGACCATTTTTTGTAAAAAAAATTAATTTGGTCCAAAATTTGACAAAAACGACATACTATACTATGTCGTCCAAAATCGAAAAAAAAATAAATTGAAAGTTTTTTTTAGCCCAAAATGTGACCAAGACATTATACTATACTATGTCGTCGACCTCAATGTCATATTACACTACTTCGTCCAAAATCTGACCATTTTTTGGAAAAAAACATTTTGGTCCAAAATTTGACAAAAACGTCATACTATACTATGTCGTCCAAAATCTGACAAATTTTTTGAAAACCATTATTTTGGTCCAAAACTTGACAAAAACGTCATACTATACTATGCAGTACATCATACTATACCATATCTCCAAAATGTGACCATTTTTGGAGAAAACTAATTTGGTCCAAAATTTGACAAAAACGACATACTATACTATGTCGTCCAAAATCTGACAATTTTTTTGAAAACCATTTTTTTGGTCCAAAACTTGACAAAAACGTCATACTATACTATGCAGTACATCATACTATACCATATCTCCAAAATGTGACAATTTTTGGAGAAAACTAATTTGGTCCAAATTTTGACAAAAACGACATACTATACTATGTCGTCCAAAATTGGGAAACATTTTTTCAGGGCGTTTTTGCCTTTTTAGTGGACAGTTTTGTGGTGAGAGACAGCAGGCAAAGAGGTGGGGAATTACATGCAGAAAAGATCGCTACGTGTGGGATTTGAACCAGTTTCGCCAAGAGCAACTACATTCTCAACACATGGGGCAGGTTGAGTGCTCTACCATCTGAGCTAAACACAAAGTGATACTCAGCATGTCATCGACGTCAATTTTATACTACACTATTTCGTCGAAAATCTGACCATTTTTTGGGAAAAAAACTTTTTGTTCAAAATTTGACAAAAACGACATACTATACTATGTTGTCCAAAATCGGACAATTATTTTGAAAACCATTTTTTTGGCCCAAAACTTGACAAAAACGTCATACTATAATATGTAGTACGTCATACTATACCATATCTCCAAAATGTGACCATTTTTGGAGAAAACAAATTTGGTCCAAAATTTGACAAAAACGACATACTATACTATGTCGTCCAAAATCTGACAATTTTTTTGAAAACCATTTTTTTGGCCCAAAACTTGCCAATACTTCATACTATACTATGTAGTACGTAATTCTATACTATGTCTCCAAAATGTGACCATTTTTGGAGAAAAAAATTTGGTCCAAAATTTGACAAAAACGACATACTATACTATGTCGTCCAAAATCTGACAATTTTTTTGAAAACCATTTTTTTGGTCCAAAACTTGACAAAAACGTCATACTATAATATGTAGTACGTCATACTATACCATATCTCCAAAATGTGACCATTTTTGGAGAAAACAAATTTGGTCCAAAATTTGACAAAAACGACATACTATACTATGTCGTCCAAAATCTGACAATTTTTTTGAAAACCATTTTTTTGGTCCAAAACTTGACAAAAACTTCATACTATACTATGTAGTACATCATACTATACTATGTCTCCAAAATGTGACCATTTTTGGAGAAAAAAATTTGGTCCAAAATTTGACAAAAACGACATACTATACTATGTCGTCCAAAATCTGACAATTTTTTTGAAAACCATTTTTTTGGTCCAAAACTTGCCAATACTTCATACTATACTATGTAGTACGTAATTCTATACTATGTCTCCAAAATGTGACCATTTTTGGAGAAAACTAATGTGGTCCAAAATTTGACAAAAACGACATACTATACTATGTCGTCCAAAATCTGACAATTTTATTGAAAACCATTTTTTTGGTCCAAAACTTGACAAAAACGTCATACTATACTATGTAGTACGTCTTACTATACTATGTCTCCAAAATGTGACCATTTTTGGAGAAAAAAATTTGGTCCAAAATTTGACAAAAACGACATACTATACTATGTCGTCCAAAATCTGACAATTTTTTTGAAAACCATTTTTTTGGTCCAAAACTTGCCAATACTTCATACTATACTATGTAGTACGTAATTCTATACTATGTCTCCAAAATGTGACCATTTTTGGAGAAAACTAATGTGGTCCAAAATTTGACAAAAACGACATACTATACTATGTCGTCCAAAATCTGACAATTTTTTTGAAAACCATTTTTTTGGTCCAAAACTTGACAAAAACGTCATACTATACTATGTAGTACGTCTTACTATACTATGTCTCCAAAATGTGACCATTTTTGGAGAAAAAAATTTGGTCCAAAATTTGACAAAAACGACATACTATACTATGTCGTCCAAAATCTGACAATTTTTTTGAAAACCATTTTTTTGGTCCAAAACTTGCCAATACTTCATACTATACTATGTAGTACGTAATTCTATACTATGTCTCCAAAATGTGACCATTTTTGGAGAAAACTAATGTGGTCCAAAATTTGACAAAAACGACATACTATACTATGTCGTCCAAAATCTGACAATTTTTTTGAAAACCATTTTTTTGGTCCAAAACTTGACAAAAACGTCATACTATACTATGTAGTACGTCTTACTATACTATGTCTCCAAAATGTGACCATTTTTGGAGAAAAAAATTTGGTCCAAAATTTGACAAAAACGACATACTATACTATGTCGTCCAAAATCTGACAATTTTTTTGAAAACCATTTTTTTGGTCCAAAACTTGACAAAAACGTCATACTATACTATGCAGTACATCATACTATACCATATCTCCAATATGTGACAATTTTTGGAGAAAACTAATTTGGTCCAAATTTTGACAAAAACGACATACTATACTATGTCATCCAAAATCGAAAAAAAAATAAATTGAAATTTTTTTTAGCCCAAAATATGACCAAGACATCATACTATACTATGTCGTCGACCTCAATGTCATATTACACTACTTCGTCCAAAATCTGACCATTTTTTGGAAAAAAATTAATTTGGTCCAAAATTTGACAAAAACGACATACTATACTATGTCGTCCAAAATCGAAAAAAAATAAATTGAAATTTTTTTTAGCCCAAAATGTGACCAAGACATTATACTATACTATGTCGTCGACCTCAATGTCATATTACACTACTTCGTCCAAAATCTGACCATTTTTTGAAAACCATTATTTTGGTCCAAAACTTGACAAAAACGTCATACTATACTATGCAGTACATCATACTATACCATATCTCCAAAATGTGACCATTTTTGGAGAAAACTAATTTGGTCCAAAATTTGACAAAAACGACATACTATACTATGTCGTCCAAAATCTGACAATTTTTTTGAAAACCATTTTTTTGGCCCAAAACTTGCCAATACGTCATACTATACTATGTAGTACGTCATTCTATACTATGTCTCCAAAATGTGACCATTTTTGGAGAAAACAAATTTGGTCCAAAATTTGACAAAAACGACATACTATACTATGTCGTCCAAAATCGAAAAAAAATAAATTGAAATTTTTTTTAGCCCAAAATGTGACCAAGACATTATACTATACTATGTCGTCGACCTCAATGTCATATTACACTACTTCGTCCAAAATCTGACCATTTTTTGGAAAAAAACATTTTGGTCCAAAATTTGACAAAAACGTCATACTATACTATGTCGTCCAAAATCTGACAATTTTTTTGAAGACCATCATTTTGGTCCAAAACTTGACAAAAACGTCATACTATACTATGCAGTACATCATACTATACCATATCTCCAAAATGTGACCATTTTTGGAGAAAACTAATTTGGTCCAAAATTTGACAAAAACGACATACTATACTATGTCGTCCAAAATCTGACAATTTTTTTTGAAAACCATTTTTTTGGTCCAAAACTTGACAAAAACGTCATACTATACTATGAAGTACGTCATACTATACTATGTCTCCAAAATGTGACCATTTTTGGAGAAAAAAATATGGTCCAAAATTTGACAAAAACGACATACTATACTATGTCATCCAAAATCGAAAAAAAAATAAATTGAATTTTTTTTTAGCCCAAAATGTGACCAAGACATCATACTATACTATGTCGTCGACCTCAATGTCATATTACACTACTTCGTCCAAAATCTGACCATTTTTTGTAAAAAAATTAATTTGGTCCAAAATTTGACAAAAACGACATACTATACTATGTCGTCCAAAATCGAAAAAAAAATAAATTGAAATTTTTTTTAGCCCAAAATGTGACCATTTTTTGGAAAAAAAAATTTTGGTCCAAAATTTGACAAAAACGTCATACTATACTATGTCGTCCAAAATCGGACAATTTTTTTGAAAACCATTATTTTGGTCCAAAACTTGACAAAAACGTCATACTATACTATGCAGTACATCATACTAAACCATATCTCCAAAATGTGACCATTTTTGGAGAAAACTAATTTGGTCCAAAATTTGACAAAAACGACATACTATACTATGTCGTCCAAAATTGGGAAACATTTTTTCAGGGCGTTTTTGCCTTTTTAGTGGACAGTTTTGTGGTGAGAGACAGCAGGCAAAGAGGTGGGGAATTACATGCAGAAAAGGTCGCTACGTGTGGGATTTGAACCAGTTTCGCAGAGAGCAACTACATTCTCAACACATGGGGCAGGTTGAGTGCTCTACCATCTGAGCTAAACACAAAGTGATACTCAGCATGTCATCGACGTCAATTTCATACGACACTATTTCGTCGAAAATCTGACCATTTTTTGGGAAAAAAACTTTTTGTTCAAAATTTGACAAAAACGACATACTATACTATGTCGTCCAAAATCGAAAAAAAATAAATTGAAATTTTTTTTAGCCCAAAATGTGACCAAGACATTATACTATACTATGTCGTCGACCTCAATGTCATATTACACTACTTCGTCCAAAATCTGACCATTTTTTTGAAAACCATCATTTTGGTCCAAAACTTGACAAAAACGTCATACTATACTATGCAGTACATCATACTATACCATATCTCCAAAATGTGACCATTTTTGGAGAAAACTAATTTGGTCCAAAATTTGACAAAAACGACATACTATACTATGTCGTCCAAAATCTGACAATTTTTTTTGAAAACCATTTTTTTGGTCCAAAACTTGACAAAAACGTCATACTATACTATGTAGTACGTCATACTATACTATGTCTCCAAAATGTGACCATTTTTGGAGAAAAAAATATGGTCCAAAATTTGACAAAAACGACATACTATACTATGTCATCCAAAATCGAAAAAAAAATAAATTGAATTTTTTTTTAGCCCAAAATGTGACCAAGACATCATACTATACTATGTCGTCGACCTCAATGTCATATTACACTACTTCGTCCAAAATCTGACCATTTTTTGTAAAAAAATTAATTTGGTCCAAAATTTGACAAAAACGACATACTATACTATGTCGTCCAAAATCGAAAAAAAAATAAATTGAAATTTTTTTTAGCCCAAAATGTGACCAAGACATTATACTATACTATGTCGTCGACCTCAATGTCATATTACACTTCTTCATCCAAAATCTGACCATTTTTTGGAAAAAAACATTTTGGTCCAAAATTTGACAAAAACGTCATACTATACTATGTCGTCCAAAATCGGACAATTTTTTTGAAAACCATTATTTTGGTCCAAAACTTGACAAAAACGTCATACTATACTATGCAGTACATCATACTATACCATATCTCCAAAATGTGACCATTTTTGGAGAAAACTAATTTGGTCCAAAATTTGACAAAAACGACATACTATACTATGTCGTCCAAAATTGGGAAACATTTTTTCAGGGCGTTTTTGCCTTTTTAGTGGACAGTTTTGTGGTGAGAGACAGCAGGCAAAGAGGTGGGGAATTACATGCAGAAAAGGTCGCTACGTGTGGGATTTGAACCAGTTTCGCCGAGAGCAAGTACATTCTCAACACATGGGGCAGGTTGAGTGCTCTACCATCTGAGCTAAACACAAAGTGATACTCAGCATGTCATCGACGTCAATTTCATACTACACTATTTCGTCGAAAATCTGACCATTTTTTGGGAAAAAAACTTTTTGTTCAAAATTTGACAGAAACGACATACTATACTATGTCGTCCAAAATCTGACAATTTTTTTGAAAACCATTTTTTTGGCCCAAAACTTGCCAATACGTCATACTATACTATGTAGTACATCATTCTATACTATGTCTCCAAAATGTGACCATTTTTGGAGAAAAAAATGTTGGTCCAAAATTTGACAAAAACGACATACTATACTATGTCGTCCAAAATCTGACAATTTTTTTGAAAACCATTTTTTTTTTTTTGCCCAAAATGTGACCAAAATGTCACACTATACTATGTCGTCGACCTCAATGTCATACAACACTATTTGGTCCAAAATCTGACATTTTTTTTGAAAAAAAACTTTTGGTCCTAAATTTGACAAAAACGTCATATATATATATACTATGTCGTCCAAAATCGAAAAAAAAAGGACATTTTTTTTAGCCCAAAATGTGACCAAAACATCATACTATACCATGTCGTCGACCTCAATGTCATATTACACTACTTCGTCCAAAATCTGACAATTTTTTGGAAAAAAAAATGTTGGTCCAAAATTTGACAAAAACGACATACTATACTATGTCGTCCAAAATCGAAAAAAAAATAAATTGAATTTTTTTTTAGCCCAAAATGTGACCAAAACGTCATACTATACTATGTCGTCGACCTCAATGTCATATTACACTACTTCGTCCAAAATCTGACCATTTTTTGGAAAAAAACATTTTGGTCCAAAATTTGACAGCAACGTCATACTATACTATGTCGTCCAAAATTGGGAAACATTTTTTAGGGCGTTTTTGCCTTTTTAGTGGACAGTTTTGTGGTGAGAGACAGCAGGCAAAGAGGTGGGGAATTACATGCAGAAAAGATCACTACGTGTGGGATTTGAACCAGTTTCACCAAGAGCAACTACATTCTCAACACTTGGGGCAGGTTTAGTGCTCTACCATCTGAGCTAAACACAAAGTGATACTCAGTGTGTCGTCGACGTCAATTTCATACTACACTATTTCGTCCAAAATCTGACCATTTTTTGGGAAAAAAACTTTTGGTCCAAAATTTGACAAAAACGTCATACTATACTATGTCGTCCAATATTGAAAAAAAAAGGACATTTTTTTTAGCCCAAAATGTGACCAAAACATCATACTATACTATGTTGTTGACCTCAATGTCATACTACACTATTTCATCCAAAATCTGACCATCTTTTGGAAAAAAAACTTTTTGTCCAAAATTTGACAAAAACGACATACTATACTATGTCGTCCAAAATCGGAAAAAAAAATTTTTTTTTTAGCCGAAATGTGACCAAAATGTCATACTATACTATGTCATCGACCTCAATGTCATATTACACTACTTCGTTTTTGGTCCAAAATTTGACAAAAACGACATACTATATATACTATGTCGTCCAAAATCGAAAAAAAAAAAAAAAAAATTTTAGCCCAAAATTTGACCAAAAAGTCATGCCATGGCATGTCGTCCAAAATTTGACCAAAAAGTCATATTATAGCATGTCATCCAAAATGTTTCCAAAAAGTCATACTATATAGCATGTCGTCAATTTTTTTTCCTAAAAGTCATACTATAGCATGTCGTCCAAAATTTTACAAATTTGACCAAAACGTCATACTATAGCATGTCTTCCAAAATGTGAAAAAAATGTCATACTTTTGAGAAAAATTGAGTAATAGCCAATTCAGTGTGACACTTTATAACATTATAAGAACTTTTTCTGGGCACTGTTATGACATACCGCATTATAACGTTTTAACGTTTTTGACTTAGCATTGTTTATTCATCGTAATATGTCTTTAGGCAGTTTTATACTGCACTGTTGGCCTGTTCCCATCAGTGGAATTCATTCATTTAATCAAGTCGAGAAAAACAATGTATGACAAAATCAAATCAGTGAAGCTATTGTTGCCCCTTTTTTTTGCAGTGGGTGAGCCCATCAACACTGAAGCGTGGCAGTGGTACTACAGAGTGGTTGGAGGCGAACGGTGTCCTGTTGTTGACACCTGGTGGCAAACAGGTAACTGTGGACACGCTGGTGTTTTACTCTGTAAGCAACAGGAGACATTTTTCACCAATTAAAAAAAAAATATTACACATCATATCTTTGAATAACTAATTAGTAACTTAACTTAATTACTAACTTTTGGTTGTTAGTGCATTGAAGCAGTTGGGCAAACAGAGCAATGTGTGAATGTTTACTCTTTTATCATATTCTAATGTTTGCACTTCACTCTTGACCTCTAAAGTACACTGTGTCCGATACTGTTATCTATACCATGTGTAATGTGGAGCGCGGTTCACTTCACTCGTTTATATATCATCTGGACTCACTGGAGTCAAGCGGGGTATATTATTTTAGGGTTTTTAACTCACACCACATAGACGTGTTTTATTTTCTTTGTCAAATACTCAGATTGCCAGTTGGATTCGTTTTGACTGCAGAAAGCAGCTGCTATAACTGTGGCTGCCAAAAGAGCCACGTCACAAAGTGGATAAACAGCAATGTGGCTCTATGAACATGAGTTGTTTCTCTGCAGCCTGTGGCTCAGCTTTCTCTCAGACCAAAGGTCATCTTGACTTTCTTATTTAGTCGACACAGAAAAAGTGTTTTTGTTATTTCCTGCAACTCATTCATGATTGTATAATAAGAAACCAGTTGGAAGAACAAACGTTTAAACTATGCAAATAAACTATGTACTTATTGTGCTACAGGGACAGTATGTTTGCAGTAATTACCATGGGTGTGACAGGACATACTCGCACCTTTAAAACCACCACTATTCGTCTTCTACAGCAGATAAATGAGAGACAAACAGCATGTTGGAAAGCAGTTTCTGAGGGAGAACACAGGACAGATTAGCACTGACCAAATGGCACAAAACGGCATTAATTACCATAAAAACGATATAATTCATTGACGCTATTTAAACATCATGAGAAACGAGAATTACTCTCAACAGATATGACCCAAATGCCCCGGTGCCAGTTAAAAGGATTATGTTGTTATTTTTTATCTAAGTGGACCAGTTTGTGGCAGTGTTCATGAATGTCATTTGGTTAATCTGGGAGCGAGTAGCCTGTTTAGAGGGGAAATTAGATTTGGGTTTTAAAGCTGCAGCAGTGGGCGTGATCCCAGGGAAAGAAAGAAAGAATGAACTACACATGCACACGAACATGACCCTTAAAGGAGCCACAGCACTCTTACAACATGGGATTTTGTGTCATGTGACCTTCATGTCCTTCCTTCACACTCAGGTGAACCTAACGTCCTTAAATATTTAATGACAGGTGTCCATTCAACTGTCAAAGAGCCAATACCACCAGTTAGTCACAACTAAAGAAGTCTTTAACGTAACTAAAAGAAAGTCCATTTGTCTATAAGTTTGTGGAATTATTGATAATTAAAGAAAAATCGGCCTTTTGCACCTTTAACTCTTTAAGGTACTACTCAACTATTTGGTCGACCACACTTTAAGTCACTATATCTCATTGAAAAATGCATCAAGCTGAACTCACTAACACTTAAAGTGACTCGTTCTGAATGTTGTACTTTATGAATTATGCAAACCAGGTTTATTATGAATAGACGTCTCAACCATTTGGTAGAGGCCTGTATCTGAAACACTGTATGGTAAAAAGAAAAAAATATAAAAAAAAAATATATATATATATATATATATTGTCGTTATTGTAATCATAAGTAAATAAATAGAATAATAAATAAATAATAAACTAATAAAAAAATGCAAAGAAATAATTTTTCCTTTGCTTGAGCAAACACTCACTTACAGTTGAACTGAACTGGACGACAGTTGCTGGTTGCCATTGTGGATCATCTGTTTGTGTGTCCTACTTTGTAATGAGTCCCCTCTGGTGTTACCAGCACTGTTGTCACTGACAACAACACCAGGCAGATTTACTTTCCCTGAGGCAAAAAAAAAACAAACAAATTAAATTAACTAGTTATGTCTGTCAATTAATCGACAGTACACATTGGTAATTTGAATAAGAGAGGTTTTCTTTTTTTAATTTGACCTTATTTTTTATTTTGTTTGATATTTTTTAGTCATGTGTATGTATAAGCTCTATTCTCACTCACTCACAAAGACTGCAGAGTGCCCTTATTATTTTTTTGTTATAAAGCCCATATATATGTAGTATATTGTTGTTGTACACACAGCACTGTGTATATTTAATCTGGCTTATTTTTTATTTTTTTTTTCTCTCTCCCGCGTTCTCAGAGACAGGTGGCATCTGCATCGCCCCGAGGCCGTCAGAACCAGACGCGGAGATTATTCCGGGGATGGCTATGAGACCGTTCTTTGGCATAAAGCCAGTGCTCATGGACAGTGAGGTACGGCAGCGCGCTCATCCCCTGCATATGTGTGCGATGGCTGCCCGTGAGGAAAGGGTCAGATTAGGATTATAAACTAGTCACCAGCTGGGTCACTTTTGATAGCCACTCTGCTCTCACTCACCAGTGCCAAACCCCTCCCTCTTTTTAAAATCTGTCCTGCTGCTTTGTGCTTATTACAGAGACACAGATTCACAGTGTTGTCCACAGACAGTCTTAGATGACCTCTGACCTCTAGGGACATCGGTATCAGTCAGATATTAGTCAAAATCACTGGATCATCTATTGGACAGAAGAAAATGTCAAATCTGACTGTACAAATGTAAATAGAAATCAGCAAGTCATGTTTGGGCCGTTTATTACAACAATATCTGTTACACAGTTTCTTACTTGCAGTATTTAATCTGGTCAATAAACAACTTGATTTCCACTCCAGGGCAAAGTTGTGACGTCCAACGACAGGACCGGAGCTCTGTGCATAGCTCAGCCTTGGCCCGGAATGGCCCGGACCATTCACAACGACCACGAGCGGTTCAAAGAGACCTACTGTCAGCAATATCCCGGTACGGTGGTATAACGTTTTACGTGTACGCAGATCCTCACCTGTGGAGCCTCTTGGCGTTTCTCTCGTGGTTGACTTCTTGATTTCTTCTCACGTCAGGTTATTTCGCTACGGGTGATGGAGCCCATCGAACCAAGGAGGGATATTACCAGATCACTGGGCGACTCGATGATGTCATCAACGTGAGCGGGCACAGGATTGGGACAGCGGAGATCGAGGATGTAGTGGTGAGTGGTCGGTGTAAACAGCTGGTCTAATTTAACAGCATTGATAATTAGATAATTAACGTCCTTTGTATGTTTCTGTAATGGTTAAAGGGCAGGTTTACCAATTTTTTTTCCCACTTGGTCAAATGAAAAGTAAAGTTAAAATCATTATGATGCTGCTGTTTTAATTCACACATTATTACAGAGATTAAATTAAGCTCTTTTTACTCATATAATATGACAGAAATGGTATAGAGGAGTGTTGGGCTTTTATTTTCTTTTAAGGAAGTGACTTTGACGTCAACTTTCTGTCAGTTTTATAAATTTTTTACAATCCCAACTTCCTCTGTTGTTGTGGGAATGATTTGAATAACACATTTATCTCAGGAAATTATTTTTAAAAAAACAGTATTATTTTTGGGTGGAGGGGCCCTTTAATACAACAGTATGTAGACACTCTTTAATAAAAATGACATTTTAAATGCTAAAATATAATTATTAGCGTTATGCATGATTTTTCTATTTTACGGTTTTACAAAAAAAAACAAAAAACAGAAAAAATAGTAAATCACATCATTATTTATTGATTACGATGTCAAATTATAGTTAATCAAAATCAGTTTTAGTGGTTGAATGTTATGCTGGATTAATTTCTGACTTCTCTGCTCAGCTCGGTGAAAATGTGGCTATAAAAAATGTGAATTCAGTTTGTTATTTGCCAAATAAATAACAATAACATTTTCAGTTTTAAACAAGCTTTTGAAAAGAGTTCTAAAATATGAATGTTTTCTCGTTCTTTTATGACAGATGGTCTAATAAACGCGTTATACACTGTGCATAGTTTTAACAGGATTAAGAGTGATTTAAGGTCGTTGCTTTGTGTTTGAAACAAAGAGACATAATCTTATTAGTTAGAATTTCCATGTGAATCTTTTAAAATTGATAACAATGGATGATGGTGGTTTGTTTGAACAGAACCAGTGTCCAGCAGTGGCTGAATCTGCCGTCATAGGATACTCGCACGACATCAAAGGAGAAGGTGAGAAACACGTTGTTATGGTTTTCAGGAAGTGGATTTCTCTTCGTGAGAAGGATTGCGCAAAAACTGCTGAACCAGTTTCTTAGAACTTGGTTGGAGGGTGTGTTTTATGGCCTTAGAAGTTAACATTTAGCAGCACATGACTTTTACTAACTTTATGAAATGTGGCTTAACTCAACATGTTCTTTTCAAGAAATAATGCAGAGATCATTTGTTTTTTTAAAAAAACAGGCATTTATAGAGTGATAATCAGGGTTCATACACCTTTTCCAATGACAAATCCATTATTTTCCAGTATCTTTCAGCTACATATATAAAGGGATATAGACAGAACATAACAAACATGATTATTTTGCTTTCTTAAATCACATTAAATGCCACAATCAAACATACAAATGAGGTGCCATATTCATTCAGACTCAAAGTGTTTAGTTTAGCTACTGTGAGAGAAATAAAAATCACTATTTCAAGCATTTTATGCACTTAATCTAAAGATTAAACTCAAACCTTGGAAGCGCAACAAAAAAATCAAAGCACATTCAAGGATTTCTAACACATGTACAAACCCAGGGTAATAGTTTTCAATCACACATTAAGGCGTCTTTGAGCTTTATTTAAAGCTCTGTACAAATATAACATTATTATACACGTTGCTCACAGGTCTTGGTGAGAATCTAACAGCAGATTTTTCCCCGTTTCATTGCTCTGGCAGGCGTTTACACCTTCGCGGTGCTAAAAAAGAGCGTAGAGACCGAAGAGGTGGACCTGTCCAAGCAACTCAAAGACCTGGTCTCTCAAAAGATCGCCAAGTACGCGAGTCCAGACTGCATCCAGGTATTTATTTCTCTTAACATCTTTTTTTGGGTTTGTTATTACACTTGAACTTTAACGATTGCCTTAAAATGGGAAGATTTTAGATTAATGTTGGTGGCCAATCCCAATCTGATGTGCTGTACATACTATGTAGAGACAGACATTTAATAGCAACTTCCAGTATTTTAACTTTTAAGTCTCTCTCTCTCTGTCACAGTTCGTCCAGCGTCTGCCTAAGACACGCTCCGGGAAGATTATGCGACGGGTGCTGCGCAAGGTCGTGGAGGGCGACACGCGTGGCCTGGGAGACCTGAGCACACTCGATGACCCCACAGTCATTCAGGAGATCATCCAGAGTCACAACAAACACTTCCGCAAACAGTAACCGCACTCCTTTCTCTCTCTAAAGCAGGGGTCACCAACCTTTTTGAGACAGAGAGCTACCTTAAGGGTAAAAAATAATATGGAGGGCTACCATATAATATTTTTTTGTTTGTTTACCATTTAAATGATTAATATTATGCATTAAACTGCATACACATTCATTCCAGTGCTTACTCCTAACGATTACCAGTTTTTATAAACAATATCAAAGATATTTTACTGAGCGATCATATGGATACATGCAAGTGAGGTGAAGTGAAGTGAGCCCGCGGGCACCGTATTGGCTGCCTGCGGGCTACCAGGTGCCCGCGGGCACCACGTTGGTGACCCCTGCTCTAAAGTCTTAAAGAACCAAGTGGAAAAAAAACTGCTCTCCGTTTCACTTAAAAACAGATTGTTTTTATTGCACAAATGAAGTTTTTTTTAACAAATCAAGTATTTTTAACGTATTGTCCTTAGATGTTCCTCTGCTCTCACACAAAGCCATTGTCTTTTTTTTTATAACACAAACTCACATTACACAGCCTACTGTGCAATAAACCACTGTGATTTTTACAACGCACTTGAGATTTACTGAGTCATGACTTTTCTATCCTTCACTGACCTCACACTGACTGTTGCCCACTGCCGCTATCTGCTAGTTAACATACTGCACTTAACCCTTCCTTTATCTCTGAGTCTATAATTGCATTCCACAGAATCTTCCACACCCATTTATTTTCCTTTCACCAAAACCAACAAGGGATATAACGTTGTTCCCTTTAAATACCTGTGGATATGAATACATTCATAAATAAAAACAAACAATCTTAAGAAACTGAGGAATACAGGAGTGTTTACTGTCTTTCTCGTCTTGCCACATGTCCTGGATTTCATAGAAATGATCACAGGGTTTCATCTTTGTGGTTGAGGCTGCTGCTGCTGCCTCCTTTTAACCGGGTTAACTCCCATTGGCCGCCTCCACACAGTTTCAACTGGACATCGTGGTACTGTTAGAAAACAAACAAAGACTTTAATCTCAGAGTAAGTGTAAATCATCAGTGCAAAACTGGGACATGGGACATGTATGTTTTTAAGACACCTGATCGGGGACAAACATTAATCTACCTTCTCCAGGCTGCTGCGGTGGCCCAGGCTGATCAAAGTCATACCAAGCTGCTTACAGGTCTTGTACAGTTGTGCCTCTGCTTCCTCTGTCAAAGCACTGGTGGCCTCATCCAACACTGCAAAGGAAAACAAATGCAAACAATGGATAAACATGGAAAGCAAATGTGCAAAATGAGAAACAGCGGGTTGGATTAGCTCCAGTCTTGTGCGTCAGAATCAGTTTTAAAACACACCTGCGTATTTGGGCTGCAGGTAGAAAAGTCGTGCAAAGCAGAGACGCTGCATTTCACCCGGAGACAGAACGTCATACCTGTGGAGAGAATGTGGCTTTTACGCTGCACAGTAACACACTACAGTCACTCACTGTCATACTTTTTTTTACCCTTCTTCTTAATGCTCTTACCAGTTCCAGTCAACATTTTCATCCAGCCCGCCTGTGCGCTTCAAGAGACTGGACTGAAAAAACACAAACATGATGACACGTCACTGTAAAACAGATGTGCATTGATTTGTTAATGCAGTACGATGTGAAATAAAGTCACTCACCACTCCAGCTAATTCCAGGAATTGTATAATTCTGTCATCGTCTACTAACCCTGATAAAGCAAATTTGCAGCATGAATGTCGCTCACTCAGATTAAGAACAATTTCAGTCATTTTAAAAAAGCAGCACTGATTCAAAGTTGCAGATAAAATCCAGATTCGAAACGTCAATCCCTCATACTGGTATGTATCACAATTGCATCCTTAATTTGTTTAAAATCCACTTTTTTCACTAAAGATGCACAAGATCTCATGTTGGTGCCACCAGAATGAATACAAATAAAAAGTTTATTTGGCTACCTGATACAGGGTAAATATCCTTCAGTGGGTAGATGACCTATTGGAAAAGATTATATATCAGCATTTGTACAACAACCATAGCATTTGCAATTCTTTTTTTATAGGAAAATGACATGACAGAGAGAGTGACCTGTTCACGCAGAGTGCCATCGGTCAGGTACGGTTTCTGAGGCAGGAAGAGAGTTCCTCTAGGGCCGAAACACGTCGTCATCTGGACAAAACCTGAAGAAGACACAGAGACAGTGTCATAAATCTACATGTCTACAGATATAATATATATTAGTTATAATGTCTTTTTTGCAGTAATCAATTCCCATGTCTCATGGTGAAGGATATAGGAGTTCTGCCGTCTCTTTTCCCCAGAAAACAATCTAGATTTCCTTATCTTTATCGTCTTTATCTAATCTTCCATACATTTATTCCAGAGTCAGGGGTTACATTCGCTCACCGCTGTCTGCCTCCCAGAGTCGGTTAAGGACCCTGAGCAGGGACGTTTTGCCCGTGCCTGTGTTCCCCACCACCAGCAGATGAGTTCCCTGACTGATTTTCAGACTGAGCTCTTCCACCAGCAACTGATCTGAGTAAGGGGATTTATATGAAAGATGGTCCAGGATGAAGGCAGTGTCCACTGGGCCGGCGTGGATGTTGAAGTCACTGTGAGGAGAGATGAAATGAATGGAAATAATACACTTTTGGAGGGCGGTATCTAGATTTATCTTTATAGTAATCTAATCTTATGTACATTATCTTACAGGGCAAAGAACTATACATGGTAAAAAAGACATCTGAAACCACGTTACCACGAGACCTTAGAAGCACATGGATTTAACACAGCCAATCAGCAGAGATCCAGCTATGTCACAGAAAGTGTCATCGCGAAATTTGACCAATCTGCAACACTTGAAACTTTAGTGCAGTTCCGAAGGCAAAAAAGCACTGTCTCATGACTCAGTCTTCTCCTGCATCTATGATAATAGCTCAGGAACTAATGATGGTAAGCAGGGAAACATCTTAAACATGCAGGACAGGGATCCCCGAAGACCAGGATTGGGAAACACTGTTCCAATATGTTCTATTATGTAATAAAATAATGTTCCCTTCATTTTATTTGTGTTTTTCTTGTATTCTTCAGAGGTGCATGGACCTTGATTTTTCTACATGACAAGTAAAGGGTTAAAATGTCGCCATTTTTTGTGTGTGATTTGTGTCAAATTCACACGCTAACCTGTCAAAGTCATAGCTTTCTCCTGATGCCGGGTCATAGTCACACTGCGTGCGTAGGATGTCGTCCATCACCTCCCTCATCTCCCCGATCCTGACACACACACACGCACACACACACATTCAGAGACAGAGTGGAGGGTGGCATGCACCAATGCTGCTGTCCTATCTGTCCTCCTGGAGTTCAGTGTGTGTGTGTGTGTGTGTGTGTGTGTGTGTTACCTGTGTGTGTATCCAGCCACGTCTGATAAAGTGGTTGACAGGTCTATTAGCTGTGTGAAGCCATTAATTAAGTAGATGCAAACAAAGGCGTTCTGAACATGATCAAGGACAGGGAGAACCAGAGCAGAGAGAAAACACAATACATAATCATTAACATCAAAGTACACTCGGAGAGTTTAATACTTGTTAATGATTTGCTTCTGTGTGAGCTGTAAAGCTACTATATTAAACTCTGAAGATATTTAAAAGGGAAATCTTAGTCCAACAGAAGGAATTTGAGCTCAGGATGTACACTTCATGTTTTGTAGGCCTTTGCTGCCACCTAGTGGTTACATCAGCAACATACTCACATTTATTGTGACAGTCTGTAATGGAAACTTTCTGTGACCCAAGTCAATTAATTATGCGCATAAAAGGAGTCATTGTTGCACATCTTCAGTAGCATGTGTCAACATTTATTTTTTAGATGTAGCACGAACTTTCCATCGTGTTGGCTTCCTGAAGTAATTTCATCGTCGATCACATGACTTCCTTCATTTGCAGTTCCCATTTTCAAAACATTTCTTCATGTCAGGCGCTTGTGAGTCTGTTCATCTTGTCAACAGAGCAAACTAAACTAAACTAGAGCTTATTTATTTAAGATTACCAAGGAAAGACGCTCACCTTACTGATGAGAGCGCTGAGCTCACCAGGACTGAGTCCATCATAGATACCAGTGAAGATGGGAATGGCGATTATAATGTAGCTGAGAAATCCTCCCAGGTAGTCGAACGTGTTCACTCCGACTGAAAGATTTGAGTTCACGGTTTAAATCTCTACATGTGTGAACAATGCATTACACTGTAAGAAGGTGTGTGTGTGTGTGTGGGATTATCTTACTATAGAGCCACAGTTCTTTATTTATCAGACTTGTTTGTGTTTGTAACAGCGCCTGCAGTCTTCGATTGGTCCTCATGTGCTCCACTTTACCAGCTCTAAAAACACAGAGAAGCAACATTAACAGCTTTGAATCACATAATCTGTGTGATCTGATGTGTCAGAAGTACTCACATAGACACAAATGTTTATTTCAATCACAGGAAAGCAGATTTCCTGCTTAAAAATCTGTGTCACCGTTTCGCTGCACACAATCACGTCCGTACCTGTAAAAAGCTGCCGACTCTGCGTTGACACGGATTTGCATGTGTTTAAATCTGAAATAGGGAAAACATAACACACACACAGTTCTTTTAACTTACAGTTGTATAAACATGAGACGGGTAAAATTACAAAAGGTCGAGCATGCAAGCCAACACATATCCTGTGTTGTTTCCTAAGAGGCAAAAGCCTCTGGGCCAAAGTCTACACTCACTTCCTCTTTACAAAAGAAAGGGGTTTCCTTGATATGACCTGGAAAGATTCTGCATCAAATAAAGCTGAAAAAACATCAAACCTTTCTGTTAAAGTTCAGAGAAAAGTCATTTTGACTGGCCCGGTTAACTAAAACACACTGAGTAGCTACGACTTCAACTTTACCTGAAGTCTCCCTCCAGTTTTTCTTGCTCAAACAGAGTGGACACAATCGGCCCCATGAGGATTTTATTGGCAATGGTTCCAATCACAAAGTAGCCAAAGATGCTCACGGGACCAATCCAGCCAGTGCTGAAAAAGACCAGTGTTATCAACACAAAGTTTAAAAGAAAGAGAATTACATTCAAACAGCAGTACTAGAGCATACAATGAAGAACCCCATATATAAAAGAAATTAGTGGTAAAGTAGTTTTTGCTTTTACGTAACCAGAAGAACACAAGAGACACTTGGGGACTCTCGTTTCAAGCTTTTTCCACTTACTGTCTCTTGTTTCATAAAAGGGAAAACATACTAATAACCTACTTTTATTATTTCCTCAATTATCTCCCAGTGTTTCACCTGCATGAGCTTCACATGAGCAAATGTTGAAAACACAATACGCACAGACCCACCTGTAAAAGCAGTGGTACGAGTAGTAAGTCAGCGTGAATGGTGAGATGATCAAGCGGCTAGCCATGGTGCTCATCTGCTTACACAGCCTCTCTGCATCCTGACTGATCCGCTGATCCCTGCAAACCAAAACAACACCACTGCGTAATCATCTTTCATACTCTGATATGTGAAATTATCCAATTACAGAGGGGAAACAAAGCACTAGTTGTATCAACAACTTACGGGTTGTCTATGTCCCCTCTTAAAACATTAATCGTGTAATAGACTCTGCCCTGGAAATACGCTGTATGGAGGCTCTCGGTTAGCGTCTTCCTCCAGCTGACATACATCCGATTGCAAATGTACTGGTCGATACTTTTCAGCTGGGAGAGAGAAAAAAATGGGGAAAAAAATATTTGAGAGAGGAAAAAGCAGCAGCAGAGATGCAATAAAACAGAAAGTAAACAGTAGTTTCTATGACAGCAATTAGGTAAATATAAACAGTGTGCGTAATATGCATTTCAGAATAAGGTCACGGTTATCAAGTTCAAAATCCAACTACACAAAACGGAAAGTGTGAAGGCTATAAAATGAAGAAGCTGGGTCATCCTAACCTGATAAAGATGCTACTGCCAGTTATAGCAGCAATCTTAAGTCCATTTTAAACACAGACAATAAATCAGCTCCTGACATTAATCATAGTAAAAGTGTTGCCGTGGCAACAATCTGCTCAGTAGTAAACAAGTTCTGAATATAGCATTGTATTCATAATATCAGGAGAGTAGGTCGTCTGTAGGTCTGCTGTGTCCACTTACTGTGGAGTTGAGCAAGATGAGGACCATGGCTTTGCCCACCAGGCTGCTGAAGCCTGAGTAATCTTTGTCTGCCAGCACATTGTAGAAGTGACTGGGGAGGACACCCACCTGGTAAATGATCAGCTGCTCTGATGACAGCAAAAGAGAAGTGTTAGCGCATTTTTCAGATGCAGCTCAAGCAGAGACTTGTGAAGCAGCAGATCAGCAGATAAAAAACATAACATTCTAATGATAGAAGATGAAGCAGGAGGCTTGGATTTTGGTTGGAATGACTCATTTTGCACTTTGGCAGCTACAAGAGGTGAAAAGATTGTGAAACTATGACCTAAACTGTGATATAAACATCTACAGGCTTCTATCACAACACATGACAAAGGAAAATTAAACATCTGCCGATGCTGCAGATGCAGCCTGGAGAGCTGCCATTACTTTACAAATTAAACAAAAGTAATTTCTCATTTTAAAAGTAACTCCACAATAACCTATACATAATAAAATTATAATCAGCAGCTGTTTTATTACCTGTCAGCGTGACAACAAGCAGCGTCCCAAACATCAGCACACTTTGACTGCTCCATGATGGGAACAGGACCTTCTGGATGTTGCAGAACCTCTGAACAAACTTCCAGTCCAATTTTGGTCTGACGTTACACATTAAACACACAGAGACAAATAAAGGCATATGTGAAAAAAGAAAACAACTACATTTAAAACAACACAATGTAGATTTTGTTGCATGTGCTGTCACTGTAGCAAACACGCCAGGATAAAATCTGATTTTTCTCATCTTTACCTTGCCGTTGCTTGACTATCATCATTTATTATGTTCCCAAAAGCGGCTCCATTCTCCGTGTTACAAGTCAGTGATCCATCAAAATAACTTTAAAACTGTTATTTTAAGGTGAGAAAAGAGGTGGACACTGTTGCTTTAAATCTTATTGTGATTCTGCGATGATTCATTTGCATCAGTCACTCAGTCACACAAACCCACACACGCACCAACCTTTAACCAGTATCCCAATTGGGAATTGGAATTGAGAGATTCTTTGTAAGTAATTTGTAAACAAGCTTAGGCTAGCAGCCTTTTTCTCCCAGAAGTTACAAAAATAAACTTATATAAACTTAGGCATAACCTTTAACCAGTATCCCATCCCAATTGGGAATTGGAATTGAGAGATTCTTTGTAACTTTGAAACTTGAGAGAATATATTGATATTGGGTATCAAATTAACCAGCATAATCTGGGCTACAAGACTGTATGAACCTAGTTTAAATCTGACAAACACAGCTCAAATAACAACTAAATTGCTTATTACATGTCAAACTTTGTACGGAAGTGCTGCTTCAACCCACTTGCTGCATTTCTGGATCGAACACTCTGACACTTTGTCCAAAACACACTCCATACAAGCAGTCTACGACAAAGCATTATGGAGAAAAAAGCCAAAGAATAAAGACAATAAAAATCGGTTTACCGAACGACAACTGTAAAACAGCTCTTAACTTTGATGTTTATCCGTGAAAAATAGATTTTTCAGTGAAAACAATGTGCTCTCTCGTCAGTCGGACTCCCTGTGTTACAGTCAAAACATCGTGGTTGCAGACTGCAGAGATATGCTCATTTCATTATGAGTGTGCAATTTTCCAGCAGAGACCTACAAAATAGGCTTAGAACTTAAATAATTCATCCACTGCATTCTTACTGCCTGTTTTTTTCTGTCCTTTGTTACCAACACGATGGAGATTATGTTTAGCCAGCATTTGTGTCGGCATAACTCAAAATATTAAGAACAGACTGCGAAATGACTTGGTGGTGATCCAAATTCGGTGTTTTTCTAAAACAACTGTTACCCTTGCAAGATAGGGGAGTTTTCAACATGTTTGCTCATAACATTACTAAAAATGCCATGGAATAGTAAGTGGTTTGTATTTATAAAGTGTTTTTTTTAAGTCTTGATGACCACTCAAAGCTGCTTTACATTACAGTTTATAACACCTAGACTTGTATATAACTCTGTGTTACTATGCCATTTTGTTCAAATGTGGATTAAGATCCAGATGTGAAGCATGGGAAACTTATTTTTTACTTATTTTAGCACCACTGCTTTCAAATGTGATAAACAATCTAAGGTACATTTTGTACTGACACTGTGGGAGACTGAGCAACATTAGAGTATACGTTTTATTAATGCTTTCTTAATGCAAACAATATTGTTATTATTGTTAGGAACAATTACTACTATTATAATGACTGACCTGTCACTTAGTGATATATGGTGTTAATTTCTGCCTCTTATCACCACAAATATTTACTTTAGGGAGATTTTAATGTGTTACTGTTTGAGGCTGACGCAGAGCACTGAACACTGTTTACACAATAAAAACACACAAAAAAACCTGCTTTTACTTGAATTACAAAAGGACCCACACAGAGTTTAACTGTTAATATGAACAAGCTTCACGTTCCATTAGTATAATATTACAATATTACCTTTTTGACCTTCTGCCATCTGACTTTTCCAGACGAGGCATCAGCTCAGCATGCGTTTCTCTGACCCGATGATGATGCTGCTGAGCACCAACTTGTAAACAGCTAGTCAAGCTAACTCTCAGACTAACGCGTGATTTCACCGCGGGTTCACAGGTAAACAGAGGTTAGCGAGAAGAAGAACGAAAAACACAACCTCCCTTATTCCTCTGACGGCGTCTTAACGTAGCGTGTTAACATGAACTTTGTTTAACTATCGTCTGTCTTGTGACTTCTCTGCCAAACGAGGTCCAAATGTTTTGAACGCGTGAAAGTAAAAGTCCCGGACTTCCGGGTTCGTGTACGAAGGTTTTCAAAATAAAAGTGTTTTGTTTTGTATGCGCATGCGTGAACTGATTGAGCTGGATGTGAACCACTAGTACCACTACTACAAATAATAATAATTATTAATAATTATTCTATCCATAGAGTGCATATTAAGATACAGAAAGACACTCCACTAATCACTAAATTACACATTACACATATATAAACATTATTTGGCTCACACATTATTTACTCCTCTAAAACCACATGTAAACACAGTGTATACTGTATACATACCAGAGCAATTCAAAAACACCAGAGACAGTAGTACAAAATACTATTTGGACAAACTGGATGTCATAATTTGCGTGTCATTTTATTCAGTCACGCATACATTCTAACTGTGTTTTAGAATATCAGACATTTTAGAAATCAAATAAGTGAGTCAATATTTCTCATCATGAGTGAATGTGAGGGTGAGTGAGTGCTGCTGACCTCTGTGAATTCTTTAGATTTAGAAAAAAAAAGAGGTTCAAGAGTCCAACAGAGGTTCGTTCGTCCACATGTAGATCATTGTATGTCCACTTTATGTGGATTACAAAGCAGATACAAATCTGAAACCTTATCTGAGTTGCTCAAAGGTTGAGCTCGACACCGGCGTGCTGTGTCGGGAGAAAAGGCATTCAACTTTGTCTGCACAGCATACTCTATCTTACTACTGACCCTCTGTGTTGTGAGATACTAAAACAACGTTAAACATGGATCTGATTGTGCTATAATTAGACACTTATCGCTTACAAACACACTATTCATGTGAAATTTGCTTACAACTTGCTGATGTAACTATTAAAAATCATTCAAAGTCATCTTTTAAAAACAAACAATAGATCACTTTGATTTAGTTATAATTATTGATAACTCACTGATGGAATCGAATATAGTTTTTAAGTCTAAAGAAAATCAAAAAGCAGTTTTAATTCTCACATTACATTATTCAAAAAATAATACAAATATCCATTTAAATTTTAAATACTTTATTTTTTAACATATTTTTTCAGATACACTTCTTGCATAACAAATACAGGGAGTTAATGGCAATATTAGGTCTATAAATATCCATGATATGAGAGCTCTGGCATTCATCTTCTGACATGAGCATTAAACAATTAATAAATTACAGAAAATAAATCATTTTCCACATTTAGACGAGAACAAGAGTCAGTGTTTTTAACTGAAACGTCTCAGAGTTTCATCGCGATATATTTCAATATTTCAGCCCAAGATTATCATCATGATGATAAAATAAATTATCAAAAATATTTGTTTTTCTTCGTTCTGTTCTGCTAAATTCTTCGTTTTAGTCTAAAGAGCACTTAATTTTCCTTTTTGCGCCAAAAACGACAAACTGTTTTTGTGGTGCAAGAAATACACAAAGAGAAGGCAACGTAATAATGCTGATTATGGACACGGAAAAACTGCACAACAAAGAGGAAAAGTCTTCAGGTTTCAAACCGAGATCACAGACTACCCTGACATCCATCAGTTTAAATACTGTCGTATTCATCCCAAGCTGTGTATTTGTAAAACAAATCAAATTATAACTATTCATGGTTTGGTTTATTCTTAACATCTGGGATTCTTCAAAAAAACCAAAAAAAAACACCACCATTATATGTTTCACTTATATGATAGAAATGTACAACAGGGTTTTTTTTCCCTCACTGATGAAAACAAGCATCAATACAGTACATCCGACAGATTCTGTATTCAAAGTTCCAGTTAACACTTACATGTGTTGAGAACAGGAGAATCCTGACAACAAATCTCATGAAAAGGTCAAAATCAAACCCATTTACATTCTGATTTCCTCCAGTTTTTGACGCTAAGCTCCAGACCCGCTGGTTCAAACTGAAGATGCAGATAAAACACGATACGATACGAAATTAATACTTTTTCAAAAATTATTTCACAAAAGCGTGAAGTGATTCAAACTTTAGTCTACAAACATGAACTATTTAAAATTAAGAATAAAAGCATGTTTAATACATATAATTTTAATACTACTGAGGCTGCAATAATCAATAAATTATTAAGTGTTGGGATTGATTTATCTTGCTCTTATATGACAATAAAGTGGTTATCTTTGGTTTGTAGAAGGTCATTTCTGCATTTTAGTGAGTGAAAACCTGCAGCCCTAAACAATACATTCCTGTTTCACAATGTAAAATTTAGTCACTGGACATTCTCAAGGATGCACGTATACATTAAAAAGGATAATAACAAAAGGAACAATGTTAAGTATCCTGCTTGTTTGCCTTTTAACACTTTCTGTAACTGCAAAGACAAGTCTTTGTCTCTCGACTCTTACTAAATAAATGCAAAAAAAAAAGAATACTAAACTAAATAGAGTGGTTGTTTTTTGTGTGCCTCATTCATGTACTGTATTTGAATAGTTTTTGGACAACAGTGAAGCTACTTCTTTAAAGTAGGATATGCTCATACTGATTATGATCTGTTCATGGGATTTGTGAACTAACCCTTTAAATGTCAGAGAATGTATCTGCATGTAACTAAGTGCTGTTTGCGAACATGTCAGCAGTACGACGCAACACAAGCTCAGGCAAGGTTCAGGATCCCAAAGAGGAGAGGCACCACAACGACACAGCTAAAACCCACAACACTGTAGACGATGTAACGGTACGGCAGCTCCACTTTCATGTGCTGCCTCGCCCGTCTCACGTCGTCCGTGGGCAGCCCGAACAGTCGACACAAGAAGGGAATAGTCACTCCCTTCATTGCCATTCTCGTGACAAGGAGGACAGCGACTCCTAAGAGGAAGCGCAGCACGGAGCGGAGCACCACGCCAGCGGTGATCGGTGGGAACGTCAGAGGGAGCGAGGACATCGGCGGGTCCAGCAGCAGCCCCAGCTGATAGTTCACATGAGTAGCCAGAGCCGCTCCGGCTCCGGTACCCAGAGCCTGAGCCGTATCGCCGCGAGAGGTGCTCCAGGAATCCAGGGAGAAAGCCACCAGTCCGAGGCTCACGTGCGACAAGATGATCACCAGCGGAGCGTAGTGGCTCATCATGTAGAAGGTGTCGATCTTATCCAAGATCGGATGGAAGAAGGCGAGAATGAGAAGGCTGTACAGGAATCCAGTGACGACCTCCTGTAACAGAGAAACAGCATGATGAAGTTGAGTGTGTGTGTGTGTGTGTGTGTCTGTTATCGTAAATGAGTTTTCTAGTTTAGTTTATTTCGGGCATGTCAGTTAGATCAATACTCATCACACATCATCTTAGTTTAATTCATACAATACACATGGCCTGAGTCTGGAATTGTTGCCTGGCATGTCACAACGTCACAAAGTGATCATTTCAGCAGTTTGATTATTAACTTGGATGGTGTTTTTTCTTTATTCATCCATCTCTTCTGCAGCTTTCGCCGCGCTTAGCTTGGCCATGTCCTCTCGGTTTGTAGCTACGTCCGCTCGCATCCTTGCCACGCACTCGCGAATTGCGGAGATGTCAGAGAGTTTTCTGCCAAGGAGGTGGAGTAAATAGATAATTTTCTGCAATAACTACCACATTTACTTCATCCACTAAGCCCTTTGCATGTGTGGTGCAGCAGTGAAAAGAGTCCCCCCCTCCCATCAAACAGTGTTTTGCTGCGCCCCACTCTGTTTTTCCATATACAGGTCTTACAGAAAAATGTATATCATAAAAAATATAAAAATGCAATTTCTCAGCCAAATATTGTAATTATACGACATATGTTTTCAAGTCAAGCTTCAGTTCAATATTCACTATGTTATCGAATGAAAACAAAATGAAGCATTGCCCCATGAGATACTGTCCATTCAAGAACCTACAGGTCTGAATTTTTAAATCGTATAACAACATAAAAATAGGATGATACAATTCCAGCCTTTTCTTTTGATTATTTGTTCAACCCTAGTATAAACTCAAAAAATATATTTTTAAAGGGACATTTTTTAAAAAGTAAGGTAACAGACAGCATCACCATTCTGCAAGTAATTCCATTCTCACACACACTCTGCCGTTTCCACCCAGTAGGTGACACTATACAACCCTTTTCACCCAGGTATTCCACTCAAGTGGTGACTGTTATTGTCGTCATGGAAAGCACTCTCTCACTCTCTCTCTCTAACACCATGCAGTCTGTTCACTGAAACACGTGTTCTGAGGATGTGGAGCATAAACAGTGTCAACAATATCTACTAACACCAGTTGCCAGGCCACTGAATCTAATCTAACCTTATCTATGTTTATTAGCTCTGTGTACGGATAATTATCATTCATGAGATACGCTTCATTCAAAAAAAACTCCTGAATTTGCACAATACTTTACCCTGTTTTTTTTTTTTGTTACAGAAGTGCCGATTGACTTCTTCACCTCTTTTTAAGAGTCTCTGAGTTTAACATTCTAGACCTGAACAATTCATACAACCTAGTTTTGCATTTCCCAGACACATAATAACTCATCTGACACATCTCTCTCACAGAAATGTAATATACATTATAATATATATATATACAATAACTGGAGTCATTATTTAACATAATGAAGGCGTAAGAGGCCTTTTGTTTCCAGGCCTTTTGTGGCAGCTACACTACAGTGTTTTGTACACTAATTTCATATCCCAGAGAGGGGATTACTTATTTGATACTGCTTTATTAAAATTCTTACCAGAATGGAATGCATCCCCATGTAGACTCTGCTCACACAGACCAGGACACTCCAGCTGAGAGCAACACAAAGACCAAACAGGAACGAGTACTGTGGATGAAAAAAAAGAGAAAACAGAGATTAGAAAATAACTAGTTTATAAAATAAAACCTCATACAATATCTCAATAAATGCACCCTTGGAAGTATTAGAATTAAAAAAAAAAACCTTGACCGTGCATAGTTCCTTCTCGCTGATATTCTTTGAAGGAGTTCATACAAAGGTCAGTGTGGAAAGATGGTGTCTCTGGGGGCAGTTTATGATCTGCATCTTATCTCGCGTAACCTTCAGTAACCACATTTTGTTTCTTAATGTCTTCAGGCCTCGAGGTCGTGACTCTGCAGGGAACTTGATGACAGCGCGAGAGAGTTCAGACTCCACAAACAGTTCACTTCTCTTCGTTTGTACAGTGCACAGCAACATTATAAAAACAAAAACCTCTGAGGTGCTGAGCTCTTCTTCCCCGATATTGGCCCCCTTGGTTTGTCTCTTTTAACCTCAGCCTGATTTGGTCATGCTATGTCATTTAAATGACAGATTTACTACCACAAGTACCACAATACCTAACAGGAATGAAGAAGAAAAAGAGGAGAATACATCATACAGTTCCATGACCTGTATTTCAACCTCAACCATTCCACGATCAGTATCAGCTGATATATCTAATACAGACAGGGCCGTGTGGCACCTCTAGGTTGATTAGGCAGGGGGAAAAGTTATACAAATTTCTTTCCAAAAATGTAAATCCTGATGTCTGGAAGACTGCAGTCCCCTTACTAAAAAAGGTGGTGACCCCACCATGCTGAATTATTACATCCCAATTTCCAGGCTTTGCATTCTAGCAAAGTTTCTCAAAAGGCTGGTGAATGATCAAATCAAGGACTATCTGAGTTCAAACAACAGTCTATCTTCTCACCAGTCTGGTTTTTAGAAAGCTTTGGATTCCATGAATTACTGTGCTGCACTTTTCATTGATTTGTCCAAGGCATGTGACACACGTTGATCATGAGATCTATGTCAGATAGAGGCCTGTCAGACCAAGCTGTTGGTTGGTTCTCAAATTATCTCTCCAAACAAGCAATGCATGCAGCTCAGTGGTCTTTCTTCCAGCCTTCTTAACATTACTAAAGGTGTGCCACAGGGTTCAGTCTAAGTTCCCACTCTTTTTTCTATCTATGTCAAAATACAAATGTATCTGTACATCTGCAGTGCATGCACTCTTGAAAATGAGACCCCATGTCTCAATGAGGAAACCTAAATAAATAAAGTAAAATAAATAAATAAAACGCATTTTCGTTTTCATCGACGTGTCTGACATTTCCTCAGCAATTTACCAACACAGACATTTTTCACTCAAGTCACAAGTTAGTGATGCAGGCAGCAGATGTACCAGTTGCTTATCTGTGGAGTTTATCCATTTCCTACACGGGTGGTAGAGAATTCAGCTCTTCCATGAGTCACAACATATCAAACAAGGTTCGTTGCTTTGAACTCTGACCTGGATAAAAAATCTTCTGTCTCTCTGTTCTTCAGAAGTACAATAACCATCCTAACCACATTTAATTCAACTTGAACCTGAAAAGAAAAACATGAAAACTGGAGGGAGAAATCTATTTCTCTTCCTCAGACTTTAATTTCTAAAAAAAACAAAAGAAGCATTCTTTAGCATTTACTCTTTCCCGTTTATTGTTTGAACCAATCCTGTAATCACAATAGTCTCTTAATAAACAAAGCCATTTTTCTGTTCCTCTCTTGTTCTTTCCTGGCACACCCTGCATCCTGCTTTAATGGAGGGAAGTTAGCTTTAAACCACTCTAAGCACCAGCTGCAAACGTAAACTGCATCTTATATGTATCCATTTAATATCGTCTTACTACATTTAGCCTCCGCTTGTGTGCTTCAAACAAGCCATGTGCAAAATGGATTAAGCAGGAATGTTAAAGCAGTCAGCGATGGTTAAATCCTTAGGCCAAAGTAAAAACAAAAAGACAAGTGAATCATATTAAAACGTAAATAAGAAGACAATGTGAATATAAATGTACCAGACTATAACGCTGTAATAACACATTTCCTTTTTCCACTGCGTGCATTTCCTGACACAACAAACTCGAGTGAACCCCAACACATCCTTTAACTCCCACTTCCTCAAACTCCAGACGTTTTGTGCATGCATTCTTCATTTGAGTAAATATCAGAAAACACCCAAATATATTGAATTAACCAACAGTACAATTTCGATATTAACAAATATCAGGCTAATCAAGTCACTACTAACAGATTATTAATAGTGGAACGAGTAAGAATTATTTGCAGATGATTGCTGTGTGGATACATGATTTTCTCCTGATGACTGATAACATTAAAAAACTGCTCAAATGAAACATGAAAGATCCAGAGCATGAGAGCTAGTATGAGTAATGCAGAATCCACAGCTGCTGAGCTTAGAGGTGCATTCAATGAACATTGTAAAATCATGTTTCAAAGCGTCATTATTCTACTATGGTGTATGTCAGGGGTCTGCAACCTGTGGCTCTTCATAAATATTTTTTTTCTTTTATACCTAAATACTGCAAATATCTATAAAACATATTACATGATGTCATCTTCATTTTATGTGTCAATAGGTTTTGCAGCTCCAGATTAATTATATCTGGGGGAAAGGGGGTCAAAAATGGCTCTGATTCTCGAGTCCACACCATCACCTGCATCCAAACATGAGAAGAACTGAGTAGAACTGAGTAAAAGTGATCATGAGACATGAGACTCACCTGCCACCGTCCATAGGTCAGCATGAAGAGGCAGAAGGGTATGGCTGTCCCGGTCATGGCGTGTGTGGAGGGCATGCTGTACTCTGAGTTGTAGAAGACCTCCACCTTGACCACAGGCGGGGACGCCGGCCGGGACCAGCGGACCATGTCCTTGGTGGACTGTCCCACGAACAGGTTCCAGGCCCAGACCACGATGAGCCTCCTGCTGACGAGGGCGTCGATGTTCCAGAAGACGAAGGGAAAGAAGACGATGAAGAACATCTCGTTGCCCAACTCGGTCCCAAACGTGAACAGGTAGAAGAGGAACTTGTTGTGGATGAGGAATTCCTGACCCACATCTCCGGTCAGGGAGTTCCTCCGGAGGGGTTTGGATCTGGCGGCGTCTGGGTCGACGTCCGCTGCCGCCGATGGAGCGTCAGGGTCGGCTGTAGCATCACCCAGCGTCCCGTTAACCTGCGATGCAGCTGCGGCATCCCCGGCTCTTCCATTACCGACACTGACATCCGCGCTGCGGATCCTCTTCTTCAGCCCGGGGCAGTCCTGGTCCGTGTGTCCCGCCTGCGGCTTCAGCGATTTGTCCGTAAAAGTCCCTTTAACGCCGCACAAACGCTGAAACCTCGCTACATGACACGGCTCCTGGAGATAATTGCACACGTTTACGAACGTCTTCACTACGCCGTCGTTCGCCATGGCTTCAAAGCAGCGGTTAGTTTAAAACATACAACGGTGCTGTCTAAAGATGGAGTTCATGTTCGTCGGTGGAAATGAGAAGAGGGAGAAACGCAGCTCGGCGGCTCGATGTCTTTCTCTTTTACCGGGATATAAACACCGCGGTGACACGAGTCTCCACCTCCAGCTGCCGGTGAATGTTCTCAAAACACACACGCTGTACAATAAGCTGTGGACGGCAGCATCCAAAGTCCATAAAAGTTAACCATTACTTTACAGTTAGTCCACAGATAATAAATAATAGTCTCCACCACAACCGCTGCCTCTGCCAGGCCTGACTCTTCTTCTACTATTGGGCGAACATAATAGTGCAGTACCGCCACCTAGTGGACCGGAGTGTACACTTACCAGAAAATGATATTAATTTGTTTATTTATTTGTACCTTTCTATGGAGGACAAAACCTGACATATCAATAAATAAATAAATACAGGAAAACATACATTTATTTATGTATTTATTCCTGTATTTATTTATTTATTTATTTATTGATATGTCAGGTCTCGTCCTCAATACCTTTCATGAAAGTGCACAATAGTACAATATGATATTATTATTATCTTTTAAGTATCTTACCAGAAAATGAATTCGGTAGAAGTAGTAGTTGACGTCTCTTTTTTTTAATAATATTACTTAAGTAAAAGTATATGATATTTGATACATATTTTTTATTTTTCTAAGGATAACTTCTAAAACAAAACGTAGAATCAAAACATGTACATATTTTATAAAAAACAACTACTGAGAACGTAATATAATACATTATATGTTTGAACTAGTTGTTAAAGGTAACAGATCATTGTATCTTTCCATGTGACTATGGATTTATGATAAGAAGATGAATTATGCAAACCTCAGAGTTGTTTTGTCTAATGAAGGTACACACATTTTGCCAGAAAGGACAGAACCAGATTAAATGCACAATAGTTTCACTGTATTTAAATCTTTCTTTTTAGTTGAATAGCATTAATTAACAAGCTTAAACGTAATTCACTTAACTTTGTTTGTGATTAACGATTAAGTATAGGAGCCATGATACATCATCATCATCATCCACAATCTGATTCCAGTAATCAGCCATGGTGTAGAATAACATAATGATATCCTTCATCTTGTTGTTCTTGTGTGACTCAACACTCTTAATCTGGGAAATTATGACAAATCTGAAATATCATTGTTATCAAATTTTAAGAAATAATAAAGAAATACATTTTAAAACAATACGACAACGTTATTGTCGTAAATGAATGAATGAAATTATGAATTTATATATATAAAAAAAGATTTAAGTGAGAGGTAGAGAACACTTATTCTTTGCTTGTGATATAGTTCAGAATTAATGGGAAGCTCTTCACTACTGGCTGTCTCCCAAGTCCATAAATATCGATTTATTTTCCTTCCAAAATATTCAGACGGGAGTAATAAAAACAAACTTCTGATATTTTATCTCATTGTAACAGAATATGACATACTGAAGTGTCTTAGAAAGAAAATTCATGCTAAAAAAAAATGATGTACACCACTTTTTTCCCATTTTTCTTTTCATAAACTTTTCCTTCAGAGATAAATGTATATGTTTACATGTATATTTCCTTGTATGTGTTTGTGTAGTTCCCCTTGTTGAATATGACTGACATGATGTCTTTAATACTTGAGGTGTGATTTTATTATGCTGGTAAAAAAAAAAATATCTGCGGAATCTGCAAGTACCACCCCCTACTGGAGATGAATTGAATTACACACATACAACCCCAATAACCAATCGATGAATAAAGGACTCAAAGGATGTGTTCAAACATCATAGAGAGAATTTTGGTCTGACCATTAAACTTGACTCTATACTAACAATGTGATTTTATTATTTATCAATTTCTTTTCTCATTGGCCACTTTATTAGGTACACAGGACACGTCTTCTCCATTCTGATGCTCAGCTATAGCTTCTCATGTTCGTTCATGCAAGAATATTGAACAGAAATAGCACAACAGCTCATTAAATGCAGGTTTGGGAAGCTGGAAATAAAAAATACCAGAAAAATACAGGGAAACCAGCAGTGTATCCTTCAAAATAAAAGAGGCATCAGCAACATTATACATTATACTGATGAATTGATTGACTTTATCATTTTATTAGAGATTATATACTGTGCAGAAATAAGTGAGTCACATAATAATTAAATCAAAACCAGAACCTTACCTATACTCAAAAAAGTGGCCCGTTCAGAGAAAAAAGCTTTTATTTTTTAACCGGAACATGCCCTGGATGATGCTGCGAACTTGACGCGAGCGGACCAGGCTTCTGCGCTCATCATCACACCCGACGAGGGAGAGTTACCGTCAGCATCATCACCGAGTGTGCACCGAGTCTGTGTCCCGATCCCTCACCATGCATGGGGGCAAGAGAGGACTGGTGGCTCCGCAGAACACTTTCCTGGAGAATATCGTCCGACGCTCGAGTGGTGAGTTTTATTTTTTTTTAGAAAGAAAGATGTGTTTAAGTGCATGTTTATTTTGAATATTATACTCCACTTATCACTCCCTGCTGGGATGATTAATTTATGCTTTAATGTCATTAATGTCCTTGTTATTTCCTATTTTTTTTAATACAACTAATTTAATCATGCACCTAACAATGTATATTATGTGCACTGATTAATTGTCATTAATCCCAGGATTAAATATATATAATAGCCAATTTTCATTGTTAAAAATAGTTTTTTTTAGTAGCTGAATCCTTTCTTTTTTTATTTTAGTGGTTGTATATTAAACTTTATTAATGATGAGTCAGCTACACATTGTGGCATTTGCCTCTGTTTTATTAAGTAGGGTATTGTACTGTGATATTTTAACTTGTCTCAGCAAAACAGGCAACAAAAGGGGGGTGAAAAAAAAAACTTGGCCGATTCACTATGTATTGTCTTTTTATGGGAAGCAGCGGGTTGTATCCCCACGAGAGTGACCCATGTGCACGTCAGCGACACTGACACTATTAACCTTAATCACGTATTCAGAGCAGATTTTGGTTTGGTGAAATCGACCACTTAGTCGTACATTTGGAGATGAACATGCAGATGCTCGAACGCTGACAGCTTCGGCATCTTCGTGCTCTCTGGAGACTGCAGCGTCTGCAAACTGTTGGAAAAACCGGAGAACTTTGCAGCTTCTCATGTATATTTAAACAGCATTAGGAGTGGAACATCAACATTTCATCAACAACTATTTCTGCCCACTGACCCGTCTGATTAGCACTGTTCATTTAAATATTAATGGCTTCTCCTTTACGTTATTGTTAAAAACACACACCTGCAGTACAGGCACAAAACAACTTAATTTGTCACTACTACACTCGCTCTCCAGGTAGAGACGTAGACAAATTTCCCTGTGCTCTTTTTTGCTGCAGAGACCAGTTTTCTGTTGGGAAATGCGCAGATCGTGGAGTGGCCTGTTGTGTACAGCAACGATGGATTCTGCAAGCTGTCTGGTTACCACAGAGCTGAGGTCATGCACAGGAGCAGCACGTGCAAGTGAGACAGGGGGTTTTCTATTTTAACGACCTCTGCAGAGAAGCTGGGAATATGTGTGACTAATCCACAAACTTTTTTTATATTCCCTCTTACTTTGCAGTTTCATGTACGGGGACCTGACTGATAAGAAGACGATAGACAAAATCAGACAAACCTTTGACAGCTACGAGTCCACTTTCTCTGAGGTGCTGCTCTATACGAAGAATCGTGAGTATCCCTATATAGTATCACTGTATAAATACACGAGCAAGCGTTCCTTGCACGTCTCAATTCTGGTCATTTCCTGCAGGAACACCAATATGGCTTTACATGCAGGTGGCACCCATTAGGAATGAAAAAGACAAGGTGGTGCTGTTCCTCTGTACCTTCAGAGACATTACGCTCTTTAAACAGCCCATCGAAGATGAATCAGCGAAAGGTGAGACTCGTGTCATGCTTAAACATACCTTAACATACAAAGAGGATGTTCCCCGTCAGAAAAATACTGCTTTTACACAGAGAAAATAAAGATATGGGACTGATGGCAGTGAAATTATACACCATGAAGGATCTATGTGCCACTCAAACATTATCTTTAACTCGGGGGCAATTTCTGCTCATGAAAAGCACCTTAAAGTCTGCATTCTATATGCTTTCATGTAGTACCAGATAAAGTGCAAATAGAGTGCAAGTATCCGCCATTCCCTGCCATTTCCTACAGTGTCAATATTCTCCACAATCTACTCTAATCTAATACAAACTCACAAGGTTAGCAATAGTTCAGATCATCACCACAATCTAACAATTTCCTCCTTAGTCCATAACTTACTTCCACAAAAAATTCCATCGCAAATATGCACTTACAGACAAATGTGGCCCAAAACAATGGAGGTGCTACTGTATATACTTAGCTCTGAGATACATTTTAAGCCCACGGGAAACAGTAGATTAAGTATTTTTATACCAGCAATGTGTTTTTCCAGTTGTTCTACAACTCTGTATTTCCTGTGTAACATTCTGTCTTTCCATGTATGAGCAGGATGGACAAAGCTCGCCAGACTGACGCGGGTTCTGACCAACAACCGCAACCTGGTGCAGCAGTTAGCGCCAATAAGCAAGACCGAGGTCAGCCACAAGCCCTCCAGACTGGCTGAGGTGAGGCAGGACGTTGGGGTTTTTTTTCACGAAAAGGCTAAAAGAAAATAGCCACTGTCGTGTCTTGCGATATTATTGTATTGCTGATTTTTCATTCAGCGTTTATTAAAGGTGCATTATGTAATAAATCTAAAGCAACTGGCCATAAAATCCTCCTAATATGTCACAGAGACTCAGGAATAATGTTCATATAACAAACTGAACTCACCAACAACAACAGTACAGACAAAATATTTGCATTAAAAAAGATATTTGCAGACTGCAAATCATGTTTATGTTTTGAAATCATGTTTTGGCATGTGGCGCCACCTACTGCCGTCTACCAATCAATGCAGTCAGTAGAGTCTCAGCTGCCGAGCAACCACGGGTTGCCAGTTATGTCAGAAAACGAAACCTAAAAGACCTCTGTATATTGAATTAGAATGTAGTAATCGTTTTTGGCCACATTCTTACGTATGGCACCTTTACATTTAACAATTTAATTGAGTAAAATTGGGGCCACACAGTTGGTGTCGTGGTTTGCACTCTTGCCTTTGCAGCAAGAAGACCCAATTTTGTGACTCCACTTGGTACAAGGAAGTTTCTGCTGTGTGTGGTGGGTTTCCACAGTCCAAAAACATGTAGATTTGGGGATGAGGCAAATTGGACACTCTGAATTGACTGTAGGAGTGAGTGTCCTTGTGATGGACTGGTGACCTGTCCAGTGTGTATCCTGTCTTTAGCCCTATGTCAGGGTCAGTGTCAGGGTTAGGGTTAGGGTTAGCGTGACCCTTGGTACCATTGGACGGATTAAGAAAAATTGTGATAGTTAAATTGTTATCTCTTGGAAATGTCCACCTATTCAAACTGAAAATGTTACAGAAACGGCAGTGAAACTAGTCAGAAAGTCTAGAGATCTCTGATCTAGAAAGCATTGATGATACTCCTGGTGCAAGAACACAGTTCCTGGATGAATATTAACATTCCTTCTCAATGAAAGGCTCTGCAGCTGGGGTCAGACATTCTCCCGCAGTACAAACAAGAAGCGCCCAAGACGCCGCCGCACATCATCCTCCATTACTGCACCTTCAAGACCACGTGGGACTGGGTCATCCTCATTCTCACCTTCTACACCGCCATCATGGTGCCCTACAACGTCTCCTTCAAGACCAAGCAGAACAACCTGGCCTGGCTGGTGGTGGACAGCGTCGTGGACGTCATCTTCCTGATCGACATCGTGCTGAACTTTCACACCACCTTCGTCGGCCCTGCGGGAGAAGTCATTTCGGACGCCAAGCTGATACGTATGAACTACCTGAAGACGTGGTTCGTCATCGACCTGCTCTCCTGTCTGCCCTATGACATCATCAACGCGTTTGAGAACGTCGACGAGGTGAGTGGACGTTATGTCGCTGGTTCGATGACAAGTGACAAGTTTTAATCGTACTTGTTCTGTGTAATTATCTCTGTGAAGGACGTCATCACGTCTGCATCTCCAGCGAGTCATGTGCGCGAGACTTCCAGTTTCCACAGAAATACCACACGGCTAGAAGACTCTGTTCTCCCAGTAAGAGAATGCATGTTTTTCTTTTTAATAGTATCGCTTGGTCCATAGAATGTCCAAAAATGTTGATCAGTGTTTACCAAACCTGGAAATGATAATGTTCTCAAATGTCTTGTTTTGTCCACAAACCAAATCTATTCAGTTTTCATGATTTCTTGCTTATATGGAGCAGAGAAACCAGAGAATATTCACATTTAAGAAGCTGAAAAATCAGAGTATCAAAGTAGTTGTTGTCAATTGCCCTAGTTTATATATAAAAACATATATATTTATGTGAAATAGGATCATTTCCTTTCTTACTAAGAGTCTAATGTGAATATACTACCCATGTGTTTAAATATGATTTTCTTTCATTAGAGTAGACTTGTTTTTATTCAAATGTTATAAGTTAAAACTATACTGGCAGCGATATGTAACAAAGTAGAACTGACAGCAACATTTATTTTGATAAACAAGGAAACATTAATCATTTAGTTTTAAAAGTATGTCGGATGAAGTGTCTTTCCCTGTTTTGTTTCTTTTTAAAGGCTTAACAGTCAGATCCAAACTTCTGAGAAACAACAAAAAAAGTAAAAAAAAAAGTACCAAATCATGCTTTTCTGCTCAAAGGAAACATAACTTGAGTCTTACACTGAAAGCTCATTATTAATAATACACTTACAGGTACATGAGCAATAGAACTAAATTATTTAAACATATAGACAGTTTGTCTCACTGCAGACTGATGGTTACCTAAAGTCTTTGAGATGATTACCCAGCTTCATATATATTAAGACAATTTAATTTAGAAATTCCATAGGGTTTACATTGTTATTCTTGCCACTTTAAGTCTAAATTTATACAACAATTACACTGCAGGAAGTAGCTGAGAGCAGTAATGTTGAAATATACCTTTAAAGGTGCATTATGTAATAAATCTAAAGCAACTGGCCATAAAATCCTCCTAATATGTCACAGAGACTCAGGAATAATGTTCATATAACAAACTGAACTCACCAACAACAACAGTACAGACAAAATATTTGCATTAAAAAAATATTTTGCAGACTGCAAATCATTTTGAAATCAGGTTTTGGCATGTGGCGCCACCTACCGCCATCTACCAATCATTGCAGTCAGTAGAGTCTCAGCTGCCGAGCAACCACGGGTTGCCAGTTACGTCAGAAAACGAAACCTAAATAAAAGACCTCTGTATTTTGAATTTGAATGTAGTAACCGTTTTTGGCCACATTCTTACATATGGCACCTTTAATTAAGCAGTGATTTTCTGAACCTATAAGACTGTGTGCTTCCACAGGGCCTCAGCAGCCTCTTCAGCTCCCTGAAGGTGATCCGCCTGCTCCGGTTGGGTCGCGTGGCCCGTAAGCTGGACCACTACCTGGAGTACGGAGCGGCCGTCCTGGTCCTGCTGGTGTGCGTGTTCGGCCTGGTGGCTCACTGGCTCGCCTGCATCTGGTACAGCATCGGCGACTACGAGGTCATCGACGAGGCCACCAACACCATCAAGACGGACAGCTGGCTCTACCAGCTGGCGATGAGCATCGGTACACCGTACCGCTACAACACCAGTGGCACCGGCCAGTGGGAAGGTGGACCCAACAAGGACACGCTGTACATCTCGTCTCTGTACTTCACCATGACCAGCCTCACCACCATCGGGTTCGGCAACATCGCGCCAACCACTGACGGGGAGAAGATCTTCTCCGTGGCCATGATGATGGTGGGCTGTACGTACGCATGCTTCACTTATTTATTCAACACGCTTTGACATGTTTTAGCAGGAAATGCTGCACAGTTCAGTTCAGTCAGGACACTCTGAAGCTAAGTGGAACTCAGCCGTCATTAATCGGATTATTTACACCTGTAATTTGTTAGTTCTCCCTTCACAAAAACGTCAGACGGGCATTTTTCCGAACCATTCTGAAAAGCTTCGTTGCCTTTTGTTTCCGCGGATTTCACGTGTAAGGAAACGGCAAATGATCTTACATAACAACCAGTGTCGTTCTAACAGCGCTCTTCTCAGCATCAGCGGGGTTTAATGAAGCAGTAAGTGGAGATAGTGGAAGGACAAATGCATCTCATTCAGATACAGATACTTTCCGGTGTTCTTCTCACAATCCCCCCCAAAAAATAAGGGATTTTACACTTATACAAACATACTCTGACAATAAACTATCTTAAATGCCACACACTGGACCTGTAACTGTGGTTTTAGCCAAGTCCAGCTAATGGGTCACCACTATATCATAAAGGTGACCACATGAGGTGTGTGGCTAATTGCAAAAAAGCTAGGTGGGAATCACCTCACGATACAATACACAACACATGGTCCACGATACCAATAATATCACGATACAACGACTCAATATATTGCAGGACAATCATATAAGCAGTACATCATGATTTCTGTCTTACTAAACGTCCGTGAAAAGTTAAAAGTGCAGGATTTCTCATATTTTATTCGCAATACAGACAACAAAGTGCATAAAGTCTATGTATTGAATGTGGATGGAGCATCTTTCTCCGCTGTAAACTCCCTCCTCTTCGGCCAGGTAACTTTGACGCCCGTCGACTGAAACTGGCAGGGACTGTTTACTTAAGAGCGCCTTCATTTGTTCATTTAAATATCGCCCTAGCGTACTGATTATCGTATTGTGCGAAGAAGGACGACGATACATTCACCAAAATCACATTTCAATTCATTCTTCAATAGTGTGTTCATCCTGTGGTGCTGTTTTCATCATTCATTCATTCATTCCATGTCAGGAGCAGAAACAATCTGGATACCTTGACTTTGCATGCGAGAGGAGAACATGTGGTCCATAGTGCTGGTGGCTATGAAGCAGCTGCTGTGAAGCAACATATGGAACAAAAGGCTGAAGAGATTCCTGAGAATCATCCACAGTCACATTCAACACAACCTGCAGTACAGCAGCTACTTTTTAATGATGTGTGTGTGTGTGTGTGTGTGTGTGTGTGTGTGTGTGTGTGTGTGTGTGTGTGTGTGTGTGTGTGTGTGTGTGTGTGTGTGTGTGTGGTGCAGCAGACGTCAGCACAGTTACAGTCTTTTCCCCTTTTTTAAAAAGGTCCACTGTCTAAGGATTAATGAGATTGTATCTTCTATCTCCTCACTTGTGTTAGGGAACTACTACGGTGGCCTTCACCGACCAGAAAGGATGTCCTTGGTTGTTTTGAGCAATTATACATTTAAACAAACATACATCACATAAACCCTCCCAGATATTACATTTAAATCATAATTACCAACATAAAACAGCACAAAAATCCAGATAATACACCAACACTGAAATTAGGCTTGAATGATTTTAAATAAATGATCTTATTCTTGACTGAAATAGAGATATGATCGGCGATATCAGTGGTTTAAGGTCTCGTCTTTGTCGACATGTTTGGTGTGGAGTCATCGTCACTATCCTGAGTCTCATCTATGAGTTCATTCGCTGAAATGATTCCGCCCGTGCTCTGCCCTTTGATGGTTCATGCACAACTGGAGTGGGTAAAAATAAACCTTATTTAAATATACATTAATCGCAATGTAATATTATGACGTGTGTGGCTTTGATTTCAGATCCTGCTGTTCTGAGAATATGAACTCAGAAGTGACGCAGTGTTACAGCATGTTGTGTAACATTACATATATATATATTCAGAAACAGACTCTTTAAATAGTCTTTACCTGTAATAGATATAGAAATGTCTCATTATTGGTATTTTGTATTCATTTGTTTTCACATACAAAAAGAGGGATTAAAATATACAATATAGCTTATACACCCAATATACCCAGAAAACCCTCTCTGGGCTTAAAACGAGGGTACAAAATGGCAACCCTAACCCAATACATTACATACTTCTGTGTTAAATTAAATATTTACGTTAAATTTAAGGGTTGTGGATCATGTGAGTATCGTATTGCTTCATACCTACTTAAATATATATACATTTACAATGTTGTTATGAGGGATAAACGATGTTATCTGCACGATATCGGCAGATATTGACTTTACAATTTATTATCGGATATCGTCAAAACACGCCATGATTCACCGATATGACTAATGACTCTAATAGTTGGCTGAAAAAGCTGCTACCTCCTTGACTTCTATGATAGCGCCCCCTATCATATGTTTTTGCCGGAGTTTGTCTGTCTGTTAGCAACATAACTCGAAAAGTCGTGGACGGATTTGGATGAAATTTTCTGGAAATGTCCGCAATGAGACAAGGAATGAGTGATTAAATTTTGGGCGTGATCCATAAATGCTTTTTCTAACGATATTTTGTGGGAGGTCTGTGCTCTCCGAGTGCTTTTATAGTTGTGCAACTCTTTTTTGCACAATTAAGATATTTTATATCCAAATCTGCTGCGACATATGTATGAAAAATATGACGTTTATTTCACGACAGAAGAGACTAAATGACCTCTGCAGTTGGGCCAAAGGGAATATATACTGTACATATCGGTATCAGTTATCAGCAAAAAGTCCAATATCGTGCACCCATTGTTATTATAAGACTAACAAATATGGCTGTTGTGTTATTATGGTCTGTATAACAGTAACATTGTGATACACAACATACGTCTCGGCCTCATTTTAAAGCGACGACGTGAGCTCCTTCAGAAACAGAAATATCTCTTTCATCAGCTGTTCCGTCGGTTACAGTAAGAGCTTCACCTTTAGCGTCACTGCCTCCACTGTCAGCCCTTCGCTTACACGAACACCACAGCACGACTCGCCTTCACGCGCTGACCTTTGACCCACTCCTCTGAAACAGCATGTGAGCAGTGAGGGAAACGCAATGTGACAGCCGCGCTTCAAGGTTTCGTACTCGGCAAAAGAAACACCCATTATTCTGGTGGCGTCTCCGTCTCAAAGATCACTCCGTCACGCCGAAGTGTCCCGTTCAATTACGGCCCACGAATCTCCTGCTACAGATACAGTCGTTATGTGAGAGGATGGGGAAAAACGGCAGAGTTTGCCCGCGGGCCGGAGTGTAGTAAATGAACAATGAGCCATCACGTTAAAGTATCCTAACCTCTGTGATCCTGCTGTGACGACCGGAGACGCCTCTTTCCTCTTGAGCGAGTAAAAACGTCATGATAAGCGATGCTGACTGACTCTTTGAGGTCAGCGCAGCGCTGCAGAGCACGACTCACACTGAGGAAATGTACATTATGAATCATCATAGTATCGAGTCTCAGTCCACTCACATGTGCTTATGTACAGTATGTTTTCGCTTTTAAGAAAACAACACTGTCAACTGTAGTGTGTTATTACAATCAAGTATATAACAATGTTTTATAAATGCATTTTTACAAAAATGTTTCTCAGTATTAGCTGACACTTTTTCCAAATAAGTAAGTTTTTGCTATAATTAAAGAGAAATTGATTGGATTTTAATTGTCTAAACAATATATAGATTAAGGAATTGTGAAAAAAATATGTTTTTTTATATATTTCATTACAATACAAGACCAAAATGATCACATGGGGATAATTGTAATAGAGAGGTAATGTTA
Source organism: Microchirus variegatus (assembly GCF_963457635.1). Classification (NCBI taxonomy): domain Eukaryota; kingdom Metazoa; phylum Chordata; class Actinopteri; order Pleuronectiformes; family Soleidae; genus Microchirus; species Microchirus variegatus. Next base: position 16,746,005 of record NC_139813.1, read on the forward strand.
TGGTTATACCAATATTATTGTAAAAATTATAGTAAACTATGCTGTAATAAAAAGTATTCTCTAGGTAATAATGTTGTAATGAAAATTACAATAAACTACCAAGATTAACACAATAAGATTACCATTATATTATTTACACATAACAAAATTATCATCTTATTACCATATTCTGAATATACTGTAATTCAAAGTATACACTGTTTTTCTTTTGGTCCATTTGGCAATGGTGGATCAGTGGTAGAACGAGTCGTCTTTTAACTTGAAGGTTGCAGGTTTGATTCCCGACTCTGCTAATCTACGTGCTTGGGCAGCGTGTGAATGTGTATGAAAGTATGAGAGAATAGGTGTGCATGCGAAAATAGTAGTGTGAAGGGGGTTTGAGTCGTCATCAAGACTAGAAAAGTGCTATATAAATACAGAATTTGCCATTTTAAAGGGATTAAAAAAAACTTGAATTGATCATAAATCATTTGGTTAAAACATTTCAATTTGGTAAAAAAAAAATATATATATATGGATATTTTAATGGTTTGAGTTTCAAACCAGTATTTCTTTTCATTATTGTTTTCAATATTCAAGTTGAACTTTAAATCAAATACTTAAGTCCTTTCTAAGTCAATCTCAAATGCACGTGATCCATTAAAAAGCTCAACACTTGTGTTACCATTTACCCAACAGTTAACCCAACAAACGTGAGCTTAAATACCTGAGTAGTATTTGTAATAGAAACACTTTTTGTTAACCAAAGTTACTCCCTGCCTGTTGTGTTTACAGCGCTGCTGTACGCGACCATCTTCGGAAACGTCACCACCATCTTCCAGCAGATGTACACCAACACAAACCGCTACCACGAGATGCTCAACAACGTGCGCGACTTCCTCAAACTTTACCAGGTTCCCAAAGGCCTGAGCGAGAGAGTCATGGACTTCATCGTCTCCACGTGGGCCATGTCCAAGGGCATTGACACGGACAAGGTCAGTGAGAGCCTAGTATTAATAGTGAGTAGTGATAGTAGTAGTAGTAAAATGTTTTTTTAAGTGGCTAAAAAGCAAAGCAAATAAAACATTATCAGCATTTTTATGATCATTGTAAATGCATTCTTAGAGGATTATTACAATGAGGGTGAAAGGTAAGAATGAGGTCTTCATCCCTATCATTTCGAACAATCTCATGGTGTTCAGTGTCAGTGAGGAGCCAAAGGTCAAAGGTCAGAACACGAGATTAAAAAGCACTCGTTGACACTCGCAGTGTTCGTGGAAAGTTTGCTGGTCTATTCTAGTTCACGCTGCTGCGCGGAGTAACATCATTATGTTAAAACAACCGAGCGCAGCTGGTGTTATTGCTGTGCTGAGGGCTTAAAGACATAATATGTAAGATTTATGCTTCAAAACATCCAAAAACAACAAGGCTAATGCTACGTATTTTGTTCATTAGTGGACTTTTGTTCGCCACAATGTTTCCGACACTCTTTAAATCCACAGACATCAGTGAGAGGAAGGAAATATTTACTGCTACTAGTTTACCAGTCTTGTTTTGCCTTGATTTTATTGTGCGTGTTTGTCACTAATGGACCATGATTACTCACTGATGTTTGCTGTGTGTTCTAACGCTGACGCTATTCCCGTAAAACACACGAAAACACACACAGAGGAATGAAATGATCCAACGAGACGACAATCACTGTGATCCCACTCGTCATCAAACTAAAAAAAAAAAAGTATCGTTGTTATTTGTTATTTAAAAAAAACTCATCCACATAAATGTGTCTTTATAATGTGTATTTAATAATACACTCAGCCATAATTGCCGACCACTGAAACGACTCATGCCACATCAAGATATAGCAGCCAGAGTAGATGATTGTTTTTTTCTTGTTTATTTGAAATTGAAAAGCACCACAAGTCACTTTTTCCTCTCTTTTTCTCTTTAAAAACAGGATTTTTTTCTGACCTAAAACATTATGTTCTCCCTGATTCTGTGTTTTTGTTGCACAGAAATCAGCAGCTTGCTGACTGATGCTGCCTTCAGGTGCTATCGGAAAGATGATTACTTGATGCTATTACTGCGTTACGTTCAAGTGTTATTTTGTTATTGGAGAGAAATTAAAAAATGGTCGACACACTGTTCACCCTGATCTGCTTCTTGGGTAAAACCAAATAGTAATGGCATGGTTTAAGTCGCTAAACATTAGCTGAGCTTCTATGCCTTTTATTTAATATTATGTCCAGCACTGTGGTTGTTTTAAAGTGCTTTACAAATAAAGTTGGATTGGATTGGATTAGATCTCCACACGGGAACTCGTGTATCAAAATTATCTTACAATTTCCCACCGGAAATCACGACGTGAGGGAGCTTTTGGCACGTCAGTTTGAAAGTGTGTAAGAAATAATACAATATGGAAGATTATTTAAAGCATTTGGAAACTTCAGTTGGGAATAATCTTCTCTAAGTTTTTCGACTCATGTCTCTGTGATGTGCTGTGATGGGCCCTTTTACGCAGCAACCATTTTGATCTGTCACATGGAAAATCGGGTGCACATTGCATTAAATGAATGATGGCTGAGTTCCATTTCGCTTCCTCAGCACCCTGACGTTTCTGTCTTGTCTCCTCCAGGTCCTCTCCATCTGTCCCAAAGACATGCGAGCGGACATCTGCGTCCACCTGAACAGGCAGGTGTTCAACGACCACCCGGCCTTCCGTCTGGCCAGCGACGGCTGCCTGCGCTCCCTCGCCGTGGAGTTCCAGACCACTCACTGTGCACCCGGCGACCTCATCTTCCACATCGGCGAGAGCGTGGACACCCTCTGCTTCGTCGTGTCGGGTTCACTGGAGGTTATCCAGGACGACGAGGTCATCGCAATATTGGGTAAGGCAACGCAACCTTGTGACTTAGAGGGGGGGGTCAACTTTTATCTGCGCCTGCTAGTAAAGATAGACGTGGAGCGAAGGTTTCATGAGTGCATGACCTGACCTTCGTTCAAAAAGGTCATCATTCAACTTTACCTACTCGACCTAATTGTCTCAATCCCTTTACACAGACTCGTGATAAATTATGTTTTTTATTCTCGTCCAGGTAAAGGCGACGTGTTCGGAGATGCGTTCTGGAAAGAGAGCACGCAGTCCCGCGCGTGCGCTAACGTCCGAGCGCTGACCTACTGCGACCTGCACGTCATCAGGAGGGAAGCTCTGATGAGGGTGCTGGAGTTTTACACGGCCTTCGCCAACACCTTCTCCCGCAACCTCATACTCACCTGCAATCTACGAAAACGGGTAACGGTAAACTTAACTTACACTTAACCTGAAGCTGCAGTACACACGTTTTGTTGGTGAGGTTATTATTCTGCCTTTATGTATAGGGCTGTCAAGGGTCTGACTGAGGGAGCGTTTGTGTGTATACACCAGCAGTGCTGGAGTGGGCGGGGCCAAGCAGAATTTCTCCTGACAAACTGCTGAATTACAAGGTTTTTTTGAGCAGAGGAATTAACTTCTGATTCTATTTGTGAGCACTTCTTTGTTGTGTTAATAGTTAGCACAGTGCTATTTTCTGTCTGTGTTGCCTTAAAACAAACGACTTCCTGTGTGCAGCGAGGGAATATTGCAGAGCAACACAAGATCTAAATTGAGAATCGCAGAGATAGAGAGAGAGCGTCATGTGGAGCTGAACTTATTTGACCGTGGTTTTAATGTAACTGAACTAATTGGGTTGATATTTAAAAGTTACGTACTACAGCTTTAAAGGTCGAAGCGGATAAATGAGGAAGTGGGAGAAACCAGATACGCCGGAAACGTTTATAAAATTAAACTAAAGACACAATATTTAAAGCCCGTAGTAGAAAACAGATTTAAATCATGACAAATTAGCAACTTAATTGATTTATTAAAATTGTAAATCGGGACATTTGATCTGTTAAAAGCTGCAGACACAACAATAAAGAACAAAATGGAGACGTCACTGATTTTCATTATAAACAAAATGTGCTGAGAGTATTTTTTCAGTCCAAATTAAGACCCTACTTAATATTTGATAAAGCTCTTTAATGCCATACATATTAATCCCATTAAGGCACTAAGATGCTCTGCGATGCAGCCTTGAGAGGAGGTTGCTCGTATACAGTACACATATATATATATATATATATTACTGTAATACTTATCCTGTGGGAGCAACATTACATCAATTCTTAATGCATGTTTGCTTTAAACTCAGCCTGGCACATGTGATTTGTTGTGCTCCGTGTTCTCAGATGAAAGATTACAGCTGCAGTAGATTTGAAACAAGCTTCTTTTATGGATTAAAACACTTTTTTATATATATAGAAGCAAGAAACTTATTGATTTTAATACAATTGAATATATGTAGACGAATATGACACACTATTGCAGAAATATATAGGTCACTGCTTTATAATTAATATATAGTATTTAAAATAATTGTCTTGTTTGTTGCAGCTCCGGGAGAAAAGGTCTCGTGTGATCATTTGCAGAGTACATACATGTGCTGTGACAGACAAATTTAAAGCAAATTGTGGCCCAAATGTTCAAATATTTATGGCTTTTTACATAAAAATGTATTCAATGAAAAAGAAAGACATGAATTATTAACACGAGCAGCTTTAGAAATTGTTCATGCCTGCACAGGTTTAAGATTTAAACCTGAGCTCTTATGTAATTCAGCTCAATCTCTGCAACTAAACCGCACATGGACGCAGATTATAGGGGTTTGCTTCTTTGCATTTTTTAAAAATATCCCTACAATAAGTACCAGAAAGCAATTCTTTATTTATTCTTGACTTAGTTCTGAACTTTAAGTAGTCGTTTGTGCAAATTTCTTGCTCGTGGGCACCTCAGACAACCTGGATTAAGATCATAGTTTCTCAGTTCCGCATGAATCAAAACGACGTACAGTAAGTTTGATAAAAGAACAGGACTGGACCCTGTGCTTCTTACGAGTGATTCAATGATGATGTCTGTGAAGAGGCATCAGGAGTTGAGAAATAACCAAAACAACCTACATCTACATTAATCTGGAGAATCCATCATCCAATCAATAGAGGAGGTGGACTTAGACTCCAACTATCGGCCTCCTACAATACTTCTTCAGTAGTTCAGTAGCGACTGGACTTTGACCCTCTCATCTGAGAGGCTTCTTCAGTTCAGACTAACCACTTAGCACAGGTGAACTTCAGGTGACCTTCGTGACCTACTTGAAACGTGGTCCAGGGGTGAACGACCTGCATCGATTCTTTAGACATGTCTTCAGAGGCTAATACCTGGATTTCTCCACCAGTTATTCAAAAGTGAAGAAACCTCTTGGATGAAATCATAAAATTACACCAGTTCTTACACTCTTAGAAATAAGGGTTCCAAATGTGTTCTTCTACAAGGGCTGATGTTCTACCTGGAACCATTTGTTTTTCAAGGGTTCTTGGTTACACAAATGGTTCCAGTAAGAACCATTTTGATCCAGAGAACCCTTTAAAACCCCTTTCCTGAATAAGAGGGTTCTTGGTAACACTAAGGTACCAAAAAGCAAAAAGGGTTCTCCTATGAGGACAAGCCGAAGAACCTTATATGGTTCTACTAAGCACTTTTATTCCTAGAGTGTTTTTGCTGAATGCATTGTTCTAAACGGCAATGACTTCGTCTCTCATTAACGACAGCGATTCAAAAAGTTGTTTTTTTTTTGTTTTTTTTTAGCAATGTCCGAGTGAGAGAGTAAAGTGAGATGCTGAGAAGTTGTGACAACTTTTCTGGTCTCTGTGCTCACAAACCCTTCGGGCGCCGCCATCGCTCTATGATATTCCATTATTGCTCCATTAAGTGTTTCCTCCCCGGTGCATTGCTGCTTTCAAGTCTTAAATATTTCATCATACATAGCAGGACTTTATCGTTAGCCTTGCTTCAAGGATGCATTACATGTTCATATAACATATATATGTATATCTTCTTGCAGATCATCTTCAGGAAGATTGCAGACGTGAAGAGGGAGCAGGAGCGTCAGAGGAGCGAGGTGACCCTCTATATCCCTGACGACCACCCGGTGAGGAAGCTCTTCCACAGGTTCAGGCAGCAGAGAGACGCTCAGACACCGACCGAGGTTCAGACTTACCTGGATCATAACTGTGTGCAGGTGGAGCCTCAGCAGCATCACAACCACCACCACCACGCTGACTCAAACTCTTACACACAGTGTCAGACTGTGTCCTCTCAGGTTCAGGAGTTTAGCTCCATTGCAGGAGGAGGTGAAAAGTCAGAGCAGAGCTGCACAGAAGAGGCAGAGGAGTCCTTATCGAGGCCTCGCGCAGCAGATCCACTATGTGAGATTGTTCACAGCCCTGTAGAGAGCAGCGCTGCAGGTGCAGAGGTAGGTGGTGCCAGTGGTGTCTCCACCACCAGGAGCAGAGGTTCTCGAGGTTGGGCCAAGTTTAGAAACCCCACTCCTGCTGCTCCTGCACCTCCTGCTGTCCAGCAACAACAGCTGACTCAGAAACCAGAGGAGTGGCCCAAATGTTCCCAGTCTTCAGAGCAGTTAGGAGCTGCCAACAACTCAGAGGAAGGTGGAGAGATGGAGAAAAGTCAAGGTGAAGGAGGAGGAGGAGGAGGAGAAGCAGGCGAAGAAACAAGTGCCTTGCACAAAACGGACTCCTGTGACAGCGGCATCACAAAAAGCGACCTGCGACTCGACCGAGCCGGAGCCTCGAGGAACTCCTTCGAGAGGAGCCCGATGGAGAGGCACCTGTTCGAGCACAGCGACAGCGAGCTCTCTCTGAAACAGGCTTTTCTCCAGCCGCTGTCTGAGCAGGCGCTGCTGCAGGCGACGCTGCACGAAGCCAAGCAGGAGCTGAAAGGAGACATTCAGACCGTGAGCAGCCGGCTGTCGGTGCTCGAGTCTCAGGTGAGCGAGATCCTCAGGCTGCTGTCGATAAAACGGAGACTCTCGCTGCCGCCGACGTCTTCTCCGAAGCCGAGGTTCAGAGGGCACGACTCAGTCGCGGCCTCCAGGTCTGTCGCACTGAAAACAGATGACGGGCCCTTTTGAATACTGAATATCCTGATATGAAAAGTGATGCATGTCCTGCTGGACTCTGGCCTGCCAAAGAAACTTGCATTAAGCACAAGCTGCATGCACAAATCCCTTTCATGTCACCGTCCGCACTGCAATAACCCAGGGATTTTTCTAACTCTTTGACTTGTGAGACACTTTTATGGTCATTTGTACGCTGCATTTCATTAAAAACAACACTAAGTCTGGGCAAGGTTTCTGATCTGGAGGATCCAGGTGAAGTGGTGACACCTGGCTGCAGGAACCAGGACACACGCTCAGAGTCTCACACTGACTGTGGATTATCCAGAGTCTAGAGAATTTGCAGAGAGACTTGTGAGGACATTAACGCACTCAAGGCTACATTTCCTTAAAAGCAACACAAAGTCTGGGTCTGGTCTGGAGGATCCAGGTGAAGTGGTGACACCTGGCTGCAGGAACCAGGACACTCTCAGAGTCTCACACTGACTGTGGATTATCCAATGTGGACATTAAAGCACTCTACACTATAGTTTTGTCATTCACTCTTTGCAGATATTTTTTTAATCACACATCTATGTTGGTACACATGCTCCCTGGTGGTCTAGTGGTTAGGATTCAGGTTCGGATTGGGGTTTGATTCCCGGTCTGGAACTTACTTTGGCCAGGAACTTGGCTTGTAACCAAATGGTTGCCTATTTGAGTCTTCATCAGGTCAAAAATGCAATGTTCTAGGATGGTTTCTAGTAGATGATGAGTTAAATGCAGAGAAGAAATTTCCCCCACAGAACTGATAAAGGACTTATTTATTTATTTATTTTACCCATTCATATTCTGCCATCAGGGAGCAACTTGTGGGTTAAGAATCAAACCCCCTGAACTTCCATTTGGAAGACGACCTGCTCTACCACTGAGCCACGGCTGCACACATACTGTATGACGACAACCCACACAATCCTGTACTGTCCACAATGAAGATTGCAGGTCCTCTAAAAAGTTCCTGGTACTTTGTGGTGGAAATGCAGCTTTGGTCAAAACATCTTTGTCGCTGAGGTGAAGTCATTATTTTGTCGTGTTCACCTGACTTAACGTTCATAAACAGTGTTTTCAGTGGGTCATTTGTCAGGTATGTAAATATGTGCCTTACAATATGGAGCCTCATCGAGTCAAAGAACATGGAATGAAAAAGTGGAGGATAATTATTGTGTTATTTTTTAAAAACCATGCCTCATTGTTGTCGTTTATGATCTCCTCTGTTTAGGCTTCATTCCCATGCATGCTCAATAGGAATGCAATAATGTCATGATTTTGTCAATTCTCCTTAAACTTAAATATGAATATTTCCACTCCTTCTTATATTCTTGCCTCTTGCTCAGGTATGTTTTTTCTTTCCAGTGTTTGTGACTTTATGTTTGGCTGCGAATCATTTAAGGTTTAAAACACACATTTCTATGCAAAATCCCAATGAACTCAATGAACTACAAACACTTTTGTTGAGATTGAACAACGGGCAAAGGAAGACGTCGTAGAAGTGAGCGTAAAACCCTCGTCTGTTAGGATGTAAAAGCATGTGACTGTCAGCTGATGATAAGGCAATATATTTATTTTTATTATACAACCGTGCATGCATCCAACGATGAACCTGTCGACAATGACATTAATATTGAAACTGATGCCTGGTTACAATCTGTTTTTTTAATCTGTTGTTATGCAACATAAAAGTCGTTTATGTTTCCTGTTTGTGTTTGTTACAGTGAGCATGAACACGTGGCTTCACTATTAGTAAAAGAAATAGGTCACTTTTTGTGTAGGGAATTTGTTTTTTGTACACAAAATTGTATTTAATAACTAAAACAAAAAGGACATGGCTTTTTGTGTCTGATTTTAATGTTTTTTTGTAATTGAGGAGGAAAACACAGCTCAGGAGTATAAATACTAGATACTCATAAAACTGAAGTAGAAAAAAAGCATCTGGACACTCAGTCTGTACAAAAATCTCTTGTTAATGCAAGCTTTCATTAATCAAGTCAGATGGTTTCTTTTTGCACAGACGGAGCGAGTTGATGTTTTCCTTCTTCCACAGTGAAGGGCATCTTTTAAATTAATGTTCAAAAAGCATAATATTTACCCCAATAACCTCCATGTCATGTGACACACTACATTCTAAACCAACCACAGTTGTCGTAGCATAGAGCATGAGCACATGAAGACATGTCTCTTTTTTCTGGTGTTTCCATATATACACACATATACATATATACCTTTGTGTTTCAACAAGTCAAATTTAAGGCAAAAAAAAAGAATGAAGCTTATTAAGGAAAGTCCCGGAATTACTTGCAAAGTAAATTCTATTTATTAATTTATTAATAACACAACTACACAGAACTCTGTGAGTAACAAGTGCAATGTTGCATCACAGTATCAACTCACATATTTATGCTGGACAGGGCTGCAATTAACGCCTGTGCTATATTACAAGGTAACATTTAAATCTAAAACTTTCCCCTAAAATGAAATAACAGTAACCAAACTTTATAACTCTATTAACTTTTAATTTCAAAACTATATTTATTGTCGTTTTAGACCCCTTTTTCACAGATATTATCAGATATGCATAGGGACAAGCAGAGGAGAACAATTTTATTTTGCACTAATATTGAATATTAGTACTAATTAGTTCATAGCAGTAACAATAACCAGAGTCTGAATCTGGGCTAAAATGCTGGAAATGTAGGAGGGATGACTTCTATTTAGTAGCAGATTCTGACCACTAGATGGAGCTATGAGCCTTTTTGCTGTGAGAGCCTTGGCAGTTCAAACACAGGAAGATTCTTTATTTTTTCTTTATTTATTCCTATTCACACTTGATGATTTAAACACAAACACTCAGAAAAAAACAGTTTTCTCCCATTTATTTTTATCAGGTCATTGTACAAGGAAAAGGCGATATTTAAATTATAAAAGTTCAGTGAAGGGTCTGACGCTGTGTGGACTCACACACACACACACGTTTTAGTGTGGTGTGAATTCAGCCAGCAGCACTCAGGAAACATGTTTCATCTATTAAAACACAAACAATAAAGAGGGGGACACTCCCTTCAGAGGGGCAAACGGGTATATTGCTTTGATTGGGTACGGTTTTAATGGCATTAAGCATAGTAAATATGAATTCTTATGTGCGTGTATAACAAGCACACGACCTTATATATAGATATATGTGTCATTTATGAGACGAGTGTCCACACTTGTTGAGAAATTGCAGATTAGGCCCAGGCCTATGAGAGTACCCACTCAACAATTAAAATCAACAGAGTTAAGGCCAGCTCTTAACAAGAAACAAAAAAAAAAAAAAGAAAATTAAAATAAAACATACAGATTTATAAATGCTGCATGTCAATAATAATAATAATAATAATAATAATGACCAAAGAAAACCTCTGCTTCTGCATCGCTTTGCTGTCAAACTACATCTGTTTCAGGATGCAGTGTCTTAGAAAGCGTCAGGAGGAAGTTCAGATTCAGTCTTTCTACAAAAATGTTCACGTCACTTGGACAACACGGGCGCGTGAGCGCTCTTTCTCTCTCAATCTATGAAATACAGTCTGTACAAAATGGCCCCTTGTGTTTTTTCCAACGGAATCGTCTTCCTGTTTGGATCGAGCATCAAGTCCTGAAGGAGTCTAAAAGCTGCACAATAAGCTCTGTGCGTAAGAATCTGACGTACAAAAACAAACAAAAAGAAGAAGAAGAAGCACAGAACGCGTCCTGTCAAAAGACCATGACCATCATTTACACCTGAAACAAATCACGACATCTTGATCCTGCTCAACGACTTCTTAGAAACATTTCATTTGACCAGCCCGACCCTACAGCAGGAATTATAGGATTTATTTGGTCGTTAATGAGAGTTTTTGGCTTCTGCTTCGCTTAACGTCATAATCTTAAGAAGATGAAAGGTCCAAATGTGTTTGTGCTATGTGTGTGTGGCTCTGCCGCCATGATGCAAGGCCATGGTTCATTCAGGCGGAGCTGGTGCGGGAGTGAAGGAGGAGGAGGAATGTGGATGTCACTTTGACCCAGAGTGAAGCTATAGATGAGCAGGGCTGAGGAGGAGAGGGAGCTGAGTGAAACATTGGACCATGAGCTCAGTCTCAGCTTTAGAAGTTGAGCTTTGTGACCGGTCGCTCTCTACTCGAGTCTGTGCTCTGGTTGTTGATGCGCTTGCGGTTGCGCTTCATCTTGGATAAGTCCTTGTCGAACACCTCTCCGGACCGCAGCGCGGAAACCAAGTCGTCGAACTCGCCGCCGTCGTCCTCCCCGTTCGCCTTTGCCTTCCGGGCCTTTCTTTCCCGCTCTCTCTGTTCTTTGAGCTGGTGACGGAAAGGTAAAAAAAACAGCAAGTTTACAAAAAATTAAAGTCTGAATAAATAACTTCTGTTGCTTTGTGAGATGTGAGATATACTTGAAACAGTACCTATCTATCTATAATGGTGATCAGCTGTTCGGGATAAACTTTCAAATGTAAACGTCCAGAAAGCATTTTTAAAAACGGCAAAAACTGCAAGAATTTATATTTCAATGGGAACTTCTACAGCTTTTTTTCCTCTGCTGTTCCCCTTCACATCAAAACAACACATAAATCATGTTCCAGTTCTCTCCAAACAGGCAAAACAGCAGGCTGAACACACAGTCTGGTACTGTCTGTACCAAACTGACTCTGCATGAGTGCCTCATCCACTTAACCACAAAACCCACACTACCTCTTTACAGAGAGGAAGAGATGCTGCAGAATTGATAAATATTTCCCTAATTAACATATTTAATGCTAAGCTAATAGCAGCAGCTCCCTGTGTGCTGTACGTGAAAAAGACAGTAAATATGACAAAATATATTACACTAACGTTCTGTGTGAGTGATGTTGTACAGCCATCACAACAACAGTAACACAAACAGGTGATTTTCTCGCAATTATGAACTGATTATTCGACATTTCAGATCTTCTACTTAGTGTTTGGTAACAGCTGAGGTTTCTCTCGAAAACAGCAGATCACAAACCTGGGCCTCCAGCTTCGCCCTGCGCTCCTCCTCTTCTTTGCGCTTCCGCATGTTCTCGTTCTCCTGCTGAGCCTCGGCGAACGACTGCAGGAACTGGTCGAAGATGCCGAAGAACTCATCTGGTTGCATCTTACTGGCATCTTCACCAAAGTGCTTTACTGCCCTGAGGAACTGTGGCACCAAAGGGGGGGAGGGAAGGATGGTGGGGGGCAAACACGGGGGAGGGACGCAGGGGATCAGATTTACAGCAGAACCACGTTTAACTCCATCTTTAACTGCTTTACCGGAGACTCATTAGGTCCCAGCTCTTTGAAATCAGAGCAGTAGTCGGGCTTTGAAGCCCATGTTAACACAGATATGACCAGCTCTTGATTATAGCTGAGGCCCAGAGACTGGAGCCAGAGCTCAAATTAAGACAACGTGTTTGTTGGTTACTTTTCACAGCAAGTAAAAGTAAAAAAAAAAAGGACAACATCCAGATGTGAGGTCGTGCTGGGAAGATATACCTTCAAAGAGACGGGCGTTAACTGCTGTCAGTGACACGGAGGTTATTGATTTGTCATCACTTTTTTTCCATAGGATATGATTTCAGAAATGCGTCTTTTCGCAACTTTTTTGGTGTTTTCCATTAAAAGTCACACTTTTATTCATCAAAAGAGTTGCAAAATGAATAGAGAATATAGTCAAGACATTGACAAGATTAGAAATAAAGATTTGTATCCAAAATAATAATTTTGCCCTTTCGTCAAAGAACCAGCAAAACTGTTTTCAGCTGTGCTAACATCATTGCACAAGAGTTTTCTAATCATCCAATAACCTTCTAACAGGATTAGCAAACACAATGTACCATTAGAACACTGGAGAGATGGTTGCTGGAAATGAGCCTCTACACACCCATGCGCATATTCCAATAAACCAGACGTTTGCAGCTAGAATAGTTGTTTACCACATTAACAATGTATAGATTCATTTAATGTTATATTCATTAAAAAAAGTGCTTTTCCTTCAAAAATAAGGACATTTCTAAGTGACCCCAAACTTTTGAAAGGCAGTGTATGAACACACACACACAACCACCAAATGCAAGATGTTTACAGGGTTTCTCTGGTTCCCAACCATGAGTACAGACGACCACTGTAAACTCAAATATTTAACGAGGCGACACTGTAAATGATTGGCAGAGACTAATGGTTGCCATGTGACCAGCTCAGCACTGGGGTCAGTGCAACGTGCTCACACATTATGGTGCAAAATAACATGTTCCAGATAGAAACCCCTTCCTGCCACACACACCAATAAAAGTGGACAGAGTCATAAATCTGAATTCAGCGTGTCACACTGTCCACGAGAAGGTGAACAGGCTCAGGTTTCTCGCAATAAAAAGACAATTTGACCATCTGCAAATCTGCGTTTGGTACTGTGCTTCACGTTAGCAGAGGGGAGGAATGATTTTCTCAAGCGCTGCACATGCTTAAAATTGATTCACAAAGCGTTCATAAAATGACATGTTAACTTAGTGGGCAGGTGTGATCAAAGCCCCCTGACATCAGGACACAGTGAGGCGCACAATGCGCATAAAATGCAGAACAGAGTCGCGTAAAACAATTCCCAGGCTGCTGCTGCCTCTGTTTCTGCTTTTCACTCTTTCACTGTGCAAAAGACAACAAGCAGCGTGACCAATAAAGTGTCAGCGGCGCTGCAGCAGGAAGCCCAAAACCTTCACTCCCGCTGTTAGCTTTCCTAGAAAAGGTGACTGATGAGGTCAACAAGGCGCGTAAGAAACAGCTGCGCGGAGAGGAAATGGGACGCAAGCTTTCATCGTCGGCAGTGCTCGGGGTTGAGTTCGCTTTTCCTTGTTTTAAAAAGTTTGACTTACCAGCTCTTTGGCCTCAGTGAGAGAGTCCTCCACGTCGGAGAAGCTGAAGCTGGCCACGGTGATGAACTGACTCACCACAGACACAAATTTGTCGCCCAGCTCCTGCGGTCGCTTCTTCTGGTATTCCAGCTCCTACGTAAAGTAAAGGGCGAGAATCAAGAAGCGGGGAAATTGAAAGGAAAGCTGCACCAGACCTGCTCTAAATACTGCGCGCCTGCATGACCAATAAGAAAACATGTTCCGTGTTATTGAATAAACGTTTGGAACTCACGCTCTCGACGCTCTTCAAGCCGCTGCGCATGTTGCCAATGTCTTTTTCCAGTTCTGTCATGCTGCAAAAACACAGAAAGGAAGGTGAACATGCAAGGTTTTATGGTTTAAACGATGTCACCTGCAGAGCAAGTGAGGCCCAGGAGGAGCAATTTTATTTTACATTCTCATTTCTACTTCTAATCACCTATTCTTCAGATGAAAACACATTTCGCCATTTCAGACGTTTCAAGCTCCTGTATGAGCCCTGTGATAAAAAGGTCGGTAACACTTTAGATTAGGGAACACATATTCACCATTAACTAGGCCCTTACTAACATATATAAGTAGCATACTAGCCCTTTATTAGTAATCACTAGTGCAGTGCTCGTAGGAAGTATGTATTCCTATAGTGGGAGCTGAAGAATATTTTTCAGTTATGGTAATGCATGATAAGGAACATAAAGGCTAACATAACACAAACACTGTTTTGTATTTGTTAGCCTATGCTGATGCTAATCGAAAATTTAAAAATATGCGTTGTGCCTAATGAGGTTGCACAGTGTTTGTATTACGTTAGCCCTACGCAAATGCTAATCGTTAGCTTACCTTTGGAAACAGGTTCGCCAAGTTAGCCGCAAAGTAGTAGCATGTATTGTGTTGGTGAATAGACACCGACTTCGTAGAAACAGACAGTGCAGCTGCTGCGAATGAGCTGCTGCCTGCGTGGTGTAGCGTGATAAATCAGCGAAAGTGCAGCGTGATAAATCAGCGATAATTAAAATTCAAGGATCAAGGATGCACACCATCGGGCTATGCTCAACCCATATCCAAAGTCTTCGGGCGATCGGTCAGAGAGATATGCCCATCACAGACAGACACATAGACAAAACTGGCTTTATAGAGAGATTAAGCACATATTAACATCTTATTTTACATAACGTGCTAGTATGCTTACTTATATACATGTTAGTAAGCACCTAGTTAATGGTGAATATGTGTTCCCTAATCTAAAGTGTATAAGACTGATATCCATCATGTCATCGCTTCACCTACTTGACTTTGGCTGCTTCTGAGATGCTCTGCAGGTCGTTCTGGAACATCAGGACTTTGGGATATTTCTTCTCCAGAATAGTGATCATGTAGTGCAGTAGAGTGATGTTTCTACAGAAACAGATGCGAAGGGAAAAAAAAAACAAAAAAACTCTGAACTGGGACTAAACGTGTCAAGTGTACAATATATTGCTTTTATCATGCGGCTTCAGATACAAATAACCACATGGCGGTTTTGTAAATATCACACTCTCCGTTCCAGATGTGCTCCAGGTTTATATTTCATACGCTCTTTCCACAATTTTCCTCGAGAGGGTGTTTCTTACTTGTCGATACTGGACTTGGTGTCGGCGATCTTGTTGAGTGAAGACATCTTGAAGCCGTAAGCGTTTCCTCTCTGACCCTTGTTCATGTAGTTTCCAAAGGCCAGCACCACCTCCAGCAGCTGCTTCAGGTTTCTGCTGTGTAAGATCTCCTTACAGGCCTTTGTCAGAGCTAAAACACACAGAAGATGGCTGTTAATAATGGATCTCATCGAGTATTTGCATTTGTATGTTTTGAATGTCTGAAAAGATGAAAACTACAAAGAGAAGATATATATAAATAGACAAAAATACAGGGGAAAAAACTGAATATAGTAGCTTAAATAATCATATTCATGGTGTGCTAGACTATTCCCACCTTCAACTTTGGGTTTAATCTCAGCGATCCTCTCTGCAAACTTCTTCTTGATGTACAAAGACTGCAGCCGCTGCTGGTAGTGGTTTATTCTGGACAGGAGATGGAAAATGTGTGTCAGGGAGTACAAGAATAGACATCAATATAAATTATAAACAGGGAAATCCACAAATTTAGACAAGAAAAAAAAAGCCACAAATATGAACACTGAGCCCGAGCAGAGTGAAACAAACGCTACCTAAAAGACACACACACAGGTTTGGTTGTAGCTATGAATCTTATTTTTTGGCGTGCACTGCAACTAATTATTATCAAAGTGACATGTGTCCACCAGCCCTTTCTCTCTCTCACACATACACACAAAAAGTAAATTATTAAACATAAAACAACTTAAGTGTATTTCTACTATCAGTGTAAATCAGTGTAATGTGGGAAAGTCTTTCATGTTGGGGCTGGTCTTAGTGTTTACGCACTCAGTGGCCGACTGTGACATTGTTCCCTCTGTTCTTTTTTATCTCATGGGACCTTTGTTGACAAAACTGCACGTCAAACGCTGTAATTACATCACTGATTTTATTTATTCGCAAACACAATTTGGAAAGAGTGATTTTTTCAAAAAAATCCCCATTGTTCCCAGCCAAGTGAGAAAAAAAAAACATGTGTCATTTACTTAATCTGCTATGACTCAGAGGAAACAATGGCTGTTGTGTGTGAGAATGCTGCAGCGATGCGAGTAGTTACCATACCTGCTCATCTCGTAGAGGAAACGGTCGGGTTTCGCCATCCTGTCGAGCTCGTGTTTGTGCTCCTCCAGCAGATCGACGTCGCTCTTCTCTGGGACGAACTTCAGCAGCTGATGGAACGAGAACGAAAAAAAACTCTAAACACATTCGTTTCCAATTCATCTGAACTTGTTTTTGGTTAGGAACAGTGGGAGGAATTTATCAGGATGGCGTCTCAATCTGTTTAAATATCTGTTCATATCGTAACTGGTCTGAATCTCCGCTAACATGCTACTACTAGACATTTGCTGACACTTCAATGAAAGAAAAAAATATCCCTGTACCAAACATCCAATAAACAGATTTATGACAAAATCAATGTGAACTGGTATGCAGTCCTTTGAAAAACATAATGAAAACAGTCTGTAAGGAATAAACATGTCTTCTGTTTTTTTAGAGCAGTGTCTGCTTTCATCATTGTGTTAACCTTTGCATGCACACGAGATATTCAGATTAACATGTTTACATACACAGTTACGTAACCTGGTTACTATAAACAGAATCAGAATACTTTATTAATAACTGGAGGGAAATTAGGTTTTGTAACAAATATACACAGTAGATCATCAAAAGTCTGTCCAACACTAACAAATTGAAATGTCCAAATATATAGTTGAGACATTTTCTGACAAAGTGTATATGTAACAATAAACAATCTAAATTTGACAAGCTTGGTTCACTTGTGTTAAAGGAAGTGTTGACAGTCTCAACGTTCAGTAGTAGAGTACAAATACTATTGTGAGTTTTCCTTATTTTCAATTTCCCCGTCTCAAATCCTGTGTTTGTGTACATGTAAAAAGTCCAATAAATTCCAATAAATCTACCAGGCGAAATAATAATTTTCTTCTAATCATCTGGCCCCATTTCTCAGGCATGGAATCTTATTGTGCTTTTCCACTACATGGTCACGGTTGACTCTACACGGTTTGGTTGGTATTTCCATTACAATAGGAGGATCTCCTCAATGTGGGCGGAGCCATCACTGCACGGCTGCATGAAACTGTCCTGACTTCGTTTTACGCCCGACACACACAAACTAGTGACTTGTAAAGCCGCCATTTTTGATATACTGACTCATTAAATTAAGTTTATTGTTCGGTACTTGGATTTCAGCAGTGCTGTTGCTAAGTATACCAGACTCCTCTGTTAAATGATGAGATTTCCTTGCTAAATGTTGGAGATTAATGCACCTTCTCAGGATTTTTAATCACCAGGTTTCTAATTTTCACAACTTTTTTTTTTAGAAATCATTAAATGCTTGTCCAACTGGTACCTGCTCCAGCATGTCTTTGGGAAGGTCCTCCTGTTCGTCCATGGTTAAAATGGCTCTCTTCATCTCCTCATTTGAAAGCTTCAGCCTACAGAACACAAGTGAGTGCACACGTATCATAACCCATCATCTGTGAACGATTTCCTTTCGAATCAAAGTGCTCGTAATGACGCTTCTAACTCACCTCGAAAGGAGGATGTTACAGTTTTGTGCTCGACGGCCATCGATGACCGACAGCTCCTTGACTTTCTTCGAGCTCAGCGTGTCGTCCTCTGCCTCTTTCTGAGGACAAAATCAAAGATGTTAGAGGGAACAATGCAGTCATCATAACACTTTTTCTCTTTTTGAAGATTTACTTTCTGTAAGGACTAACGAAGACGCCCTCAGATCCCAAAGAAGAAAACAAGAGGCTTCAAAAACTTGGCCAACATTAAAGTTATTACAGACATGAACAACAGATGTTGACTTAAACAAAAGTCTAATATATTCTGTTGGACAAAACAAAACAAGGTTTCAAAGGAACATGCGGCTTAAAGTACAACAGGACATCACGTAAAACATAACATCAAAGTCACTGAGTCCAAACGGAGCGACACAGACTCCACATTGTGTGTCTACTGTGGTGGAAGTGCACTCACCTGTTTGCTGTTATTGATCGTAAAGAAGTCCTAAAATGCAGGCAAGAAGCAGGGAAGATGTAAGCACTCATTAGAATAAGTAAAGCAGTTACGTGCTTGCAGCCCATCAACAACAAACAGCAAATGAATCAGAGATCACTCAGCACTCAGAAGACAATGAATGAATGAATCCGTCAGTAATGAAGTGAGCGGCAGTGAGACATGAGTGGCTGTACAGATGATCAATACGTGCTAAATGCTCACATGCTGTGCACATAAGAATTAAAGGGGACATATTATACCCTATTTTTCCAAGTTAACCTAGTTCCCATATATAATGAACATGTCTGTGACATGCTTTGGTCAAAATATAAAATAAAGATGAAGCACCACAGCAGTTCCATCACCCTGCCAAAACAGTCCTGTTGAGAATGCTGTTTAGTAGTATCTCTTTAGGTCCACCTTAAAACAAAGTAAAACAAAACTTAAGGGACAGGAAATGACATCCGCCACAGAGGCTACTGGGAGCTAACAGCAGTTAGCATTTGGAAAAGTGATAATTTGCAGGCTCTAGCAGGCACATTGCCATCATATATAACATGTATCCACTGGACAGATAAATCCTCTGAGGCTGGAAGTTTGCGTAGGACTCTGTGCTGCACTGTGGAGCCAAGAATAGAACTTTTCGTGGACCTCACGGACTTACGGTTTTCGGATACCGTTGCCCTCGCCAGCACTCTCGCTTGTTTTAAGGACAAAGCGGAGCTCTGCGAGACAACAATTACAGGAATTTGGCGCATTATGACACCCCAATGAGCGCAGAAGTCAACATGGCGTGTTTCATCTTCTGTACTTAACTAACTTACTTCTGTACTGTAACATGAGTGAGTCATCTTTTTTCACACTTTGCCCACTGATAGAGCCTCCAGAGTCCCAAATATAAGGATTTAAAGGATTCAAAAGTTGATTTTGTATAATATGTCCCCTTTACGTGAATCAACTTTGTATTACTTGCATTTTTCAAAACTACTGGTGTTTTTACTTTCAGCCTCTCGTGCGAATTTGACATGCTCATGATCATGTTTAGAACACTTGTGTTGTAAACCATGCTGGGAAAAACAAAAGGGCTGTTGACATCTCATTATAATGTAGATAGAACTCAATAAATGAAAAGCAAAGTGAAGCCACTAGAAAGAAACAGCAACATTCTGAGCAGCTCATCTCATTTCATCACATTGCAAAACAATTGAAAGAACAAAAAAGCTTTCTGAATAATTTAAGCTTGAAAAGTTTTGCAACTATTTATAAACTCCCTAAATCTGTCCAATGATGTGTCCCTGGCTGCTTTTAAGCCTGATTTAGTTTTTCCTTTGTACATTTTGGCCCATTTCTCTCTCCCTTCTTCAACTATGCCGAAGAAACCAAAAAGTTGCAAAACAGAAGAAATTGTAGAAAATCTGAAGGGAAACCTAATCATCCATAAATCCTTAAAAGTAAGCCAGCTGAGCCCTAAGCTGCCACCCCACAGCTGCAGTCTACCCCACGCCCCCTGCTCTCTCTGACACTGGGAGGAAACAACTAATGAACAGCCTCATCCTCAGTACCTGCTGCCTCTGATAGGCTGAGAAGGTCTTTTCAAGATCATCCAGATCCAGGATTTTAAAGACCTTGCCGTCGTCAACATCCATCCACACAGTTCCCTCCAGTTTGTTCTGAGCAGAAGAAAATAAAATTTAATATATACACTCAAAGCATCAGAATCTCCATGTGTCTCCACTTCACTTCACTCACTTCAGCTAACTTGGACCAGTTGAAGGATTTGAGCGGATGGGACGGCTGAGGAATGTTCTTCTGTTTCATGGACAGCCCCAGTGGTGCTCCTGGTGGTGGAGGGATGCCACCGATGGGCGGGCGTCCAGGAGGAGGTGGAGGGCCGCCTGGAGGAGGTGGCGGAGGAGGCGGAGGAGGCATCATACCTCCTCCGGGGGGAGGAGGAGGCGGGGGAGGAGGACACAGACCTCCAAAAGCTGGCATGGGTGGAGGAGGCAGGGGACCGCCGGGGGGACCGGGGAGGAGGGGAGGGCCTCCAGGAACGACAGCTGCCTGTCTCTGCAGAGGGAAAAGAGAGAGAGAGAAAGAGAGAATATGCAATGACACTGTCGTGTTTAATGGTTCCCATTTTTTAATTTCTAACTTTTGGAGTAATATTCATGTTCATGTACACAACTTCATTATAAAGTGAAGAATGAGAAGCACGACGTACAGTGCTGAGTTCGTGCAGTCGAGCTGTGAGTTCGGCCACTTGCTGCTTGACGCTCTTGTGCTCCGTGCTCTCCTTCTCCAACTTCTCTTTCATCTTGTTGAGCGTCTGCATCATGTCCTCCTTCTCCTGCGTCTTTGCGTCACACTCGCGCTCCTTCTTCTCAAACTTCTGTTGCAGCTCGTGGTGTTCTGTGAAGCAGGACGACTCGATGAGCTCAAATCGTGCCTCATTTGACTGTAAAGGTGTTGGGGGGTGATTTTGTTATCTCACTCACCTTTTCTCATTTTCTCTGCCTGCTCTTTCCACTGTTTGACTTCATTTTCATTGACCAGCCTGCAGAGATATCGATCCACGTTATGAACTGCAGTATCTAGAACAACTCATTGGCCTCTGAGTGCATGCACTAATTTATTGTGGGAAACCTGAGGACTTACATCCGGACAACATTCTTCACGTTAAAATTCTCCAGTGGTGTGACATCGGGATCATGACCTTTGTCGTTCTGCAGGACCATCTGCTGGACGATGCGATCCAACAGCAGCCAGTACTGCACCGTGTTACCACTTCTCTTGTCTGCAGATGAGAATCATAAACAGAAAAGAAGCACACGTTTCTTATTAGTATCCTGGCACAAGTTGTTTCTCTTCCCCTTGCTGTTATCATATTAATTTCTCAGAAACGACTGACTGGGATTAAATCCACACTGGCCGTTTGATCATGATGAAATACAAAAAATTGACGTGTTAAGACATTTTCCAAAATGACACGCATACATGTAAGGGCTAAAGAGCAGCACGGTGATAAAAGGTGACACCAAAAACACACACGTGTTAGATTTTCAAGGACACGTCCTGTCCTGGGATAACCTGAATACATGGTAAACACATCCTATTATTATTCTTCACCAAGGTATCTGCAGATGATAAATGTTCCATATCATATTGAGTAATGATATTTGGATTCCTTGCTCTGCTTAAGTTTGCAGTAGATTTACTCCTAACACTCATGATGTCACACTTGACTGTCTCAACACAGTAACTCAAAAAAAATTGTGAAGCCAGAAGAGGAAGAGGGGAGCATCCAGGAGAACACTGCTACTGCAGCTGCTACGCTTCTGTTTACAGAAGACAGTAATATTTTTTAATCAGAATTCATGTACTGAAAGAGCAACAAAACAAAAATAAACATGAACCAACAACAGTCAGACTCAATTCAAGTTGGCCTGGAATGTGCTTATCCAATTTCTGGACCTACTAATCTGAACAAAGTCAATATACTAATCTTTTTGGCTGAAGGTACATTTTACTGTTTGCATGTTAAAAAGGTTTGTGGCCCTCGGGGAAAATCCCATGTTGCATTGATTTTTTTTGGAAGAGAGAAAGTAAATATAAATACAGCAGTATTGTGACCATCACTCACGTGGCATGAGGAGACAGTGATGCAGGACAGACATAAAGTGCGGGTATGCGTCCGTGTGGTTCATCTTCTTGCGGATGAGATCAAAAACTTGGGTGGCACTCTTGGTATCTATATGTACCTATATGACGAGAGGGAGGACAACAACAAACCAATTAATGCAACCAGGAAAAATAACAAAACTCATGATGATGCACGAGTCAGGTCGGGACATGTTTTGTTTGGCTCACTTACCGACTCAAATCGTTTTGACAAAGCCAGCTCATCCTCATTCCGCAGCATTTCAAAGTAGTCTAAATGTCTGAGAGGGTCCGAGTGACAAAGGGAATTAAAAGAGATTATGTTTATTTTCCATCACAAGATCTGATTTCATTCACATCAAACGGAAAATACGGAATGACTATTAAACCTTTTACGATATTTAAAGATATTGAACATTTAATGGATCTTTATGTTTAGATAAACATTCTGATCTGGTTCTGATCACTCTCACCTATCTAATGTTGAGTTTTCATGGGAACGAAGCTTGTCGATCACAGGTTGGATGCCCAGCATAAGAAACTCATATCGGAGGTGGATACGGAATTCCAAACTTGTCTGGTTTTTTTTCAGAAAAGGTAAAAAAAAACAAAAAAAAAAACAATGTGGTGGTTAAGTACAGACAACACTGTGAGACAAAGTATGACTTTGTAGTGTGTTAACACTGGTAGAGTGCACTATAACTCACCTCTCCAGCTCCTTGACTCAGCACAGCATTAATAAAGGACATGATGGCTGTTTTCAGGTTGACCTCATCTCTGTATCGCCCTGTACTCCGGTCCAGATCATTTATAAGTGTCTGAAGGACGACAAGTCATTACAGTTGTTAAATTACTGTGCACTAACCGGCGAAAACTCTAAAACAACATCTATGCACTTGGCTTTCTTTCACCCACCTGGAAGCGCGTCCTCTCGCAGGCAAATCGCTGGTAATGTAGCATGGACTCCAGTATTTTTTTGTGCCCGCCAGGCACTAGACACACGGCACCCATGATCTCCAGCACTGCCACCTTGGTCTTTATGTTCTCTGTAGCCAGGCTCTGGGCGATGATGTTGATGCTCTCAGAGTGTGAGAGGACGTGCGCGCGGCCCTGGGAGTTGTTCATCAGGGCTTTGATGCACCCGATTAGAGAGGTGTGGATCTGCGACTCTGTCGTCTCGTAGTCCATGCTCTTCAGGAAGTTCAGGATGCACGTCAGGCCGTCCAGGTCGATGAAGCGAGTCACGAACCTGAGTGCAGAGGAGCCACAGAGTGGAGGTCATCCTGGTTCTACTTACACGACTGGCTTCATTGAGGAATATAATTGAATTACAAAAATATGTTTGTACATATAGAGTATGTACACTACCATGCAAAGGTTTGGAGTCACTTAGAAATGTCCTTATTTTTTAAGGAAAAGCACTTTTTTTTAAATGAATATAACATTAAATGAATGAGAAATACACTCTATACATTGTTAATGTGTTAAACAACTATTCTAGCTGCAAATGTCTAGTTTTTAATGGAATATGTACATAGGTGTATGTAGATAGGCCCATTTCCAGCAACCATCTCTCCAGTGTTCTAATGGTACATTGGGTTTGCTAATCACGTTAGAAGGCTATTGGATGATTAGAAAACCCTTGAAAACCCTTGTGCAATGATTTTAGCACGGCTGAAAACAGTTTTGCTGGTTCTTGGATGATAGGGCAAAATTATTATTTTGAATAAAAATCATCATTTCTAATCTTGTCAATGTTTTGACTATATTTTCTATTCAATTTGCAACTCAACAACAAAATACAAAAAAATTGTTTAGGTGACCCCAAACTTTTGAGCAGTAGTGTACGATAAATCAGAATAATTTTGCTTATGAAGTCTAGTGAAAAGCTCAGAATCCCAAAATGGAAATGAAACCTTCCCTTCGTCTGCTTTGACGTACACACATCAATGAAACATCAACACGGCGATGACCTTTACGGCTGCTCAATTCTTAAAGGAACTAATTTACATAAGGTTGTGTAGAATTGAAGAGAGTGACAGACAAGGTCAGAGGCCATTCAAATGTAAAAGGACAGAGAGAGGAGAATTGATTGTTATTTTCTGTGCACCTCATTGGTTGTGTCCTCAGGGCCGTCTTCAAGCTTTCTATGGTCTTGTTCCTCTCCTCCTCCTCTTCTTTCTCCAGAGCGAGAAGAGTCTTTCTCTGTGGAACAAAAGAGTAAACAATATTAAGATTAAGTCAATTTGACTTCAAAGGAGTACAATAATGTATATTTACTGCTGTTATTGTGTTATTTTATCTTATAATATAACTAGTAATATAATATAATAAGTACTTTTCATAGCCCTTTATATAGAAGCAGATTGTATATATGTTACAATCTAGAATCCTTGACTTTGACAAAAAAAGGAAAAATTCTTAAATGAGAGGGGAAGGGGGGAGCAAAACAAGAAGGCCAAAAAAGTCCATGTTATTACTTACAGCTGCCATTGAATTGAGCTGATCAATGTAGAACTCAGGCCAACTAGTTGCACTTTTGTTTTCCTCTTGTTCCTGAAAATCAGAGAAAGACAAAGAATGAAATGAGGCACTGTGTTTCACATAAGCACTGCATTTACACGGTGATAAAGGAAGGAAGAACATGACATGTGTTCAGAAACAAAAACGTGGCTGTGTCTTATGCACATCAACAGTTCATGATGAAAATGTTCCACGATCACATGAAGTCACATGAAGTGGTTGTGTTTTTGTGTCACATGTTTCACAGCAAACACACACTGAGGACTAAATGGCCAGAAAAGATGAAAATGGAGCATGAAGTCGAAGTAGGGTGACACAGATATCCTGCCTATTTTCATCCTGCGGCACTTTTAAGAGGTGGCATGAAAAGGGAGCACAGCTGCTTGGTAAAATCTTGAGATTAGCAAATGTACGTTAAAACTGCAGATTAGGGACGGTCTGATTTATGCTGGGATTAACTTCCTGACAGGCATGTTTGTGTTACAAGTGAAAAACAACTGCAAGACATTCTCTTAGATGATTTAATTCTCAATCTCAAAGGGAACACTGAGGGGAGAATGGCTTGGTCGTGAACTTGGCTTGTACATTAAAGGCCCCCAGGCTTTCATTTCAGCTCTTGCTCCATTAAGCACAAGCGAGCTGCGGCCATCAGAAACTAATTGGGCTGCAGTTAATAATGTTGCCTGCACAGACTTGGCTGTTCCTGCAGAAACTGCAGACCTTGGCCGGTCTGTGGGGATCATGCAGCGACAGGAAGGCCTGCTGTTCCACTCACAACCAGTGCCAGCTTGACCATGCAGGCGCTGGAAGAAGTTCAGTCCATCGGTGGAACAGACACCAGAGATGGGACCACTTCCTTTTGAAACTTCCAACTTGGAAGTGAGCTGCCTTCAAACACTGTCAGTTTATTTAGAGATATGCCTGAGGGAGAAAAGATGGGAGGGTATTTCCGGGAATTTCTTTTTCCCCATATTTGAGAAAGTGAAGATCAAAGAGGAAACCAGGATTAGTCTCGGTTATTTGAGAGTAACAGCACAGTGTCTTTGAAAGACAGGCTCTGTCTGTTTGATAAAATCTGATCTTCTCCTTGGCTAATGATGCATCTTAGAAGACAGTGAAGAAGAAGCAGGAAGAAGATTGATTCTCTGCAGGATGATTTCATCCGCTCAGGTGCACGGCCAACGCAACTCTGAGGGGACCGAATCACCAAGAAACAGCTTTAAAAAAAGTGCACACTCATCAATTGTGAGGTTGGAGCGCCCTGATGATGACCCCACCTTCCTCCTTGTCGTCCCCCCTGACTCGCTTTCAAAAGCTGCACCTGTGTAAGTGAAGCCTTCCTGTTTGCTTTGGACAGGCGACCACTTCCTTTGTCTCTCCTCTTCCACACACAGACCCTTCCTCCCTGATCGCCAATGGTGAGTTTGTATCTGTCTGGTTCGGGGCCAGAGCCTGCTGCCGAGTCAGCAACTCTACTCGTTGATGGTGTACATTAAAATTATGCAAAGCAACTTCAGAGCTAAAGTGAAACATCTCTGCATGTTCTCCTGAGGCTGAACAAAAGCAAACTTTCCAGTGCATTATGAGGCCACTCAGCAGAAACAGGAACCTGGGCTGTTTCCATTTCAACTTTTTTGTTTCTATCACTTACTGAGTTGAAAATACGTACAGTGCATCAGTATTAAAAATGTAATTTGTAAAGTGCAGTCATTGATTGCTTGACTAGATATAAAAATATGACAAATACACCAAAATAGTTCAAATAAGTTAATAAAGATAAATATTTCCTATTTTGCCAAAGTATGCAGAGCAGATTGTTCTAAAACTGAATGTTTTTAATAGTTATGCAGGAGAGGGCTTAATAAACTTAGCATGGCGTCTGGAAAAAAGCAAGACAAAGCCTGGCTCTATTCAAAAGATAAGAAAATCCAGCCTCAATTTTTTTTATTAAATAAAATGATAAATGCACATTTTCAGAGTGTGTAAGAGGGATTTTTTTTTTTAACTAAAAGGCATGCAGCACATATGCAGCTGTGTTTGCTGAGGATTTGTACTGTACAATGACACACCAACCTCTCATCCATCAGACTAAATCCTGCTGCTCCATGTGCCAAGTTTATGACCGGATTTTGGAAGAGATTCATTAATCTGTATGTCTGCATAATAATGAGAACAGGATATCCTACACACTCAAATCTATGGCCTTGAGAAACGCTGCTACAAGAAATGTCAGGTGATATTCAACATGAGGGAAACTAAACAAGACCAGGCGTCCGTGTTTTCCTGCGAGCAGAGGATGTGTTCGTATGCAGGGAAAGGAGGAACAGCTGACAGATCTTTCATCGGGGAGAGGAGCCATAGTGAAATATGACACTGTCACAGAGCGGTGGAGAATGTTATGGCTACACAAATGCTTTGATGAAACAGGTATTAATATCTACAAGCAGAAACCAGGAGATCAAAATGCCCTCACTTTGGTGGGACAATTGAGAAAGACCTTATTGTCTGAAAGAAAACACACTCTTCTGAGTCATAAGACACAAGAAACTGCATTTGAATTCTGCAGATCTGTAATACATTAAAGCACAGCCTTCCCTGTTAGAGGATTTTGTGATGGAACAGGCTGCGTTTAGGCTTTGTTGTACTCCGTCCACTCCATACATGCCTGTTTTTATAGGGTATGCACTGAGTGAAACATGAACCCAAGTGAAGTAAGTTAGTTATTCATGCTACAGCTTTGATCAGGTTGTAAAACCTTCAATGTTGTGAAGGAGAACGTGAGTCTAATTTTGGAGATGCACAGATAAAGACTGGATCATAAAGCTCATCAATCTACAAGACTCTTATGTTGTCTGGTGCAATGGTTTGCTTTGAAATATTAGGTTATTTCTGTCAAAAATCAGGTTTGATAGCACCACATCTTCATATTAATGTTGATACTTTATATGTTTTTATTTACTTATACTTTATTTAACAACAAAAAACGTGTTGGGCAAAATGTTACTGACACCATTAGACCATGTGAGAACCTGTCTTTACGCAGTACGGCTGTGTATTGACAAGAACCTGGTGATATGACACATATCCCAAAACGGGTGGTAATATACATATATCAATATATTTGGGATTATATATACATACATATAATTTTCTCTGTCAAATGAAATGAGTGGAGGCAAAGAGTCAATGTCCGAAAGTGTGCTGCCAACTAGTAATCGGAGGCCTAAATACAGCATTTCAAAGAATCTATACAGTAATACGCAATGCAATATCACAATATTTAGGGTATCAATATTTTATTTCACCACTGCAGTGCAGTACTATTAAGACCTAGTAATATTATTGCAGTTGGAAGCAGAAAGAGCAATGAATAACAGTCGCTTGTGGCAAGATATTTGCAACCTTCTACTTCTAGAAATCATCATGGATTATGGTATAAAACATTACTCTGCAGTGCAGTTTACTCTCTGTGATTCTTTCAAATCCAACCTTGATTTAAGAACCTTCACAGAAACCAGTGGATATGACTTCACTCAATGTCATCAGCGTAAAGTCACCGCGTATACATCTTTCATAAAAGATGAAAACAAAAAGCATTCCAAGGATACAGTTTGCAGACAACACACTCATGCTCGGACCTGTCGTAAACAGCGATGCAGATTTTTGTGGTGTGTGTTCCGGAACACACACACCTTTGCGTATCAACAAACCTGTTATGCTAACTTGTCAACAGGGGATATCAGTGTTCAGGAAATGCAACCCCTCTTGTGGTGAGTGATGATGGGACTTTGACAGAAAAGCTTTTTACCTTCTTTTTGCTGCAGTAGATCTGCCATTTCTTCTCTGCCGGTAGGGCGAACATGGCTTCCCTGTGCTTCTCTGTCAGGTCAAGCTCATCCTGCAAAAACAGGGAGGAAATAACAGACAATATTTAAGGAAATATTCACAGTATAGTATTCATCCTCTAGTGTCATTCTCAAAACAGAGTTCACAAAGTAGAAACAAGCTTCATGAGCTAACGCGCTGCAAACTCCGAAATATCTACATAAATCTTTCCCTCAGAAAGCAAAAGCATGTGTCAAGAAAAGTTGCACCAAATCTCTGTTTTAACTTTGAGATGGGATTATGCTAACTCTCTTCAGGATCAATAGGATATCACCGGGTGCTCTCATTGCAAATTCAATATAACTCTGAATCAACTCAGATGTCCTGCAGGCTTTAGACATGTGAGTAATGGGAGAAAGAGAGGGAATGGCCTGTCTATACTCGACATGTGGTAACAAACATCTGGGAGCAACATGCATCTCAATGTACAACAGACATTTCACGAAAGGCACACCATGGGTGCTGTTGGGGAGTTGTTGCAAGACAAAAACATTTTGCATTTAAAACGCATCAGCAAATTTTAATTTGAGTTTTCTTCACTGGTTAAGTGGGTTCACAATAGCACAGAGACTTTTCTTTTGATCAAAATCCACAGATGATTGCACCTTATTGAACTCGGTGTGTAATGATTTGATTATGTGGGCCAGAAACACTAAATAGAAAATTGAGTTTTCAAACTTTCAGTCCACATTAGACAGTTATGGAGAAATAAGAGTCATGCGAATGATGGTAAAAGTTATGAAAAGGCTATTAAGCAATACAGTATGAAGGACAAGTCCAAAACTCTGGTCTAAAACTGGAGATTGGATTACCATTGTTGTGAAAGTTGCTAAATGTGTCATTATTACTGATAATGGGAATTGTCTTCTGAGAAGTTCTTTGCCATCAATTCTGGAAAGATCAATATCCGCAGTGATCAAATATCCTCAAACTGTTGCGTGAGCCATCGCTTTATTTCGTGAATTGGGTCCAGATACTCTCTTGTAAGCACTGAATGTGAAAATGACAAACGATTCATGTGTATATTTTAGTGTTCCTTCATATAATTAACGGTAATGATATTTTATAGTTTTATTTACACTGTAAATTGCTGTTAAGTAAATCTCAGGTTCAAAGGTCGGGTTTGTTTGATCGTAAAAAGTGCAGATGTCCACAACTTCTTCTTCCACAACTTCCAGCAAACCCATTCCAAATTATACACGCACATAACGGCTCATGCTGCGCGCAAAGAAAAAGCACGTGGCTGCTTTTATTTCAGTAAACAGAGCGACTGAAAGCCTCCTTGTCCACACACTCCGCTTACTCAATTATGTCGCCGTAACAGGCGGTAGACAAAAACAAGCAATTAGCAGATGGAGGAGTGCAGCGACATTAAGAGCTCCTGAATGAGGTCTATTGATGTGCAAAAATGTCATGCTTAGATTCCTGTGGCAACCATGGGAGAGAGGAAAATGGGGCCAGAAGAGACAGGAGAGCAAAACAAATTAGTAGTGACAATAAGATAGAGAAAGAATAGCAGACTGGCTGGTTTGCTAACAATGTAGAGTAAAGTGGGAGGAAGTAACAGTTCATTTGTGGATGTCTTGGAATGTGGCAGTGTAAACATCTCAGCGAGATTTAATTTATAAGACCTTTCATAACATTTTGAAATGTGGGTTATGGTCTAAACACATGGGTTGAGTTGTAGCAAAATGATGACAACATATTTTAGTGTTAATATGCATCTTCTTCATTTGTGCGGCAGGGATTTCCTATTTTAGATACTATTTAAAACAACAGGGAGGATAATTTAGTGATTAGAAATGCTGTTCTAAGTACAAAATATAATTAATTAACAGTTTAGTGATTACCCACTGCATTAGCTTCCTTATTACAAGTAGAACAGGCCAAGGAAAAGAGGAAAAAGTGTAGGGTTTATAAAAGGATAAGGCTGATAATATTCTTTATTTTTACTGCCATAAATAAACCAAAAAGCCAACAATGTCTTAGTGTGTCGCTCCTTTCTTTCCAGCTGTGTTCCTTCAGCCCCAATCCAAACACGATAAAATCAAAATCCTGTTTTTTCACATTTTAAATGAGCTCAATAACGTCCTTAAACAGCTAAATATAAAGTAAACAGTAGAAAATTGCTGCAGTTAACCCACATTTGGAGCTCCAGGGAGTATTTATGGTGACAGGAAGGTGCATGTGGGATAAATTTGAACTATAACTTTCAGGTGCACCATACCAGGGAGGTGTGAACATAGTTATCTTAGTACAACAACACAGCTCGGTCGCTCCATGTCACACTTTGGTTAATTTGTAATTTGGTTTAAATTAAATGAAAGTATGTATGTGTGCTTTTAATAGTGCTGATTATCTTACCACCAACTCAGAGAACATGCCATCCAGTTCATCGTATCCTGGCATGGGCAGTGCGGGCTCCATGGCCTGCAGGGCGAAGTCCTCCCGCAGCCTGTAAGTGATCTCCGGGTGATCGCTGCTGTTAAAACAGCAGAAGATGAAAGAGAGGCCGCCGCGCCCGCCGCCGCCGCGCTTCCGAGGAGCCATGGCTGACCGACGCTTCCACCTGGTTAGGTAGGGAGGGTGGGAGGCTCCCTCAGAGCCTCTTTACAGCCTCCTCCACCTCAGAGTTTGGCCTCCGTCAGAGAGCACTGCGGACACACAGTGAAGGGGAAACGATAAGTTTGCAACACAAACATAAACTGGTGTTCCCAAAATTCAATCACAGAAAGCAAAATTTGTCCCAGAGACGAATAAACAATAGAAAGTAATAAGGTCCATAAAGAAGATTTATTTTGATGGCATTAGTTGCAGAGTTGCTTTTCACGTAAAAGAAATTGAAGCTTACAAGCAATGACCTGGAGGTAAATTGTATCCTGCCATAGTGTAATTAGAAGAACATCAAACTTATCCAAGCCATGACACGTGGCCACTTACAACCTGAACCTCTGCTCTTGGTAATGGTTAACAATAATGACGGGTCATCATTTTTGAGGGGGAAAACGACAACAAACTGAATCGGTGAGGGCAAACATTGAGATATTTAATTATATCGTTCACTCAACAGTGTGGTGTAACGTTTGAAACGGAGACCATAATTTGGCAGGATTAGTCTGAGTCTCCAGACCTTTTCATCCCTCCTTGCCATTCAGCAAGGTCCTCTTAAAAACCTAACGAGTAATGATTAGTGCTTACAATGGCAGTGGCGAGGGGTGTGTCTGGCCTTTTGTTGCTTTCGCGAAAAGAGGAAACACAGTCCTCATTATAAAAGCCCTAAAGATGGTGGGGGGGAAGTAATGTGTATAAATGATATGACATGACGTTTTTCCTCCAGGCCGTCTGACACAAGAGACGTGATTACATATTTGGTTTGTTCTGCGACAGCTGTAATTTTACCAGCAATGCAGGCAATATGTGCAATCCTGTTGGACTCTTGCACCACCAACCCAGCCTCCATATTAAAGATAAAAATACATGGAGATCAGCTGTTGTAAAATAAACAGCATTGCTGAGGAGGGATAAGTACATTACAGAAGGTTTTGCCCCAATAGGTGAAGCACTAATGAGCCTGACATGATTTATATTTGTATTGTACACCTACAGATGCATTACAGACCCCTATCTGATTTCAAACGGGAACCATGTAGTATTTCTACTCTAATTTAACAGCTTCTGAATCATTGTGATGGTTAAATGGCTTGTTGTGTGGGGGGATTAAGGGCCGTCTCCACTCCACCCCCTTGAGTCTTTTAGAGGAAAACCAGCCTTGCAAGATCAGGGCTGTCGACCAGGATTCCTCAGATTTAGGAGGTCTCACGAGAAACACAAATTATTTTACGGCACCACACACACACATACCATGGCAGAGCAAGTGAAAAAGAAGCAGAGAAAATCGTTGCCGGAGGACGAGAGGAAGAGGAAACAACTGTGTGACCTAGCGAGGGGACCAGATCCAGATCACATGACAGCATGTCACGTATCGAGGGACGCACAGCCATCCTACAACTCCAGACGTATCAACTTGGCGTTATGTTTTCATAAGCTACCATTGGGGGAAATTAATAAATAAACATGTTATTAGTAAGTCATTTGTGCTTCAGAATTAGACGATGGACATTATTGATTCCAAAACTAGAAGGTCGCGCTAACCAGCAGCGTCTCAACTAAAACTACTGCAGTGCAGACTCCCAGAGCTACGAGCATGGATCCAGTTTAATGTTACAAGCCTCCCTCATCTTTTCAGGATACGTTGACCAGGGATCAGAACTCTACGTAGAATACATGGTCTCTGGTTACAGCGATCCACACGTTGACAGTGACAGCTTAGTTCGCCGCTAAACCTAAAACTAAGACGTTGGGACAAGCCATTTGTCGAAGAACACTATGGAAAACAAAAATCAGATTTGATTCATGACAAACAAGTTTGTACAAATACACAGTAAGAGAGGAGACAGATGTAGTGCGTGTAATCTGAGCTACTGGCTCAACTCCAAGCAAGAACAATGGATGGACATGATGATAATAAGTGCACTAGACTCCTCTGCTTGTTAGACAAATAAAGATGTGATGTCCAGACATCCACGAGGACACCGTTGTCAGCATGTCACAAAAACAGCACTTACAGTCTCTCTCTCCTCGCTGTGACCAGAGGTGCAACGCCAAGCATCATAAACCACAGAGAGGCCGTGATGCTGACCTGCAAGAATTTCTGGACGTCTCCTCTCCGCGACCGACAGCCCGCTGAACATAACCACGTTCACTTGACCTTTCCCAATATTTCCTACGAGTCCCAAGGCTTCGCCCAGAAAGAATGCATCATATGCAACATGATGCATTTCTAAATTCAACCCGGTCTGGTCGAGTCCCTCTTATTCACTGCACTCTTCAAAAAAGGGAAAATGAGGACATTTCCTAAGGCAAGTTTGTCTAAATAGAGTCAACCCATAAAAAGTAACTTTTGTGGTCTGGCTAAATAAAGCCTGATGCCATTACTGTCCTATTTCAGTCATTTCTTTGGTTCATCTGTTTCCTCTATCTAGCAACCATACTTTTTAACATGTGGTCATGATTTAAAGGCTGCCAGCAAAATCTAGAAATATTCATTAATTTTCACCAAAATAAATGCTTCAATTTTCCGACACCAGCAGACAAGAAAACACAATGGTAAGTTACCATTTAACAGCTTAATATTTTTTCCCCAAGGCAAGCTGGGGTTAAAAAAAAAAAGAAGTGGTGCAATCATATTACACATCAGGCACACATCCATTTTCATATTTTGACTGTTGGAGGCAAACAAACCAGTAAATTATCTGATCAAACTGTCTCCAGTAACGACAGCCATATTTATTTCATTACTAGATTAATGACACTTTTTCTAAATAAAGACAGCTTGTGTATAAATATATACATGACAAAGCTTATTGCATGAGCACGGACAGGGTGCGTCAGGTCTCTCTACAAACACACACCGCATATTTATTTTGACACATCCTTGACTTTTTCAAACAGACTACCAGAGGCCACGGCAGCAGCAGCCGTTTGGCATCACGCTCGCCATCTATTCTACAGTGAAGGGGAGAAGTGATTCAAAGCCCTCTTTGACCATATTAGTCCACAGAGCTGCCCATCGTTTCCATTTGCTCATGAAGCCATAAACTTTGTATATACCCCCGAGCCAGAGATGGACAGTGTTGGTCCCCGTCCAGCTACAGGAACCTGGACACCTGCGCCACAGTTCGACCATGTGGACAAGGAGGACAAGGGCAAGAGACAAGCTTAAGGTTTGAAAATTCTTTCAAACAATACAATTACATGATGTGAGAATTATTGTGTTAGACTGACTAAAACCAGACTTTTTTGTGCTAAGTTGAATTTCTAAAAAGACTCCGAATGGAGCTTGAAATGCTAACTAGCTGCCAGCTAAATCTGAAACAGCCTAATACTGACGAGCTGAAAGGGGGGATATCAATAAATCCATTGCCCACTAGTGCTCTCATACTGGGACAGGGATAATAGTCCAATTAAACAGCGGAGTCGAGGGGGCAACTAAAGCTCGATTTAATCGTGCTGCGTTCCAGAGCCCATCCAAACTTATCCTACCTCCAACTAGAAAAAGTGCACTGGAATGCCTGTCGAAGTGGGACCTCCTACTAGGGAATTCTGGGCTGATCGACCTACCCCGACTTCACCAAATAGAAGTCGGAGAATAATGGTGGCGCCCATGGAGTCACAATAGGCTATAAACTTTACTTTTCTGCATGTAGACTTGTTTTAGACACAGCAATTATATCACGTCTTTGTTGTTATCTGTTAGCATGAAGATATGTAGGGCTACGGTAAAAGTATACTCATGACGTTACATATCGATATGTATCGTTTTCACGGCTCGCTTGTGTATGTAAGTAGACTGAATTGCTGACAGTCAAAATGCCTCTTCACACATGCGATCGTCCATGTTTTCTCACATCTCGACTTCAATTGCTGAAACACTTTGAAGTAGGAGCTAGTACAATTCAGGTAGGATAAGCTCCACATCCCATTTGTTTGGATGGGCTCTGGAACGCACCATGAGCCCAAAGAAAACGTTGTGTTAGGGCTATAAATGTTAACCTGTCTGACAATAACCCTTAGTGGTTTTCCTGTCAGACGGTCAAGGTTGACAACATAACAGAGGCCTGTTGGAACAAGAGGACATTCCTCTCATATTCAGGTGAGTCTTGTGACCCTGAACAACACCCAGACAAGAACACCTTCCACCGCAACCTGCTCTAAAATAGGATGGAACACGGACCTCAAATCATGTCATCTGATGATGCAAAGTGAAGGGTTATTTCTAAACGTAAACAGTCTGCAAGATGTTGACGATAACACAACGCAACAGCTGCACTTTTCCATATTATATAGAAGAATGATGTTTATACCCAACACAAATTCATTCTTGGACAGCAGTGGAGAAACATCGTGGCTTGTGTAGGCTGCTGTTTACAGTACAAGGCAGATTCTTTACAACTTCTTTGATTCATAGACATGCAGTAATTAAACCGCCCGCCCATGTTCACTCAAACACTCCCCTCTTTGTCTGGAGGAAATTTCTCTTCTTGGATAGCTTTATTGTTTTCTTGCCCATGTGGTCTGGCGGGTGACCTGGCGCGAGTCCAGAGCGTAAAAAGAATCCCAGTGTTTGTAGAGCGAGTGTGAGCCTGAGTTTGGTGCCTGCCCCTAAGATCTGCCCCATCACGACCTGCTGAACTGTCAGGGTCTGCTGGAGAAAAGGCAGAAGTGGAGAGGAGCATCTCAAGCTAAACACAGGGACACGCTCACGTTACTCAACATGTGCGAAGAGTTATGGACAGAACAGAGATGGAGAATTCAAGTTGACCGAACATTTTTCTTCGAGCTGTCGTCTTCTACCTTTGCCAAGGTCTTCTTTATTTCACTTTTCAGTTTTATTTAGACTCCTCTGTTGTTCAAAATGGAGTGATACTTCACACCGTGGAAACAATGTGAGCTTCATTTATTATCTCTAATTGTCCAATAACTGTTCATCGCAGTGCCATTGTTGAAGGACATTTAAGGTGATGGTGTCCAAAAACTAATTTTAAACAAAAAAAATTGTTTTTCTTAAAATGCATCCATGTAATTATTTTGTCTGTCATTAAATAATAGCTAATTTATCAATACAAACAGATCAAAATCAAG
Source organism: Microchirus variegatus (assembly GCF_963457635.1). NCBI lineage: Eukaryota > Metazoa > Chordata > Actinopteri > Pleuronectiformes > Soleidae > Microchirus > Microchirus variegatus. The sequence continues at coordinate 16,782,415 of NC_139813.1, forward strand.
CTGATGCTAATAACCCGACATGTGCCTGACTTGGAGTAGGAATTCAACCTTGGATAGAGAACACAGTGGACACTGGAGTATTGAAAACAGATGTGTGAAATACCTTCTTCTGCACCAGCTGGTATCTCTCAGCACTTTCTGGCTCTGAGATGTTCTTTTAATTTTTCTTTTGTAAATCTAAAGCTACTAATGGCCTTTATTACGGGTAATACTTTAATGGTGGTTGGGACAAGATACAGACAAGAAACAGCTCTGCCACGATTCTAACAAAGCAAAGAAGACGCGGCGCCAAAGGCAATGGTAGGAGCCATGAGTGAGAATGTGGGTACAAAGACACAGTTCTCAATGAGCCTGATCTATGATCGCTCTCTCTCTGGGGGAAGAACATGAAACAGAATATTATGGCACCAATATTTTTCATCCGTATGGCTCATTATTTCTCTAACCTTTAAATTAAATAAGCACTGCAACCATGGGCAACTACTGGGATATTTAGTGTATAGCTACAGCTGTGTTATAGACAGAGCAGAGGGGCATTTGGTGCATAGAATTGTAATCTTCTTTTCTGATTAAGGATTTGGAGAGGATCAGACTTGCAATTTGGTAATCATGTCATCACTGTACTTTCAATGCACAGCGTCTCAACAGTGTAAGTTGTGCAGTCCTTAGCTATTCCATTACACAGCTTTACACTGTTTCTCACACTGACAAAAAAAAAAAACTAAATGTCATTTAGCACAAAAGGTGCTTATATTAGAAAAAGCCGTGGGGGAGACAGTTCTAGTGTGGGGATTGCAGTGTGCTTCACTCAAGAGGCTTAGGGCTTTTTGGAAACCCCCTCGACTGTTGTGCACACAGCACTTGGTAATTTATTTTGGATCAATTTGGACAGCTGCAAACAAAAGGCCCAGGAGTCACACAGCGAAGGCTATTGGTCGTTCTTCCATCCAAACCCGCAGCCCGAGCCTGGACTGACCAGCTGAAAATCAATCAGCACCCCAGTGTTTGGACACTCAGTCCTTGCTTAACTTGTGAAACTCAAAACTGTTTCGAATTGAGAGCAGAATTAGTTCACTACCACAAAATATGCTACGAACACAAGTCAAGAACCGCAATCCCATCTCTCAATGCAGCTGTACCCTTGTGTCTTAATAAACTCTCGTCCCAAAAAAGAAAAACAAAATGCTACTGGTCAAAGTGAACAAAGTGAACTCATCCATCAATTATCCACGTTGCCTGGAAAAGTGCCTGTGTTTTCATGCTACAAATGTGTTTCAAATTGTCTGTTTAGCAATGATACAAATGGCACAGTGGTGCCTGATTGTCTTGCACAGCTGGGGAGCATGCATGGTGCTCCCTCTGCCAATTACTTAATGGCGCCCTAAGTACACATGAGTAAACACACAAGTAAACACATGCACACATGGATAAAAACACACATCAGAACATAACTTGGCCATGATTGAAATGCTGACTGGCAGGTTAAGAGGAGATTAAGATCAATCACGCCTTAGCTGTGGCCAGTCAGACAATCTGACAGGCGTCAAAAAAATGTCCTCTGTGTCACTGCAGCAGAGCCGATGTGTGTGGTTATGTGCATTTACATTACAGGATTGTGTGTCAAGATATGACAAAGGCATTGCCCTCTGGAGGTCACATGGTGGAGGGTGTTGTGATGGAGTGGCTCTCAGATTACAGGATTAACATACACAGATGTACAGAAAGGGGATTACAGCAAGGAGACAGACAATGGAAGATTTTATACCACCCACAAAAAAATATATTTGTGAACTGCATAAACTTCATCAAATCCTAAAGTTACTCAATAGTATTCACTTATTCATTTATCACGGTAAAGCAAAACATTCTGGTCCCACTTTCTTGGATGTAAGGATATATTGTTAGCGTCTGCTTTATATCATTTTAAACTCGACGTCTTTGGACTTCTCACAAAACAAACATCTACTGGGCCACAGAAAAATGTTGATGGACATTTTTGTCACACTTCACAGACTTAACAATTAATCAAACAAGTGGAATAACAGTCTGTTTTCAGTCAATTATTGTTGCATTGTAACGCTGCCCAACATCCAGATCATTTTGACAACTGGAAACATATTTAACATTTAATGAAGCCCTTTCCAAACCCAAACTTCTCTGTGTGCTCGAGATTACTTGTACACGCCATGCCATGCCCAAATAATACTGTGTGCTCAGCACAAACAGTGCAGTAACTGCTGTATCCTAATACAGGAAACTCTCATTAGCCTTGTCACAAAAGAGATAATCGAGTTGTTGTCCTCGTGGTATCATGGTCACAGTCTGTGGTGGAGGATTTGTTCAAGAACAGCCTCCCCTGTGTGTCTGTGGCCAGACCTGTTTTCAACCGACAATGTGAATTAATCTGGTCACAGATTGACATGAAACAGGAAAAGATATCGGAGATAAAAATCTGTGATACAGGTCGACTGACAGAGTGTGTTTGTTCGTCACACAACAACTGAATGTTCCATCAGTAGATTCTGTGATAAAATGAGTTGTTGGCGTGTTCAGCCCGGGAGGTCACTGCGCTATTTCATGAACAAAGGGCGACGCAAATGCTGACCGACAAATGTTTGTCAGTTAAGTTGCTTTGTTGCTTGGGAAAGATTCAATCACGAGTGGATCTAATTTGTGGTCCCTGCTAGCTTTTTACAAGCTTCTCTTCCCATAAGAGACGCCGCAATTTTCTTTATAAGGCTGGAAAAGGTCGGTTTAATGGCAGCCTCGCCATGTGTTGGGTTGTGATGTCATAAATTGCTGCATTTTTTTGCAGCAATTTATAGATTTTATAGATTAAATTCACACTTAAACTACAAAGACACTACTTGAATGATTTGGACAAATCTGCATCGGTCAACAATGGACTGTTCTAGACCTAGGAGTGTGCAGCTGAATTGTAGGGAGGACAGAGATTAAAAAGCAGGTTAAAAGACCGCTGCTCTTTTCCACAGGCAAGGTTGCTAAACTTGTTCTGCAGATAGACTCTCCAACCCCCCACTCTTAACATGTTAGCATTCTTCCTCGGGTCAACCCTTCAAGTGGAGGTTAGACTTGGGGCAAAGACACTCCTCAAACATGTGACATTATCCTTTCAATGCGTTGAGCTTATTCATCAGGGTTCAGCTTATTGGCTGTGTTCCAAAAACAATCATCACTCAGTATATATAAGCTTGAATGTTAGCGACGTGCCTGTTTAAAAGCAACAGCTTGATTGCTATGATCTGTAGTTTTCATGCAGGATCAAGTTCGAGTTATGAATCAATCTTTCTGTATCAGAAGATGCCAGAGCCTCTGATTCCTGTCACCATCATTCAGCATCAGGATTTTTGTTAATTTCTGAATGACGATATGTCTTTCTTTCAGACAATTTTCCAAAGATAAAATGGGAAATCAGTCAAAAGGTCTTTTAAGTAAGCGGTCTGTTAGAACATCATATAACGACTGTTTATAAGACAACAATTACAAAACCCACAGCCATTATTGTACTGTGCTAACGCGACTTAACTTGATGTTGACTGGTAACAACACAGTAATCCACTTATGATGGAAGAAAACAAGGATTCGCTGCATTTGCAAACATATCCACCTTCAAATATTTATACTCAATTTGGTATAATTGACAGTGGTTTAAAGTAATACTTGGGGAGATGTGCGTCGTTGGTGTCTGATTTCAGTACAACTAGCTACAGCAGTTTTAGCAAAATTATTCACTTGAAAGAAATTAGTGTAACATACAGTATATGGTGACCAGGACACTCCTTTGTTTGAACAGCCTGGGAAAACAGAAAACAATTGAGTCTTCACTTCACAAAAATCAAGTTTAGCTTCTTGGGACCAAAACATTTGCTCTGTGGCTGAAGCATAACATAACACAGAGAGCAGCTTAGGTGTGCCTGTGTGAAGGAATAACAAGGTGTATGGCTGAAAAAGCGTAGTACTGAAGAAAAGAGTATCCGACAGCAAGATAAAGCAGTGAAAATGCTTTAAATATAGTGCACACTTCAAGTGATTCTGCTTTTTTAATCCTCAGCTGTACATGACTCAGCTTCTGAACAAATACTCAAGCCTGCTGCATCTCCAACATCCAGTTTAAAAATTAATACATTTGAAAGATGCTGGGTGGTGTCAGCACAATGATCTGAAAGGACTGTATTGATTTTTTTCTCCCTAAAAAATTATTGACTGAGCTCCTCATTAAGCAGGACTCAGTAAGTCCTTGACTATTGCCGGTAAATCAGTAGATCAATCATCTGAGATCCAGTATATGTCCGCGCGTTAATCAACAAATAAACAGCGTGGACTTAAAAAGAAAAATCCACCATACGTCTTCATCATAATCTCTGCCTCAGTGCAGCAGAACAACAATCATTACACACTCGGGTCAACGGAGTTCAATCTAATATTAGTCACAAATGTACGTCTGTGTCCTCAATCAGACGAACTCTCAGATCATTAATAATGAGGTTGCAGGAGGACGATGTAACCTCTTCCAGGATACCCCAAGCTGCAGCCTGTCCTTCAAAGATCCCTACCTCTTCCTCAGTTGCTATGGTAACCAGGATGGTGGGTTGATCGTTGTGCAAACTGGGTGGGTTGGATGGTTTAATGTAAGCCCCTTCCGCTTGCACATTACCCTCCTTTTTTAATCTGCTCTGGATGTTTAAAGGGGAGAACATTCTAATTCAGTGGACAAAAACAAATTACAGAACCATTAAGGATTACAGGTCTGGCTTGCCGGCACTCAGAGCCAGCGTGAAATCCTGTCCTTTGAAACGTTAGATTGTATAGTATTTGCGGTGCACATATAGTAGATTACACGTGGTCTCGTGGGAGAAGGTGAGGAAGCGAGAGTGGAACGTGAGAAGGATGGGCAGCGACAGGAAATGAGCAAGGAGAATGAGCAGACCCTTCCATGCTCAAGGTGACTTTCCTTTTTCATTGACCTGATAATGTGCACTCCACCCCTCATCATGGAAAAAACTGTGCCATCCTCTCTCACACACTCACTTGACAGTGATAATGGGCTGTGCTCACCAGACCACAGAGAGAGGTGGGAAGTAGCAGCCTGCAACCTCACTCTGTGTGTATTTGTGTACGTGTGGGTGTGCGTTTGTGAACACATACTTCTACCACCACCTCATCCTGTCTTCCAGACCAGCCTTGTCATTACGGGGCATTCCCTGAATACAGAGGACAACTCTCTCACCAAGAAATCAGCCCCCGGGGCTCGGTCATAGCATCCCCGTCATGCTCCCCTCCCCCCACGGTTACTACGGCAACACCGTTTTCCACACCGACACCTCCTAATTAGACAGACATGACACAATCACCTACGTCTTGGTGAGAGGAATCCAGCCTGTGTCCTGGGGAGAGATAAAACAGACCTCCAGCCCAAACTCCCTTCATACACACACATACACACATACACACACGCGGACTGATATGATATCTGCCGGCCACATACAGTCCACATGCACACACATTCCAGTCGGCAGATAGCCGGTTCCTGCACTCCTTTCTCCTCACACTTTAATTTGATTACAGCGTACAACAGGAAGATTCATTGAGCTCTGTCTTACCCTGTCCAGAAGTGAGCTCGCCGCTGTTGCGCTCCGATCATTCCCCTTTATACCCTCAACTCACTGCCAGCTTTCTGCACTGTCGACAGAAACGACGCGATGCTCGTATGCAGCACGCAGCAGAGCATTCCCTGCGTTAGGTATGTAATCCATGCAGGTTCAAAGTTGCCTCTCCAGGTGGTTGGAGCAGCTAATAAGCACCTCTAATCCAAGAGGCTGTCAAAATCAAAGCAAAAAGGACAATCCCAGTTTGACAGAAGTTGTATTTGTCTGATAGCAGGAAGGCAAACGAGATGTGAACTCAGCCCTTCAGCATGAGCTCCTCTTTAGTGGTCTTTCAAACAGCCAGCTGACCGGCGAGGACTGCTCCTCGCTTTCTTTCTACTCCCTCCCTAACCTCCTCCTCTCTGCCTTTCTCTGCAGAATGCCGTGGGGGCAGAGGGGACAGACACAGATGTTACTGACTACAGACCACACCTCTTTTCAACACTCACAGCTCTAATAGGATGCAGCCAAGCGGTGGCCGCCGCCCAGCCCGCCCCCTCCCCCTGCACAGGCTTTGGACAACTCGTTTAGTGTTTGTTTGGAGAGGGCATGTTTGGAGAGCTGCAGGAGGGAAATAAAGCAAAAGTGTAAAATGTTTAAATGTGGACTCTGGAGGGGAGATCTTTGGGAGGCAGTGAAAGTCTGACAGAGGTTCAGAGGGAATGAAGTAATACTGTATGTGTAACATAAATGACCGTACAAACACTACAATCAATCATGTACCTTCAAGTTCCCCTGAATAAAATAAAGTAACTCCAGCACATTTTCTAACAGTGAAAAGAAATCATTCTTACAGTCTGGTAGTGACGATACTGAACATCCAGAGGATTTTAATCTAAACAATCCAAGACACTCCCACATGATTTACAGCACAAGCCTCACTCCTCTCTCCTGCATCGCAGCTAATTACTGCCTAACATCATCCAGAATCTATAAACATTGCAACACATTGCCTATTTTTTTGGACCGAAAAACACCCGTGCAATGAAAATGTGAAAAGAATTTGTTTTCTGTGCAGAAAGCTCATCAAATAAGCATCTCAATGGGAAGACATGTTTACAGCATCACAGCAATGTGGTCTTTTGTTGTGATTGTTGTGAGATTACCATGAAATCCTGTGACATAATAATGAAATAACCATTTAAATCAGATCTTTTATTTCATATAGGAGTCACACAATCTCACTAAATGAACAAACCTACTCTCCTTTCTCTCCTTAGGGTGTATTCACACAAAAAAGCAAAGTAATTATTATTTTGTCCATGAGCTCACACATGAGGTAAGAAAATCAGACATGTTCTCATAAGACAACAGAGGTCTCCTACCTCATTCAGGTGCCACAGGTTTCTATGCAGGTGTTGTCAAAATAAGTGTCATCTCACAGTCATTCATGTATTTCTTGTTCGTCACAGGTGAGTCAGGTGTTACTGATGGCTATTATACAGTTACAAGATGTCACAGAGCCCAAGGTATATTATTTCATTACTCAACCCTTGCATTGTCCAATTACTATAATAAGAAAATGTGGCAGACACACAGTGGCGTATCACATGGCCTGTTACTGAGACCGTAACTGAAAAAAGCCCCTGCCAAAAAGAAGTCACAACTCCAACCTCTCTCAGATAGCCGTATTCATTCAGCGTTAGAAATCCCCCAACAGCTGCCATCTGGAGGTGCCAGTGTGTACAGCTGCCTGCAGCTTTACACACAGCTTTCTGGACCGGTTCCAAGACACATTACATCTATCTGATAAAGAATCACGTGAAGCACTTTACATGTCCGTGTTATGATGCTGTACAGCAGCTTTGGCTAACAGTGTGTGAAAGTGTTTATCTTGACCGGGACTGGTGTTACAGACATCAGTGGCGAGCCACGCCGGTGCAGTCATGAATGGATAACAGTGGAGTCTGTACAGTGCTGGGGTAGCTGCCTCTGAAAAGAATGTCATGCAGCTGGAATAACAGACAGGTCCTGTTCCCATGGACAGCTTCTGTTCTGGTGGGACACAGGTTCCCCGTCAATAAAAGCCCAGGACTGTTGTTTTGGTGACCTTGAGGGGAACAGGTACATACAACTGATGGCAAAATAATTGTGCTGTATTTCTCTGTAGCATCAAAAGGTGACAAAGAGCAGTCTTTTGTCTGGAAGCCTAAAAAAATAGGATTCAACTGTGACATATTTGACCTGGGATACAGAACAGATCTGCATTGTGGGTCTGTTGCTTCGTTTGCTCACGTTGCATGCGGTAGACGTTGAGAAATGTTCAACGTTCTTTGCAGAAGCACAAGAGTCAGCCAATCAAAACACACAATGCAAGTATACCAGCAGACACTAGCCAATCAAAGTGATTTTATAGGTGTAGTTCAAAAGATTAGCAACATTAGCAACTGTTCTGCTACACGAGTACATTTTCAAACTAGTTGCAGATTGATCAACACTGATTGATCAATCGGCACTGATGAAATAGTGTAAAATGCATAATAACCTTTTAATTGGAGGGTCACCTGGATGGTTTTCTTAAAGACATGGTCTGTAGAGACATTGGAGCAGCAAACAAATGTTTATTACGACTACTCGCAGAGCGAAACTGAAGCAGAGTGTTTGCTTGAACCCTTTCTCCCCTCGTCGAACGTTTCTGTTAATTATTAAGCAAGACAGGGCAGACTCAAACTCAACTTTACCCTTTTCTATCTGGTTTTCAACAAGCAAAAATATGTTTCTGTTGCTGTGATGTAGGCTTTACGACACCGTCTTATGTACTGACCTAGAAAGAAGAAGGCAGCAATGCCAACAAACTAAAGACAAAGGATGACACAATGATGAAAAACAAATATGTAAATATAATTAACGCCATTTAAAGTTTGCCATTCAATCACAATGATAAACATAGCTATTCTGCAAACAGTACAAATTAGACACGAATTCAGTGACAAGTACACACTATAGTGAAACAAAGAAGCATGGAAATCTGATTGGCTGCAGACTATAGATGACCCTGACAAGTTCAGCTTCAATTACAAGCTTGTTGGCCAAGTTATAGAGAAAAATATCAACTACTTTGATGAGATGTTAAACATTCTGTTCATAGTGTGAAACATTGGGTCACTCAAAGCCACACGTACAGAAACTAGAGGGTGGAAAGTAACTGTTTTTGTCCATGTTAGAGGAGTTTGTGAAAATGAACACAAAGTTCAGCTCAATGCCAAGGATAAGCATACTCTCAGCTGAATCTTGAGTGACAGCCACTAAATAAAAAAACTGTTTCACCGACTGCTGTGAAGGAATGTGCAAAGGGGGGGAACGTTATATTATGGCTTGTATCATGTGGTGGAAGCCAACAGGGCTGCACCATACATATGTTTCATCCAGGGTGGGGCTGTATCCATAAATTCCTCCCATGTGGCCCTTCCCTGGTTGGAGACCCTAATGATCACAAATTAAATTCCAGGATTTAAAAAGGGTCCGACTGGTCTCTGCCCACCTTCTGGAAAGCTTCTAATTAACCTCCTGGAATAGAGGGGTCCATCCCAGAAGGGGTGCAATGCTGAATTTCTGCATCCACTTATCTCGACAACGCAGCCAAGCAACTGCAAACATGTTAAGGAATAGTGTGTGTGAAATGGACTGCATTTTACTAATGCTTTTCTAGTCAGCTGACCTCTCAAAGTGTATGTATGTATGTCACATTATCCCATTCATACAGTGATGACACAGCATCTGGAGCAGTTAGCGGTACCCACATGATGTTCTCTCACATGATCACATAGTGCTAACATGACGAAGCATATGACTTTACCAAGATTTACCACGTCCTTCTGTTCATACAGAAATAATGAGTGGGATGAATGAGAAATCATAACTCAAACCAAAACGTGTTAAATCTTAGTAGTTTCTTTGCTTCATATCGGAAAAAACAGCTGATCCACTAAGGGCTGAACAAGGAATTACTTACGATTCATATCCACCAAATCATTCAGATCCTCGTGATCCACCCTCTGACAGCCACTAATGTCACATTTTTTAAAACATATATTCATGATTCCTTTTATCACACCACTTATACTAGTGCAAATGTTTTTGAAATTTCCACACACCCCGACATCCAATCCTGGTTCTCATCAAATATATTCAGTTTTGCCAGGTCTGACGCATGTGCAAAGTTTAGTGAGTTTTCGTGCATGTTTCGTGCAAGGCCTCCAAAAAGGCAATTTACTTTATTAAAAATAAGTTTTTGCATTTCAATAAGGTCCTTATACAACTGATTGTATTGTATACACAAATGGAATGCATACATAGACATAGGAGTGTATACAATAGACATGCACAGACATTACCGAGCATTAAACGTCTTTCAACTCTTTTAACACTCAAACTGTAAATCCACCTCTGTCACATTAAAACCTGGAGAATTCTAGGCAACAAAGATAAAAGTAAAAGGTCTTCCTGGAAGAAGTGTTCAACACTGCTACAAAAAAATACTATAAAGCTGACACTGCAGCTGCAGTCAACGTGCTTGTAATGGATCGACCGAATTTGAGGGTTAAAAGCCTGCGGCTTAACTTGTTGATCCGTCCAGATGCAGGCAAAGCTGAGTGCAGTGAGAAATAAGTGGTTAAGGTTTTCGAGGCAGACAAACAAGAAAGAGGAGGTCGTATAATGAAACGGTATACTGTTGCAAAGGAGGAAGCATATAAACAGACAAACAAATCCAGTGACAAAACATTAATCCAACATAATCCCATCAGTATTCAGTCTCCTCTTTGAGTGAAGACAGCCTCACGCCACATTAGCTTATTTCACACACGGATGCTCTTAGCGTTAGTTCACCAGACTAAATCCATGAGAAAAGGTCCAAGGTCCTGGCCTTATCTTTGACCATCAACAAGGATGTGAGACAGTGACTGACTTACTGCCAGCCGGACGCATGACTAACACGGAGGCAAAGTCTAAAGAGAAACCAAACCAGGGAGCAGTACACAGGACCATCTTTGCATGACTGGATGACTGAGTTACAAGCTGCTTATCTCAAAGTGTGTCATAATCTCAGCAGAGGAAATGAACCTGAGACTCATCATGAGCCAAAACCAAAAATATTTATGTGAAGAAAATCTGATGAGGAGCAAAACAAGAGCGGTATTGCAATGAAATAAATAATACTGTATATCCACAACAGAAGCAGCAGAAAAAGGCATGTTTGTGGACATCAACACCTGCTGTTTAACAGGCTCAACCTGACAGCCTCTGCCCTGTGGCATCTGAGCCATCAACTGTGGAAGGTAAACATCTGGGACACAAACAACACCATGTTCAGGGCAGCAGTACACCACAACATGCAACACTGCTACTGTTTGGTTATTACGTATGCCAATATCACCGGAATATAGCATTTATTCTGCCTGAAAGGTAGTGTTGTCTCATGTTTATGTCAGTTATAAAGCCAGGGTGATGTTGTGTTCCATGTCACATCTGTGGTCCATGATGGCGAGTGTGCTATCTAAAAATCACACAATGGAGGAGTAGTTTTTCACATTTGTTTCACATAGCAAACCCTGCATAAGGAAGGGTTTCCTTAAACAACACAGCGGGATCCCTGTTTTTAAAGATACTGTAGATCAAAATGTAAAACACTCCCCAAAAAACAGTATTTTAAAGGTTAAAAAGTCTGATAGATGAACTAGTTGGTTTAATGAATCACAACACTGGTTAAAAAATATAACAAGTTAACTGTGAGGGAAAAAAAGAAATATGGACGTGGACAATAGTCGCCACTAAAAGCTGAAATGCAATCCCTCCCATAGAACATTTAACTGTTGACGCAGCTGGTTTCGTCTGACTACATGGCTGTTTTGACGGCTTCTCGACGGTAATGTTATCGCACAGATATGTTATACTGTGGGAACCTGCTCATTGTAGCAGCAACCGAAAACCTTGCCCAAAGCAGCAACGACGTGTTGTGATGCAAGCGGGAAGCTGCTGGCTTCAGCGACTTATTTCACGTAAACAAAAAACATTTTAGACCAGGAAAGACTCACGATGGCAGTTTCAATCTGTGACCAGGCTGCGACTCATTACCTCTGCCTTTCATGAGTTGTAGAAGTCACAATGTGCTTCACAACAGACCACAAAGAAACAAACGGTACCTTTTTCTTAACAATAATGAATTCAACAAATTCGATAAGAATCTGCATGACTGACATTACCGGCTCTACAGACGCCAACTGAGTTAACGGGAAATTGCATTACTATGGTAAAAATACCAATGACGTGATGAATGAGCTTCAGAGACATGCAAATCACACGGAGAGGGAACGTGATAAACCAGGACATGCATTTATTTACATACATTATGCATCTGAAATCAACACAACCTGCTCCATTCATGATAACGTCCAGAGAAACAAACTTTCACCAGCTCTTAACGCTTGCCTCAGCACTGCTGTCACTTTCTGAATTAATGAAATTGCATCAACCTTTGAATGAAAGAAGGATAAGATAAGCCTTAACATATTTTTCCATCCTTGCACTTCCCCTTGATAACTTGTCAGAACTTGAGCGTACTTTCTGGAGGGCAAGGCGGCGTTTTAAGAGCAGGATGAAGCACGCCATACTCATGCACTGTCTGCTGCTCAATCTGATATCCGTCAGCTGTTTCTACGGCTGTTAAACATGCAGTGGTTTAAGTCTGGAAAGGAAACATGGCTGGCATCTGACCTATTCCAACCACGGATATCAGTCAAACAGGATGCACAACGTGTTCTGCAAATCCAGATGAAATTCCTGAAAAGCACCGTCATGTCGTGTTAAGTGTCTGAAGTCATAATGAATCCTGCATTTTATCACGACTAAATGTTGCAGGTGAAGTCAAAACAAGTTTTTTATGTTGGCGTTAGAAATTTCAGGCGTTAAAAATATCAGTTACTTCCATTTGAGATTAACCGGATTAGAAATGATACATAAAATGCGTTTAAAATGGGGGGTGACTATGATCAGATAGCAATCTGATCTTGATGTGGACACAATACCAGATGTAAATGCATGTGGTGAAGAGCTATCCAATCGCTACCCAGTCACAGAAAATGCATTGTAATGCCAGTTGTAAAGGGGTCCTGAACTGCATTGTTAAATGGTTGAAATGTTGTATGGGCTTAGTAAGAAAGTGATGTGGGCATGATAAACGCCATAATCTCTGGTTAAAATACCCATTTAAGCCCAGGTTTATGGTTTTTGACCCCTGGGAATGAGTTTAATCAGCTTTCAATACTGGGTCAAATGATTCTGCAATGCACACAGGTTTTTACAACTTTGGATAGTATCGTTATAAGTTGGGATGCAAGCTGATTTATTCTTCATCTCCCCCATTCCTGCAAACCCCTGCATCACTTCTGGCACAATGCACACTCATTTATCAGCAGTAAGAGCCTAGATTTGTACAACCAGAGAAGAGTGCACCTTAGTAAAAGACATAAAAGCAGTGTAACACTGTCTCTGAGCTGTGCAGTTGTTTTTCTTCCTTGGACTAATTTTGTTTGTGGCGTATTTGTGATGTTGTAATTCAAGCACGGGTGAAATGTGGTGAAAAGAAACTCCACCAGAGTGCAGACAAACCACTGGAACTGGAACTGGGGGACAGTGTTAGTTGCCTTTTTAGCAAATCATGGATATACCTGCTAATTTTAGTGTGAAAGTGGCTTCAGTTACATTTGTATATAAAGTAGCAGCCTGAGTTAGGGTCAATCCAAACACTGAGAACCTATGCTGCCACTTTTTAACACATGAATAAATAAATTAAAAAGCATTGAGGTCCAACAGAACTAAAAACTCTAGCCCCTCTGTGTTGGGAGGTGACATTAATAATGCGACCGAGACAAAAGGGAAAAGAGGCGAGCAAAGATTGAAACATGAATCCCTTCTGGCCCATAAACTCCCCCACACCCTCCCAAACCAACATCTCCACCTCCCAACCCCTAACACACACACACACTCATGCAGGACAGAGCCCACATGCTCCCTTTGTTTGAACCGCAGCGTGTGGCTACACTCTTTCCACATCATACTGCTGGAGGCACACAAGTGATTAATTTCAGTGCTCATTGTCATCGTAATGCGAGGTTTGCTTCGGCTCTCCATGTCTGGCAAGGGAACAGTCACTTTCTAACTTTGTTAGCTACGACCGACTCTGCTCTTGAGCGGGAAAAGCAAAGGCAAGGCTATTAATTAAGATGCACACAAGCTGGAGAAAACGGAAGACTTTGAGTCAGAAACAAAACCAAACAAGTACTAAGTACTAAGGATAACGGGCACGCGGCCAGGAAAGACAATTTCCTTTTATTGAAAAGGTTAGGCTAAGGAAGAAGTTAGGTCCAGTGTGTTAAATTTAGTGACATCTAATGGTGAGACTTAGGTACTGCTCACTTCTACCTTTCCCACACACATCAGGGAACTTCGGCAGCCTTCATATACCAGAAAGGAAGTCATTCTTCCTCATTAGGGCTGCTGAAGTGGGCTCCGTAAAAGCAAAGCATGGGAAACTATTACTATATTTACATTTTTAAGCGATTACACACACAAACATTATTAGATGTGGCTAGTATATTCACTTTCTGCCCATAATCCCTCTTAAATGTCACACATCTTTTTTTTATTTACCACCAAGTAAATTTTACTAAAGTTATTTAATTATGTTTAATAGGAGATGACGTTTATTTCCGCAATATAATTGATTTATTGCTTACAGTTTACAAGATAAGTCTGATATTGTTAAGAAAGGTGAGGCGAATTCCCGAATAACACATCTGGATATAGAAATGAGTGCAACTAAAGCAGTAATGGTAAACATATAAAATTTTGTAGGATTTATACAGTCTCTCTTCCCTCTTTAAACTACCTCAATAAAGAAACTATGTTGGCAGGAATCTGGAACTAGCACAGCTTGTTCTGTGCTCTCGGGGGTACAACTGCAACAAGTTCAGATCGGCCCAAAAAAAAAATCATTTCATAGGTCACCCAGTTCCAGTTATAGAACCAAAGACTGCAGATCCAGGCTTGTTTTTCTAAAGGGAACCTGCTCTGTCACGATTCATGTAGGTTCTGACGTGCAACAACAGTCATGACATTTATGACAGTACAAAATAAAGGAAACGTTTGTGTTACACACATGTTCCACAGCTCCCATCCCTGACCTCTGACCCAGAAATAACAGAAAAGGTCAGTGCAGAAGAAGGCAAAAATTGTTGTTTTTGTCAGTCGCATAAGTCAGCCATGAAATGCTTGGTACGTAAAAGCTGCGAGAGGGACATACAGTATCACCACCTACCACAGCAGAGGCAGACACTTCATTCAATAAATCAATCCCACGCCGGTGCGTGTAAACTGGGACAAGGACAATAGTCCAGTTAAACGGCATAGTCAAGGTACAGCAGGGGAACAGACATCAACAGTGGTTTCACAGATGGACACAGATGCTGATGTACACAACAGTCCAACATGGCTCTTTGAATTTTATATCCGTATGAATTATGATGTGAAATGACACCAAATAAAAAAGGTGCAGAGATTATGACATTTCTCTCCATCAGCGTATGCTTTAGACCCCGCTCACATGATCTAATAGCTGTGATGCATATTTTATTGCCAGTAGCGAATTGGCTTGCTTTGAAGCACCCATTACTCACCTAGGGGTCTGAAAGCCATCAGCCTTCAGGCCGTTAATTACAGATCTGCCACCACTGAGTGGCTGAGCTGGAAACAGGGTGCACTGCTCTTTCACCTCCAAACAATCACTGGGGTCAGGAGTCAACGGTCTCGGGAGGGGACATGCAGTCACTGAGTGGGTCTCTAAAATCCTTAAAGGTTTAGCATATGTCATTTTGTTTTCACTATCAACTATGAAATGCACATGTCACAAATCACCCGGCATAACGAAAGTACTTAATTGAAGGTATCAGCTGCTGTATATTCAAAGTGAACCAGATTAAACAAGGCTAATTTAATGAAAACATAAATCAGTACCTCAGCAGCTATGATCCAGGGTTGGCCTCAGTGCCTTTTCTAGTTGAAGTAAGTCACCATGGTCCCGTTTCCCTAAACAATAGCCACATGGTATAACATGATTCGTCCTGAAATCATACCTCGGTTCTTTTATGCTCAAGTTCCATGTCTACAATTTCACTTAGTGTTTTATTTCACATGAAGCTGCTGGCCTCTGTTATAAAACCCAGCAGGAAGCTCTTTGATCACAAAGTCTTCTGGTTTAGTTTTTCACTGTGGTAAAAAAAAAATGTTTAGCAGGTGTCCATATAGCTCAAGATCAGGAGGTATGGTTTGTGTGTTCAGCTTTTTCAGAAACTGTAACAAGCTGCAAGGTTCACCAGCTCAGCCCCAAAGCAACCATCCTCAAAATGTGAGGTTGGGTCTTGGGTGGGGCCAACAAAAGGCTATATCGGCACCCAGCTGTCCCAACAGCAAGGACAAGTGCAAAGCCGGACCAGACTGGGGGCAGGGTGTGGCACGGCGGGGGTGCCATGGAGACGGAGCAGGCCTCAGCAGAGCAGGGATGCTAAATGAAGCTATTGTCTGGCCCAAGTGAAGCACACCGTACAAAGAATGGCACATTCAAACAGTCATACAGGCTTATTGTTGTGGCGGTGCGGCGGCGCTGCAGAGTCACAGTTCATCCTACAGGGTTCACTACTGCGCCTCAGCCAGAGAGGCTCAATATGAGAGAGTGAAGCTGTGACACGACTGGGAGGAACTTTGTTTTTTACAACCCTAAAACAATTTTAGGTCACATTATTGATACATATCAGTGACTGGGATAGTCAAACTGAAAACATTTGTTCTCTTGCAAACTCATTTACTGTTGAAGCTGATGCATCACACTCTGACATGGATCTAAAGAGAAGACTATAAGACGTTTTGGACATCAAGTAGAAATGAAACTATAAGTCAGTCCACCGGACAATTATCAGTAACAGTTTAAGGACATCAATTATTTCCATCTAGCTTCTCAATTGTGAATATCTAGAATTAGATAAACTGCAAAATATTATGAAAGCAGAGGAAATCACCTCAGGTTTTTTAACAATACCAGCTTTAGCTTGTAAACTGCATGCAATAAATCCATTTTACTGCAGAAGAAATTACATCTACTCTTGAACATAATTCAATTTAAGTTAAGAAAGAGCAAAGGTTTTAGTACATACTGGTCTATAACTGTAGTAAAGCGTTTACTTAAAGCAAAACATTTAGGATTTATTGGCAGAAATTGAATATACTACCCATATGTAATAATGTTTATATAAGTGAGCAGATTGCAAATAATTAGGGAAATTAACATCAGAGTCCTTTTAAAAAGGGTGTTTGACAGAGTCTTATGTGAGCAAGTGTAGTATGTAGAATAATATACTTATGTTACTATATCTGTACATGAATTCAGTTTAATATCCTGAAAATTGATTAGACTGTGTGTCTGTTCAAATTATCCAATTAAATACCTTAGAAATTAGGTATATCATATATCAAGTATATGGAAAAAATCTAAATGAAAGTGAAACACTTCTTTATACTATACTTATGTATTCAGAAAAATCACTGACAATAGAAATACTGCATTTACAACATTGCATTCATGGAGGACAGACAGGGTATTAAGATGTGACACATGAAGTGAGAGTCAATATTTAAACTCGTCACGCAACTATGGTATGTCACGTAGCTATGGTATGTACTGTATACAGTTCCAACTGGATTTGCCACCTTCTATAACCATTCCTTCACCGACAGTGACAATTCATACATTCATGACTCCAGGAAGCAAACATTCACTAAATGCTTAACTAAAATAATTACACATTTACGCGACACAGCCAATACAGGAACAGTGCATTTAAAAATCAAAATTTACATCCGTAATATGTCCCGGGACACTAACGGAAACTCATTGATGATTTGAAATCGTAAATAAGGATGTACACTTTCATTACTCCCACAAGAAAGGAAGTCATCAGAAGGCTGTGGCCGCAGCACCTGCCTCTGCACATTTACGCCACCACAACATCCAGAAACCACGCTGACATATGGTGGTCTTACAGGGGGCTCAGCTGTGTTACAACCACTCTTAAATGACACCCACCGTTAAAAAAATAATTAGTCAAACCTCCCCCCCAGGGTTGTTGTTGATGTCGTTTTCTCTTTCACTGTGCTGTGGTTAATATGAGCCAACCAGGGAAGCTGCTCTCTCTCTGTGTGTCTCTCTGTCTCTCTCTCTCCTGCTTTGTTGCCATTCCTGTGCAACTTAACACTCAGCTCATTAAGCCAATTCCCCAAGAGAGCTTCAGGAGTGTGCGCTGATGGACTGATGCTACTCCTCTTGCTTTGACTCCCTTTACAGTATAAATAAATAAAATACAGACATACAGTACCGGTCAAAAGTTTTAGAACAGCCCAATTTTTCCGTTTGTTATTGAAATTCAAGCCGTTCAAGTCCAATGAATAGCTTGAAATGGTACAAAGGTAAGTAGTGAACTGGGAGAAACTCTGACAGGAAGAGGTCTGGCAGACCCACACAGACAAGTTTCTGAGAGTCAACAGCTTGCATGATAGGCGGCTCACAGGACAACTGCGAAGAGACGACTTCGAGTTGCAGGTTTGAACGGTCAAGTTGCAGCAAGAAAGCCATGGCTAAGACGTCATTTTTTCTAACCTATAGCAGTTCACTACTTACAGTACCTTTGTACCATTTCAAGCTATTCATTGGACTTGAATAGATGGAATTTCAATAAAAAACTGAAAAATGAGGGTGTTCATGGTTTTTTTTTATTTAATTGATTCGCTTTTTTGCCTTTTAGTTGACCTTTGTTGCAATATTTCCCATGGTATCTCATGTTCATGCTTATTTTTTGAATCTATAACACAGTCAATATTGAACTGAAGCTCAACTTTAAATATTGCGATTACAAATATTCCCCTATTTGTTCACCCCTATCAAGCACTAAACAGGACACTTTGCCAGCTTTATGTATTGGCTCAGATGTGTTTGAGCCAAACTTGCTACAATTATAACCAACAATGAGATGATATGATAACATATGGTGAAACAAAGACCAACTTCCTCAAAATAATTGATGCAGTGGTATCATCTGGCATATAAGCAAACCTCCTTTGTTCTGCTTGGGACACTGGATGATTACAGATGCACTGGACAGATGGACGGACTGATGGCTATCACCCTTCATTTCATGTCAGGAAGATAACAATTACAATGCAGAACTGCAGAAATAATGAATGAGAGAGGAAAATAAAAATGACATGATGAGGAGGAATTAAATTAGAGGACTAATTTTGGACTATAAGTTGACTAGACTAACTAAATTGTCTAGTCTTTACCACCGTTATCATTTCAAGCTGTGGCAGTTTTCTGGAGACATCCGTAAACATGACTCGATGCCAGTGAATGGTAGAAACTAAGCCCGCCTACATTTATCATTATTAAAGCCAAACCTGCTGCCAATTAAAGTTTGAAGACGTCTACCAGCGCAAAACGAGCCAGAGTCATAAACCTGCGGGCGACTTTAACCACAGACAGAGTTTGTGTAATTATGCTTTCAACAGCACAGTGCATGTTCATGTCTGCAACAACAGCCACATCAACAGGAAAGTCACCTATGCAGCCGGAGGCTGTATTTTGGCAGAGGAAGAAGCAATGACATGAGGTGTCAACAGTAGTGCGTATGATTGCTGAAGATGACGCGGTTAACAGCTAGGTATGGGCAGAACTAACGTGCGACAGATACTTTTGTTTGTGTGCAAGTCAATGGGACATAAAAGGATGTTAAACTGTAGTACGTAATTTTTACATGCTACATTCACAGATAAAGGTCACTTCTTGGTGACAGTGGGAATGGAAGGGGAAACAGTATACTGTGTATTTGTTGTACATGTTTTTTTTTTCTTTTTTAAATAATGTCATTGCCCTTTGTTTACTGTGCCCTTTGAGTACTTTCTTTTCCTTCATTTAATTTATTCATGGGCTTCACACTGGTATAATAAGTAGCTGACACAGCTATCCCCCTCCACCTTATACACTCTGCAAAGGAGACGCAAGCCGAAACATTGCACACTGTACCATGGTGAACCGAATTGAACTGTAGGATTAAAATCCCTTGTGAAAGCATGCAGTTACAACACGGGAGTAATTATCTGCTATGTGCACATGCATATTCGGGAAAACAAGACACACAATTCACACGTCAGCAGCTGTCACCGCGCTGATCTGTAATCAGCCAACTCCCCCGTCTCGAGCATTCACAGTGTGGACAAAATAACAACATGGTACATCATGTAAGGCTTCTCCCATGTTTACACTGAAAACAAGAGCCTCCAGAGCACACCGCAGCAGTAAGCCCTCTCACAAGGCAGCAGCAAACCCATTACAAGCACATACAGGCCCCCTCAGTGATTTAGAGCATTTTAATTCTCGGGAATGCAAGCCTTCTCTGATAAGCACCTCACTGGGTATATACAGTAAGCCCAGCACTGGAACGATTACACGGCGATAATCTCTGTCTGACTGGCCTGCAACTCTGTGGCTTTCACAAGTGAGTCGCTCCCCTTCACAACAAAGCATCACAAGTGAATATGAACTCACAACAGGTGAAGAATCATGTGTCCGAAAGTTGCCACAGGCTCGCTGATTCACTGGACAATAAAAGCATCATCATACGCTCATAAAATGATTATTATACTGCGAATAGAAGGTCAAACAAATAATTGTTAGTCACCGTATGCCTCGTATTCCAAAATCAATCATGCCTTATGTAATACAGTCGTTCTCAAATGGGGGTCCGGGGACTTCTGGGGGACCAGAAGATGTTTCAAGGTCTTTTAACAGAAGTACTCTGTTCTGACACAGGTAAAATTTAAAAGCATTATGACCAAAAACATAACCACGATGAACAAGTTTTCAAATCAGTCAATATTGATAATTATCATAATAAATGTAATAGTCTCGAGTGAAAGTTGAAGAAACTAGTTAAATGTGGTTTTAAAAGACTTCATGGGCAGTAAACAGCACAAAAAAGATCTGAGGCGAAACATTTAATAGCAGTTATGGATTAATATTATCAATATATGGAACCTTGAAAATGATGTCACAATAAAATGATTGCTCAGGTCTATGCTGAGGCTAACAATGATTAAATTACAGCATAACTAAACATTGTTTGCACCTAGTGTAGATTAATAACAGATACAATGTTAGGATGTTTTACCTGTGATATTATTAATAATAATGATATAGTTTTTGACCATATCTCCCACTTTATTAACACACTTTAGCCTACACTGGAATAACGTTGCCCTTCGAACTTCTGAACACTTGTGTGACCACTCGAATTTTTCCCATGGGAACAAGAGTTCAGACAGTGGTTCCTCTTTTACCTCCTTGTTGTTATCAGGTGTGAGGACACGCTGGTGACCACACACACACACACACGCACACAAAACAAACAAAACAATGTGCAAAACACATGCAAATGTCACCAAACTACCGTCTGTAGCAGGTTTAGGCCACAAAGGCTAAAGCTTTAGCAAGAAAGAGAAGAGAAAAGACTGAAGCTATCGACGGCTGTTGCGTTGACTGTCCACACCGGTACGGAGGTCAACACCGACACCTACACCGCTTTTTATCGAGCGGCCCGGTGTCGCTGTGGTTGCTAACACCGCTGTGTTCGGCACATTTTGTTAAAAAAGACACGTCTGTTTCTTACCTCGCCTCGTTGACCATTTCTCTGCTGAACTGCGTCCACAAGTTCAACGGGTAAATAAAGTAAAAGCAGCGGAGAAAACACACGGTCTCTCTCCAGAGAAGCGATGATTCAATAGACTGGAGGATGGTCCGGGGCTGCTCGTGATGTCATTGGCTTACTAGAGCAGGCTTTGCGCGTGCGCGAAGATGTGTTACACGCAGTGCTTCATGGGTATTGTAGTGTCCAGTCCGTTACGGTCATTTTAGACCTTTCCATCTGTGAATTTGTCAAAAAACACATTTCAAAGACACAATTAACCAAATGTGTAACATATTCTTCTTCCTTAAAGAAGAAATAAACATCCGAAAACGTGACTCAGCTAAAAGTATGTTGCTGTTGCTTTTATTTACATTTTTAACATCTGTGCATAGTGAAGCATGAGATGTACTGTATTTAGGATATTTGTATTAGGGTTGCAACTTACTGATTGATCCGTTGATAATTTTCTCGATTAATCCAGTTCTTGTTTGGTCCATAACATGTCAGAAAAAGTGTTTCTCAAACTTGGGAATGATGATTTTAATTTAAGTATTTTGTCCACAAACCAAAATGGTTCCATTTTAATGATTCTTTTGTTATGTGGAGCAAAGAAACCAGAAACTATTCACATTTAACAAGCTGAAACAATCTGAGAAACACTTCTGAGAATTAAAATAGTTGTGGATTAATTTAGGAATTGATTTGCATCTGTATTTCGATATATCCAATCCAGTGACTGTAAACAGTATCGGCTCATCCCCACTATTATATATGACCAATAATGAAATTATTTGTGCAAAGTGTCTCCTCATCTTTACAGAAAACAATGATTTAACATTATACCCTAAAGTAGAACATCTGTGTAATATTTAACATTATAGTTTGACATCCTGATTTAGCTTTTCTTTCTCCATGTGTGGTCATGTCTTATATCTTTTGTACTGTACTGTATTACATTTCATATATTTGTAACTTTTGTGGTCATGTTCTTGACCAAAATGACAGACAATAAAAACATTAGTTGCAGCTCTACTCCACTGTCGTTGCTTTGGCTACAGCTGCATACATTTCACAGTGAAAAAGCTTTTAGTGGAAAGGTCACATGTTAATGAGGCAGGTATTATTTTTGTCTTAGTCATCAAATGTAACATGGCTATAAAGAAAAACAGTATACAGTGTCTCCATCTAGTGGCTACATAAGTGTAAACAAGTACTATCATGATTTTTAACACTGCATAAACCAAAACAATTGAAATTTAAATTGGCTCATATGGAAATGAATATTAGAGTGTGTATTGGAAATGTATATTTCAATAACTTTCAATAGATCTGAACCCGATTGGCCGAATGACAAGAATTTACCTACATTTTGCATGATATCGCTTGAAATAAAATTTTCTATGTGAGCAAAGTACAACCTCTAATCTGTCATATACATATTGCCCACCCCATTTACCTAAAATAAAATGTATGCAGCAGTGAATAACATGCACCCATTTTGCTGATAAGACACTGAAAGACATTCATCATGCCAGAGCTTCTGTTTTATTGTTCACATTTACAGAATTGGATGTGTCAGTACAGTGTTCATACAGAAAGCCCACTTGTCCGAACAGGAAACAGACATATTATGTACAGGTGTAAGTCTCGCTGAAGCCTGGTCCATGAGCACACTCTGCATACACACTCATTCACTCACTCACTCACGGCTCAGAACAAAGCTCATGGACTCTGGATGTGACAGATGACATGTGGAACAGTGGTCGGTGGAATGGTGTATACCTAAATTTCGGTTTTGTGTCTGAAGCCAATTTCAAAGTCTTCATTATCCATCAAGTGCTTACGACCACGACTTGTTCCGTTGCCTGAATTTCGAAATGCACCTTTTGTTTGTTTTTACTGCTCGAATGACGGCGATGCTGGTTGAGAATAAGAACGGAAAGATGATCACGAGTTCAGTGGTGAAACAGTGTCAGCAGCACCATGTCGGTCCTGAGATTTAAGCGTTTCTACTGGAGTTTGTCAACGCCGCAGAAAAACAAGTGCAGCGTCATGACCAGAGAGTTACTTGGCGGTTGTTAAGGAAAAAAAAAAGTTGAAATTGTTAAACTGGTAAAATTAACTTTGTCTGAAGATCGTGGAAAATAATCTGGCTTGATGATTCCAGTGCTTCTGAGGTGCAATATCAGTTAACTGCATTAAAAATGAACAAGGCATCTATAACATAAAAATCTTATCAGGCCTCAGAAATGAGTAAAAAATAAAGAAAATAATGGTGATAAAGGTGTATATAGACAAATAAAATGCTTGGAGTTACCCACAATCCTCTGTGGTTATTGATTCTTGTCTGCATCTACGTTGGAAAAAAATCATACAATTAAAGGTTGCCATCAAACTCAGTTTTACATATTATTCCTCAATTAAATATATATAATTCCCAAAATTAGAGACTTGAGGAATATGTTCTTCGTACAGACACATTGTCGGGGTATCTGGCAACCTTTATTGGTAATCTATACTGTGGCATTTGACCTATAACCAGATTACCAAAAAATATAAACTCCATTTTTTTAGAGTTTGATATATCTTGAAATATATTCCAGATAAAAATATTGTCAGAAGCCTTTCTTAAATGTATCCATGCTCTTGCTACACATTTTGAACGGATGACACTGAATAAACAAACATGAACTGTATCGAAGGTCATGAAAAGCGATGATTGTGAGCTGTGAATCTCTGTCTTTCATCTTTGCTTTGATACACTGGCTTTCTTTTCGACTGCTGTGTGTAAAGTCAATACTGGGGAGATTTACAAAGTCCTATTTCACAATATCCGTTTTCTGCTCCATTAAGAATATGGGAGCTGTTGATCATAACTGACAGCAATTCAGTTGATTATCTCGCACGTCAGCAATTCTGCTCAAGTGGATTTAAACGACTTCATCTATATCTTTGGTGGTTGGACAATATTCTGTGTTAGTGTGTCTTCATTCAGGGGGATCAAATTGGTATTAAAATCATTTAAATATATGATTTTACCAACACAAATCAGCAACTTCTCACCATTTACAGTGATTTTCCAGTGTCATATAGACCAGTGCCGTCATAGGTCTCATTAGGGAGGTGAAGATGACTGAATACTACAAGAAATACTGAGATGAGGGTTAGTGTTTAATTCTTCAAGTTGATGTCTGATACAGAGCTGACACTGAATCGGGGTAAAAATCAAGTTGGGGGAAATAAGTATGTGTGTATGTGTTCATGTGTGTGGAGTGCTTGTGGTTCAATGTGTGTGCGTCTATGCCTTAGTCGATGTAAATATGTGTGTTAAGAGTTCAGTGCCCATGGCTTCAGAGAAAAGGGGTTTTGTCAGAGGCACGGGGGCCAGGGGAGGTTATGGCCACAGGGAGAGGATGGAGCAGCCTGCTCCTTTGTTCTCTGCACTTGGTTTTGTCACTGGTCCAGTTGTTAGCCACAGGTCAGTGGAGTGAGACGCTACGCCAAGGAGCGCTGGCGAGGCTTGATCCTGGGATAGAGCTGCAGAGAAATCAAAGAGAAACAAGAAGAACGCGGCTTATTTGTTATTTTGGTGAGACAAATGAGTGTGATTTAAGCAGGGCAATAAACCAGATACATGTCATTTTGCAGATGAACTGCTTTTCAGTTTGCTGTCAAGCTTTTTCTCTCTCTAAGCTGGTGCATGCAAATATTTCAGATTCTTGTCCGAAAAGAAACACGACAACAATCAAATTGGGCCCTTTGCATGGCAATCATTTTTGACACGTCAAAGCAAAACAAACAAATAAACACTGAACTGTTCAGTTCATGTACGTGAGGAAAATGCGACAGTGAACCAGCACGCACCCTGAATCTGAGGAAGCTAAATGGAACTCAGCCATCATTAATTTGGTTATTTACACCTGTTATTTTACATTTGTTACTTGCCACAGTGGCTGCTGTGGAAAGGGACAGAACAATCAAATAAAATATTTTGTGGTTACCCCCAGCAGGTTGCGGGGCACGTAGCCCTCTTTGTCCTCGAGTCGTGCCCACCACCAATCAGTTTCACTGTCATCCTGTCGTCGCAGGATGGTGATGGCGTCCCCCTCGCTGAACGACAACTCGTCCTGGTTCTGGGCTTCGTAATCCCACAGAGTGTACACGGTACCCTTATTCATGACGCCCAACTTCTCTTGAACACCTGCACAAGAATAGAGACGGTTAAGGGTTCGATATCTACTGAGAGTATTCCCTGCTTGTTTTAAAGGAGACACATTAGACCCTATTTCTACAAGTTAACCTAGTTCTCTGGTGTCCTAATGAACATGTCTGTGACATGCTTTGGTCAATATACCTTAAGGATAAAGCACCATAGCAGTTCAATCACCCTGCCAAAACAGCCCTGTTCAGAATGCTCGATTTTGAGTGCCTGTCTCTTTAAATGCAAATGAGAAACAGGAAACTACGTCAGCGTCACTGAGGCTCCAGCAGCTAACAGCAGTTAGCATTTGGAAAAACGATAATTTACTCTAACTCTAGCCGGCACATTGCCGTCATATATAAAATGTATCCACTGGACACGTAAATCCTCTGAGGCTGGAAGTTTGTGTAGAACTCTGTGCTGCACTGTGTAGCCAAGAATAAATGTCTCATTGTGACATAGCAATGAGTGCAGAAGTCAACATTGCATGTTTTATCTCCTGTACACTTTGCCTTATCATAGAGCTTCAAGAGTCCCAAACATAAGTATTAAAATAGAAAGTATAGAGGCAGATTTGGTTAATCAAAAACTATTTGTTAATCCTGTAAGAGTAACAGGTTGTTTCTCACCATACAGAAACTGGGAGCACTGGATAAAGCCCTCTTCCATTTCTTCGCACTTATCTGCTGCCGTCTCCACATCACTGATGGTGCTGGCAAAGATGGCTGCACCCGACTCAACCAACAACTTGCAGAGATGAACACTGTTACAGGAGGCGGCACAGTGAAGCGGAGTCCTGGAAAACAAAGACAACAAAGTTATCATGTGACAAAACCCTGATGCTTTTTTTCAATTATTCTGTGTCATCATGCGGCTTAAACGTACCATCCATCACTGTCTGCAGCATTGACGTTCACACCAAAATCCAGCAGGAACTTGACTATGTGGTGATGTCCAGCACACACTGAATTGTGCAGCGGTGTGATGCCCTCATCGTTAGGAGTGCTTGGATTTGTCACCTGGAAAGAAAAAAAAAAGACAAGTGATTATTCTGGGTGCAAGAAGGCTTAATATACACAAAACCAATTCAACTTACCTCATAGATGATCCTCTGGACGAGGTCAAACTCTCCCTCCAAGGAGGCATCTAGCAGGAGGGCCAGCGGGTTGAACTTCACTCTGAAGCCGTGACCAGTTCGCTCAGAGTTTGGTTTCTTGAGGTTTGTGCGTTTCTCCTGTGACAATGGAGAGATAAAGCACTAGGTGTAAGGTATATTAAATAAATAACTTTATAAATAGAATAAAACAGTGAGTCTGTATATACAGGTCTTTACCAGTGGTTGAGAGGCCGCCATGCCGCTCTCCTCTGGAGTGCTGACCTCTGGCACAGGGCTGGGGAGCGACGGCTCAGAGGTTCCCACATTGTTGTTATTGTCGTCTTCTGGTTCCTCTTCCTCGGCTGGATCGTCCAGATCTTCCGGTGGTGGAGGCAGCGGGTCGTTGTCATTATCATCAGTAGATGGAGGTGGAGCCTCGGAGCCCAGCTCCTCTGTCCCCGGTGGTGGCGGTAGCGGCATCCCAGAGGGGAGGTTGCCATTGTCTGTATCAGCCACAGAATCACCCCCCGTATACGCGGGAGGATTAGCTGGCTGATAAAATGGTGTTCCACTACCTGCACCGTTGCCTCCTCCTGATCCACTGACTCCACTCCCCTCTATGCCTCCTGCTAGAGTGTTGAATCTCTGGTAGAGCAGTTTCTGAATGTTAGGTCCACTGGGGCCCTCTGGTTCTGTGATGGAGCTGCGCTTCTTGAGGGGCCTCGGAGCGTTGGCCAGCTTTTTACGCAGAACCTCGAGATCAGCATCACTTTGGTAGCGCATTGGGGAGTGTACCATGGGTGTTAGCTTTGTGGGGCTGAGTGGTCGCGGGATGTTCTCCACACTGGGAGGAGGCGCTGAGGGCTCTAGGTGCTGGAAGCCGTCGTGATCATCGATTTCTCCATCCACGGTGTCATTGCTGCCGGGTTGGCCTTGGAGCAGTGGGAAAGCCCCTCCTGCCTGAACGAAAGGCAAGGGCGAGGGAGGCGTCGAGTTGGAGTGGAGAACAGGCTTCCCATACACTAAAGACAAGGAATTAAAATGTCAATAGTCATTTATTTGTCAGGTCATCAGTAGTCTAATATGTCACAGAGCAAAATACCCGTTAGAAGAGGGTCAAAGTACATGATCATTTGACAAATTAAACACCACAAGCACACAAATTATTACTATATTGCAACAGCATTTGTAAAGGAATATTTCTGTACAAAAAGCTGTTGATTATTGTAACTATGGCAACAGTAAGACTAATGCAGCAGAAAAATCTCTGGAGGATCCGGGCGAGGGGGGGGCGGTGCCTGGCTTGAGCATGGAGGAAATGGGACACACACCCATTCACCCACTGTAATTCTCAGGAGTTTCACTCAGATATTAAAAGATTATACTCGGAAGCTGGCAGGGGAATCTCTGAAAAATCTCCACGATGACTTCTGCAGTCATTGGCACACACATACAGTCCGTCCCGACTTCATAGGTCGTCTAAGAGCAGATATAATACACTGTACGATTTCGTAAAAATAAGCTCTTACCTGCTTTGGAAGCAGGCTTGAATTGCTGGCTCTTTGGCGCTGCTTGTTGGAGATACATGTGATAGATGGAGCTGGAATTCATAGTGGGTGGACCTTTACGGGGCGACTGAGGTCGTGACCCTCTGTCTGGGATGAAGGGGCGTACTGCCACAGCTGGCGGCGGATCAAGCCGCTCACTTGGGCCGAGAGGGAAATGCGGAGAATTAGGCGGTAAGGTCGGACTTGGCGGTACAGAGATGCGTTGCTGGATCTGCTGGGAGGACGAGCCTGTGGAAGCGGGAGTGCGAGGCCAAGCAGGAGGTGGAGGGAGTGGTCGCGGAGGAGGTGGTACATCCTTTCTTCGCTCCAAGGTGCAGGCTGAGTTAGCAGAGGAGAGGTGGGAGCCGTAGGGAGGTGGCTGTGGCTTGGATATGGCGGGGGAAGAGACGACCATTTTGGGTTCTAGCACCTGTGAAGCAGCAGGAGACCACACAAAGAGTAAGCATTAAAAAGTAAAGTTATTTCAAGCAGAAGAAAAATGAGTCCTAAATAAGTAATCTATATTTATACATTATAATTAGAAAAAAAAAATTACCAACCTTTTCTGCACTTGGAGCGATGGGGGAGCTTGAGGGAGGGCTTTTGCCCTGGGTGTCGGTCCCAGAGTCTCTTCTTTCAGGAGGCTTTAGTGTTGTGTTTGTCTTTCCAACAGTCGGCCAACCAGTATCATTAGCTGCAGCACAAATGTGACTCAGTAAGTGTGTTGCCAAAGAGGGAAAAGGACCACATTTAATGACCGAGGGGATGCAAGAGGCATGAGTATTTTTTACAACTCAAGGTCGTGACAACGTACAGTATGTTCACCAGAACTAGGTCTAAATGGTTTTGACTTTTTCATCACCAAAAAGGGTCTAATTAAGTCCATTACAAACATTGTAACATCTGTATGTATCACATTGTACATACACACAGCATGTATATTTAGATATGTACCATTTTGACCTAGGATTGGTATTAAATGGAGGGTTCAGGATTTTGAGAAGCCTATCCTATTAACCAGAAACTACTGAGAGACTTCAAAACTTCCACTACTACTACCGACACAGCAATGTAATATTTTTCACAGAAATGGACACTTACTGTGCCATTCACAAGTTTCCCATATACACATTAATTCATTAAAATTTCCGAACTAACCCTAACCCAAGGTCCACATCAGTTGACGGATCACAAGATCTTGTTAATGTCTTTCCTAATTGTCCTACTTTTGAGTGTGAAGAAAATGTATGAAAGAAGACAACGACTCTACTGCAACTATTGATCAATAGGACAAAAATCCTGAGCCTTCACTTCACAACAATGATGACATGAATGTATTTGTGTTAGTATTTTTCTACTGTGACTACCTAACTGCCTACTTGATAAAATATCTACGAATTTACAGACAGCATGGACAGTGTGAAAAGAAAGTGGGTGGAAAAGGTAAGACAATTAAACAACAGCAATAGGTTTGGCAAATTTGACAGGAATTTGTTTTGTTTTGGTGGCGGCAACTCATCAGAAATCCAAAAAGCTCTGAGGAACATAATAGAATTTTAGATGAAAAATATTCTTTATAAGTCTTATTCCACATACTGTGCAATTGTTTTGTCTGAGATTAACACAGCAATATTGAAAGAGTTTTACCGACACTAGCCAGAGTCTAAAAAGAAAACAGCTTGATCTGGGTCTTCACAAATAGAAAAAAGGTGACTTCCAATGACATTTTAACATGTACAAGTTCAATTCCTTGTGCATCTTGGATGTTGTGACAATGGGGCATGAAGATTAAGGTTAGAGAAGCTGGGAATGTCATGAAGTTAGAAAAAAAAAAGCCCAAATATGGAGGACTGCTCTTATATGTGAAAAAGTATGAGGCACTGGAGTCATTGAACCTTCTCAGCAGTGTAGACACACACACACACACACAGGATCATCAGTGCTTTCTCATGTCTTTGTGGTGTGATGCCAAGTGTTATATATCTGCAGATGGCAGCAAAATGTGTGAAGATGGCAGTCAAATCTCTGACGACACACAACTAAATGTCAACATGTAGTCTCTCCAATTTGGGGAAAAAACATGGCTTCATGTTACAGAGGCAGGAGAGTTTAAGAAGTCTTCTCTACGTCAGTGACTGTTTAACAGGAACTCATCTCCTGCAGAGCAGTGCATCATTTTGTCTGAGATTGGTGTAGCAAATCATCAATGTTGCGTCACTTTACAACACGACTGGTTTTGTGGCATATGAAAACAGCAATTATGATGTAGTGTCCTGTAACCCGTGATTGGAAAGAACCCAGACTCACAGACTCTTCAAGAAACTAGCTATGAGCTTATCTGAAGTGGTTGTAATACGGAGTGAAAACTTGGGTTTTGCGGTCTGTGCATGCTGTGGATCCTGTGCTGCAATCGAGAGAGAAGGTTCACAAAGTGCCAACCCTCTGCCTATGTGGCACAGTGCACTCACGGGACGTGCCGTCAGAGCCAGTGGAGGCTCCAGGGCCTGGGTGTGATTCTGGAAGGGATGGGGTTACCGGGTCCACAACGATGTCTAAATCAGACACTTTCCAAGGGCCGGGAGGCTTTCGCGCACCGTCTACCCCAGGAAGAGTTACCCCCATACCCACACATGCCCACAGTGAAAGAGACATTACAAAAGACGAGACGGCAAAGACACATGAGAGAAGAGGACAGAGAAGGTAGGGAATCACAGTTCACACAACACAGGAAGAGAGTGAGGTTAGAAAGGAAGGAAAAAGAAATTGCAGAAAAAAGTCCAGTTGGAGAATTCACCAAAGAAGTCAAATGGGAAGGAAAAGGACAACAGCTAAAGCCCACAAAGGAATTTCAGTCACACAGTGTTCATGCAAGACATGTTGAATGTGTAGTTGTGCAAAATTCTTTATTTTGGGACCACGCGTACCCAAACTACTCTGTAACTGCAACAACTATCTTCTTATCCGTTGATTCTTAATTTCAGCTAACTTCAGGTTTCTGCTTTTTCTGACTATGAAAAGACAAGAGATATATATTTTTTTTAAATTTCACCTGAAATCCACTACTACAGTAACAGTTCACCTTTGTTATACTTCCTTCCATTTCAGGAAAAAAATGCATTTCCGATATAGTTTTATGGAACCAAACCAACCTGACTTAGTGCGGCCATGATTTGCTTGATTATTGACACTCAAAGTCTGGGGCTTCAGTGGCTCTGGTGGCATGGTGTAGCCTCCTTCCTGTCGGCCCGACAGAGGGACTTGTATGTACGGTCCAACGGCAGCAACACGGCCCAGAGTCCCAGGAGTTGGCTGAGGAGAGGGAGGCCCGTTTGCTCTGTTCAACTATTAAAAAAAAAGAAGAGTCAGAATAGTTTCAAACAATAGAAGTGGAAACCAATCAACAGAAAAGCCAGAAGAATTCTAATCATTCATTATACAACTTAGCAGTCTATAGGAAGTTCTTAAAGAGACAGGAGGTTTTATCAGAGGAGGAGGAAATGTGTTAAGTGGTCCTAGTCTTACAGGGAGGTTCTCTTTTTGACGTGCCTCAGCTTTTTTCTTGTAGAGGCGTTCCCGTAGCTCGCTAATGCGCTTGTCCATGAGCGTCACCTCCATGTTGCGCTTGTTCAGAATCTCCTTCTGCTGCTGCAGCTTGCTGTTTTGCTCCTGGTTCAACTTGTTTCGTATCTAGGGATGATAGACATGGATGCAGAAACATGTCAAGACTTAATAGAGGAACCTACAGATGAATTTGCTATATGTTGTTCTCCGTCGTACCTGAAGCTCCTGATAGAGTTTACGGAGCTCTAGGGCTGCAGCGCCAGTTACTTGGCTACCCAGAGTGGTCTGTATGCCGTTGAGCTTTCCTCTCCGCAGGTCCTCCAGTTGCACGCTAAGCTGCTCCACCCTCAACACAGCCCCTTGTAACTCTGCCTGCTTCTCTTGGAACAGGCTGCTAACTTGCTCAATCTCTGCAGCTGTGTTGGAGAACAATATAATCACATCAGGACTCTCATCTCACTGTAGGGTAACTGTTTTTAAATGATCAGGTTAGCCGATCATGTTTGCGATACGAGAAAAAGAGAACATAATATAAATATACGTACACAAGTTGCCATTGATGACCTTGCTGTAGTCCACCTGGCCTCTCATGGCCCGAATCTTCTTGAGCTTTGCCTCCTGGGTCTCAACACGTTCCTTTAGCCTCTGCAGCTTCTCGCCCTCTGAAACGGTTTGCTGCTGACGCCGCTCTTGCTGCTTCAGGTAACGCAAACGTTGCTCCTTCAGGGCATAAGTAAAGTGGTACAACGTTAAATCATACTACATTCAACAGTGCAAAGAGTTTGAAAATGTAAATCGAAAACACCAACATATAAACATTAAGCCAGCTTGGCTCCATCCTAACGCTTACAAGATATCAGACATATCTTACAAGTAGGCTTAATATTTATACTGAATACGCCAAGTGTACGTCTCAAGACTGTCTGAAGGATGAAGAAAGGGTCAAATGACTTCATCTCTCTACACCAACTGAGAATTGCTCCAGTTAATGTCCTAAAATAGGAGATGACAGGCCCAGGTTTCCAAATGACTGCAGGGCTTCAAGTGGGCCTACTTTTCAGACACCACAATATCATCGGATCAGCAGTGGGCTTCGTCTTCATGAGCGATCAGCTAAAGAGACTGACAGGAGAGACTGGCTGTGGGAAGGTTAGCTACCAAATACCAGCTAGAGATGTACTCTAGCTGGTATTTCAGAGAAATGTAGCATCCCTACTGTGTGTAATTATGCTCAATAACTGTTGTGCGTCTGTTAACACTGTTATTTAACACTGGCATGTACGTGCACATGTTGCTCCTTGCCTGATTTGTAGAGTCTGACAGACTGGGCAATCCCCACACTGTGACTCATATGGCGTCCCATGTCTTTCGTTATGCAATAATTTGCCCTATGTTTAAGGTCAAATTGGGGCTCTTCCGTTTCACAGCGGAGCGGCAGTAGTTTATTTTTCTGTCAAACAGAAAGACTTGAGGCTGTGCTCTGAAAATGACCTACTGTGTGGCATCCTAAAAATGACACCCTTTGGTATGTGTCAAGCAACACATTAAAGATGACAAGCTATGATTTGTGGCTTCAACAAATAGTCTGTGAAGTCTGTCACACAAGTTTCTGTGAGAATTTGACTTTTACGACTGGGATTGCTTTTAACTAGGGCTCTCAGCATTAATGGGTCAATTGTGATGAATTAAGGGCTGACCTTTGTATGCTTTTTTTATTTCATTAATTGCATCTAGCGCCTCATGCACCATTTTCATACATAGAGTGTCTCTGAAAAACAGCTGATTATTGTGAGCTGTAAGCAAGAAGGAAATTTCATATAAAGTAAATTCGAGACTGCAGATCCAATCCCTTATTGAGGCAGTGAATTAAATTAAAGTAAAAGAGGCTGCAGCTCTGCTGAGAGACGGTGAGGATTAATTCTGCTGCTTTCTGTGTCTCAAAACCACTCTTCCTATATCATTTTAGACTGTTTGCGTATACAAATGCTGTTGCATTATTAATTCTGAAGGAGACCTCAGGCTTATTGCACAGAAAAATGTAAAAAGTCAAGTTCTGCAAGTAACTGTCTTGCATTCATTTAATTCCAAATCAAAATACACCTCTAAGAGTTGCTTCACATTGTTATATGAACTTAAAAACTAAAGGCTTGCAAATGTAAATTTTAAACATGATAGAGATATGATTAATTGTGATTAACTATTGAAAACGTGCAATTAATCACCATTAAGAAAATCATTTATCTAATCTTTACAAATGCCAATGAGATCAAATCACTTAATGCCAAATTACAAAAATAAGACAAGATATTCATAGTAATGATTCATAAAAAAAACAGGATATTACCTTTGCAACAAGCATCTGCTGCTGAGCCTCTATTTGCTGCTGCTGTCGCGTTGCCATCTCCTGCAGCTCTGACAGTGTGAGCTCCACCCGCTGATTCCCGACCTACACACACACACACACACAGACACAGACACACACATACACACACACACAGGTCAAGAGAGGTCAAGGAATTACAAATCTGTGCAGTGTCCAGATACTGAGATCAGACTGATGCAGACAGAGGCAGACAAGGATTTGATGAAGAAAAACAAAATAAGACCTTATCTTCCTGATCTTAATAATTGTGTGATTGACTCAAGAGCAAGGTCTGCACAACCACAACCCTAAAAGACACAGTATATAGAGATATTTGTACATTTTTAAGACGGTGAGACGTGAGAAACATGTCAGGCATAAATCATTACTAAGGAATTACTGATGCATGATCCACGTTCCAGTGCAAAAGACAAGAGACATAACAGCAGTGAGAGTCAGACTGGCCTTTCCCCACATTATTACAATGAACATTATGATGGGAAAGTGATGAAACTCAAATCATCACCTAACATACTTCAGAGTTTCCTATAAGCAGCTGAATCCGACAACTTGATCAACTGGCTGAGTGAGCAATTACGTCAATCCTCCAAACTACAAAGAGTTAATGGTGAAACGCTCTGAGTATTTGGCCTTGAGGAAGTGTGCTCAAAAGCATTTTAACATTCTGAAATTAGTAAGAGGCTGAAGCACGAGTATGACGCAGAACACTTAAGATTCAGTTCTGGGATAATAAACATGACTTGCTGTTATTCAATGAGAAGAGGCGCACACTTCTGTGACTCATCTCGTCTGAATTAAAGAGGCTTCTTCCTGGGGATAATTTGCCTTGTGACGTGAGGCGACAGTCACAGCACAGCATCTCATATGATCTCAGAAGTCACGGCTGCACGACAATGTGTTCCCACCTGGCATTTGTTAAAGCAATTTAGGAATAAGAAAAGTCTGGGGAGACTCACTCCACCCACACCAAGATGGAGAGAGCAGGGGAAGCCACTGGCACATGAGAAGTGACAACTCACTCAAGGGAGAAACACGCACTCACAGAAACTCATGCATGCATGCACAAGAAGAGCGATTTGGAGAAACACCCAACTGAGCAGACAATGTTGAGAGAGAGAGACTTGCTGCCTTCAAATGGGGTTGTTTTCACCATGTTCATGAAAAAAAAACAGTACATATAAACAGCCCCCCCTGTCATATTTAAACCAAGGGGTGTGTTTGCTCTGCTGATGTTTAAAAAGGCGAGAGGGGCCAAGTTAATGAACTGTAATTTTCTTAAATGTTATAATGCGTCATCATGCATTTGCTATTCTTGTGTTATGCCACGTCTCCTAGCTTATATCAATAGCTTATGTGGCTACCTGACATTGGTGGTAATGTTCCTGTTGCCTAGCAGCAATGTCATCAACAATTAACAACTTGCATACTGTACACTCGACGACAGCCAAAATCAAAACCACAAGCTCAGCAGTTATTATACTCGGTTAATTGATTATGTCAAACTATAACAGATAATCATCGAGGTTCCCTTGAGGCACCTCTGCAGACGATCTGATCTGCTTGGTGGAGAGAGGGCATCTGGGGTTTGGGCAGCAGACCACGGAAAAGCCAGAGCAACGATTATCTTAGGACCTGTTACATCATCGCGCAGGCTGACTGATATAATCCTCTAAACCAGATAAAAAGAACACACTTGTACACAAATGAGCCGCAGCACTTGAGAGGTTAAGAGGAGCCAGAACTACAGCTGATTGCGTTTTTCCTCTTTGGAGTGAATGATTGCATGACAGTGTTGATAAATACACGCGCTCACTTATTATGGCATGGCATGGATTTTACTAGGTTACTGGCAGTGTTTGAAGACTTGGTAAAAATGCCCTCTACATAAATAAGAGGGTTTTTTTTTTTAGGATAAAGGGATTTTGGGATAAAGTAATGTCTTCTAGCTACTGTAGGGCTGCACTGCTATAATTTTTTTTTTTTTTTTAAACAACAACAAAACCTTTCCGTCGTCTGCTGGACTCTACCCTACACCCTTAAGGTGGAATTACTTGTGATTCCTCGACCGTAACACTTTGCTATTGTCAAATCTGGGACAGATGGCTGGAGAAAGAAAGGTTTCCATGCCAGAGGCAGCTCTTATCATAGTAGCTTCCCTCTCTTAGCACACATATCCTAAGGCTAGAGATGAACATGCACCATAATGGGTGTACCTGAAAATGAAACACTAAAAGAGGCTGGGCATGGTTAATTCCAGAAACTGTGAGGCTACTCTCAAACACCGGCTTAAAATAAAAATCATTATATCCACAGGCACAATGAGTCATTATTGTGCTACGCTATACAAAACTTGCATCATAACCCTAAACTACCAATGAAAAGAGAGGATCAGTTATTGCACTTCCATTCTATTTTAACAATATTTCAATAACGCTCATTTAGGCTCACCCCATTCTCATTGTGCTTCTCTCCAGTGTTCCCAGTTCTGCGACTCGTCTGATCCTGCGACTGCTGACTCCCTGCAAAAAGAAACAGTCACACCATCCCACACACACACACAGGACAGACAGGGCACATTCAGAGACAACAGCTGTATTAGTCTGTGAATACACTGACATGATTGCGAATGACAGATGGGTTTAAGAACTGGGACAAGCACTGCTGGGTGAAGCCACCGAACTTTAACTTGATGGAAAAATGAGAATGAATGATTTAAAACTTCACGAGAAAAATGCTAGAAACCTGGCCACAAAAAAAAAAAAAAAAGAATCCCAGGAAATCTCCATGGTAACATTGCTGCAAAAATGTGCTTTCTCATTCAAACTCTCGCTATATATACACACAGTATAGCAAACATTACACACACCAGGATCCTCACAAGTCTGTTTCGCTGCCACTTTAGGTGCATTTCTTCCACACATTATGCTGACATCAGGTAAATTCGGAGAAAAATTAATGCATCATGGCGAGTGTATGTTTCATTGATGGATTTTCAAGCTTGGGTGGAATTAAAACCTGGCTTTTTTTTTAATGTGGCTACACTCCATTCAGATACATAAAAGATTAGTGTTAATGCTGTGTATGTGTCAAGTCCTCCAACAAGCCTCATCGTGCATCAATTAAAACAATGATTTCTCAACATAGATAAAAGTTTCAACTCTTAATAACAAAAAGATTGAAGAGAGTATCTGCACCGACAAAAAAACAAACTAATCCCACATAGGGTTTGATTTTAGTAATAATAGTTTTGGTGTTACTGCGGCAAAAGCAGGAAAGTAAATACTCCCAAATACACCATGCACTCTTCTTCAGAATACAGTAGGTGGAGAGAAACTTCCACACATGGGATGCTAGGAGTGTACGCACCTTGATCGCTGCTCTCCGTTGGCGAATCTTCATGCCGGAGGAAGAACTTGACCTCTTGTTTGCGAGGACCCCATTTCTGCAGATGTTCATACATCATGTGCTCGAAGGGGATCGCTCGCTCTGTGGGAATGTAAAAGTCAGGGGGAAAGGGGAATAGTTTGATTAATTAGACCCATTTAAGCACAGTAAGCAATGATTTTGGTGTGGGTTGTTTCTCTATAGATTATCAAATCTGAGGTTTGTGAGTTAAATGCAGAGCATTTCTGTTGTTAAGGATCTTTCAATCAAAACAATAACAAGAGACCTAGTTTAATGACTTTAAGAAGCAAAAAAACTAAATGGTCCTCTACTTAAGGACACTACTCAACAAACTATAACATTAATCTAACCATTTTTAGGTAATTTAATGCAGAAATGTCACATAATACATCTTAGGTGGCTCTCTGCAGGCCCACACAAACACAGCAACATAGCAGCAAAGCTGGAGTGTGTGTGTACTGCTCTCTATTATCTGACAAAAACAGGAACAACATAAATCATGATCACATCCTCACATTTATCTGGGCAAAGGTTTGCCGTCATCTGCATTTGTGTCAGTTTCTGGATGATAGTTTCAGAGAAAAAAAGTTATTTTGGCATTTCAGGGGGAAAGTACGCTGTGGGCACAGAGCGGCTGAGAGACAAAGAGACGGAGACAAAGACAGAGAGGTTTTAGGGAGGTTTCAGTGGCCGGCAGCTGCATTGTCCAGCACCAGTGGAACGCGACTGCATAATGTGTGTTAGTAAAGCTCTGTGCTGGGATGTTGTTTTCCAGAGGAGTGGCATCTCAGCAGAAAACGCTGATAACACTGGGCTTGTCAGCAGCACGATGATGGTGATGGGCCCAAATTGTCTGGACCAAGTAGAATATGTCGAGACAGTGCTGCAAACCGTACCAAGAAATTTCTTCTTAAAGTAATTTCTGCGTTTAGCCTGATGGCAGCTGAATGTAATGGAAAAAAATTGATTTTTTGTTAATGCCTTCCTTCTCATGAGTGGCAAACTTTTGTCCTTATTTAAGGTTTCTATGTGATTTTTCTCCACTCCAGGTAGTCATGCATGGCCCTGCTTGGCTTTCTGAACTTTCTTTAATAGAGTGCTTGTTTTTACATTAATGAGGAAAGCTACAGGCTAGTGCTTTGTAAAATTGCATTCTTGTGCATGCACGTGAAGCACCAAGCTCAGCAATAATGGAGTTTCAGATTACTTCACCTTCACGGATTACTTGTGACACCCTGTTCTTTCTCTTATCATAGTACTGATTATTGTTTGCCACAGGAAAACAAAAGCCCTTGTTGTTCTGAAGTGGTTTTTTTTTTTTAGACTTTATTAACAGGCTCCACAACAAGCAGTACTGCTACATCTTGTTCTTACCGTTGCCTCTCCAGACCTCAGCCAGATGGCAGCCGCTCTCGCCGGGCTCTTTGCAGAACTCGACAACATCGCGGCAGGTCGTCTCGGGGGTGATGGGCACCTCAGTCACAGCCTGTTCCCCGTCGCTGAGGTACACTGTCAATATCATCTGAAAGACGACAACAACAACAGGAAAGTTTAAATAACATAATAAAGAAGACTCACCGGATGGTTTCTGAATAGTAATATAAAAGAAATGCCTAAAACATTTGCATTATACTGTACAATAGAACATTTGCTCTCCAGGTTTGTCTGCAAATTTGGAATGCTGGTGGATTCATGCCTGTGCCTGCCACATTACTGTGCCTGCTATAGTATTTAACATAAACAGTGAGGAAAGACATAGCAATGCAAGCCCTCACATGCTTTTGTCTGAACTTAAGCCAGCAGTAAAAGCTGAGACCATCTTTCTCGGGCCTCAAACAAGCTTCAAGACTTTCTTATCCTGTGGAGATAAGAGTAAAACTATCTCTCTTATTGATACCCTCCTCAAAGCAAGCGGCTAAATTGCAAAATGTAAAACTGAGGATGAATTTCATCATCACATGGGGATCTTACAAATATTTAGAGGAGTATAGATACGGCTCTGTGGGTTTCAATTCAAAAACTACTACCTGAAGATATCAAACTGTACAACACTACAAGTTCAAATATCTGCAGCTGTGGAGTACAGTAGTGTGACAAGGAAACACAGCAGTAGAATCTATGACCTTTGGACTAGTCTTTATGGCAGTGTCTGCATAGTTTGAGTCATTACTGTAAATACAAAGGGCTGAGATGACCATGAGATGACATTTTTAATCTAACCATAGCTGAGAGATTATTGTAGTAATTTGGAAATCAATGGCAATTAGTTGTAGCTTCGTACATTTGGTACAATTGTACTCAAATTATTTATTCCTTTGCAGGCATTTCAATTACAGGACCATAACTGCAAGAGCAAAACTTTTGCTGAGTCACTGTAAAATTAATGATTTCGGGTTTTTCACTGGCATTTAGTCAACATAATGACTATATGGGTTACTCCCTTTCAAGTAACTTGTACTGGAGGCATTAAAGATATGACAACATGAATATGTGTTAAATGCACACACGCAAAAGGGCAAAAAAGAAAAAAGGACATCACAAAACCCAGCCGGTCCAAACTGGAAAATAATGTATCCAAGAAGTCCAGCCCCACTGGTTTTAATGCTATAAGTAATAACAGCAATTTTAATTAAGGTTTTCAAATGGAAAAACTAAAACCTCTGCTTAGTTAGAATCAATAAATCATGGTTGAATAAAGCAAACACACAGGACAAAAGGAACAAAAGTGCTCCAAACACAGCTCAGATTTGACTTGCTCTAATCAGTAGAGTTTAGTCTTTCTCCTTTTTCTCATGCAATTTGGTTTGTGGAGGTTTGAGTATGAGCCAAGTTGACTGAGATGAGCAGTGTCCAGATTTTCATTGTTATCTTTGGCACAAACTACTCCAGGTGGTTGAGGTGTGCCTTCCTGTTTCATGTTAACAGGCTCACTACAGCGCTGTGTCACCACATCATAACAACAGGACTGTTAAAAGCTCACAGAATAAAGAGTGGGTAACATAAATGACACCAAACTTTGCGAGACGAAAAGAGGATTTTGGGTTCAGCAAAAATAAGGTTTCATCTAACCTGCTTTCTTGTAAATAACATTACATAATGACTCATATTGTTGAACTAAATGAATGAAAAATTAATCAAATGTGCAACAAAGAAGAAACACCTGCAAAAGGGCAAAACTCCAATCACAAGGCACACTGTGTAGAGTATTTACTGAATGACTCAAGGGTTTCAAGGTTGTTGTTGTTCACTCTTGTGGGACACGATGAATTTGTCAGAAACTACTTTGCTTAATGAAGAACAATGATTAAAAAGGAATAACCTGCATTATTTTACACACGCACGCCTCTGAAAGGCACTTCAATGCTACACAGTGACGTGCATAACTGTACATTTGATATGACCGTGAGGTGCCTTCGTAGTTCTATAAAGAACTGCCAGTGTGTGCCACCCTCATAAATAATAGGCCTTCACATTAGTCACCGAGGAACCTATGGATGATGACCACTGGACTTTCTCCCAGACAAAATGACTCATCGACGGTAACGATGCAACTCTGTGATTCACTGACATATTCTGCAGCAGCATAACTGAAACGATGCGATCACTTGTGCAAACTCCACACATCTGATTACGACACCAGAAGCCCAGTTCTGAAACTACCAAGGTTAAATGGTGCTAGAGACGAGGTAGAGGCAAATGTCATATATGTAGGCAGTGCAGCTGCACCATGCATCCAAAACATATCATCCATGAGCTCATGTTGTTTCTGCTCTTGTCCAGTTAGACTAGTTAATATTGGGACATGTGCACTGACAAAAATTTAAATGCTGAATATCAATTATGACCATAATTACTTTCTTAATCCCCAAGCAACACTGAAGCTCAGGCAGCTGCATAACAATACATAAAATATGCCAATGCAGTCAACATCAGCTTGCACACAGAGAAGACTGATGCTATTATTTGGAATTGTTCTGCTTTTATTTAATTTATATTATATATTCATTAAGCCGATATAAAAATAAAATAAAAAAACAAATATCCAGTCAAATTCATACATTAAATATCTTTGAAAACACACTGTAAATTCAGCACAAAATGACCACAGAGAACCCATACAGAACATTCTCAAGCAGAAAGTACTGGACCATATATATTCAAAGTGTGACAGTGCAGAAAAAAAACAACCAGAAACTCCACTGGTCCAGGTCACTGACCGCAGAAGAAATACGAACCGCCTTGACCAAGTTGCGTCTGCCCATACTCTTGGCTCTCTTGGCCGCCCTCCGTTTCCTCCTGATGTCCTTTTTGAGTGGCTGGTGGTGCTCCTTTACCCAAATGGGGCTCTCCTTGGAGAGGCTAACAAGGCCACGCAACACTAAAGTCACAAACCTCTTC
This sequence comes from Microchirus variegatus, assembly GCF_963457635.1. Classification (NCBI taxonomy): domain Eukaryota; kingdom Metazoa; phylum Chordata; class Actinopteri; order Pleuronectiformes; family Soleidae; genus Microchirus; species Microchirus variegatus. Next base: position 16,824,454 of record NC_139813.1, read on the forward strand.
ATCATAGCAGCACCACCACTTTTTTGAAGACATGAGACTCAATAGTTACGACATCCCGAGCAGACCTCAGGAGCCAACAGCAGTGTGTGTGCGCCTTAGAAAAGGGCTGCGGAGGAGACTTGGGAGGAAAAAACACTTTCTGTATATTTCAGGGAGGGAGGGAGAGAGAGAGGAAGAGCTAGAGGGTAATAAAGAGAGTGAGAGGGAGAGAGGAAGGGAGGGAGTCACAGGGTAGTGGGTGGAGGGGTGGGCACCCACGAGTCCTTCTAGTGGCACTGAGTTGTGCCAATGGCTGCGAGATCGACAACTGCTTGCCAATGACCGTAGTTTGGCCATGGCTCAGACAGACAGACAGGCAGGTCAGGGCACCATCATGGAGATTTAAGTAAATCTGTCCACTGTATGTTGTCCAAACATGAGTGGAAACATACTTCAGCACCTCTCTTGTGTTTGAAGTATAACACTACGGTTGGCATCATCTGGAGAGAAGGGCATTTATCATTTAACATCTGAGTAGGATGCTTGACTGGCCTAATCTATAGATGATTGAAACAGTCATTTCCTCTAACCAGTCCCGTCACTCTTTCACTGACAAAATGAAATAGACAGATCTAATGGATTAAGTGCTTACAAGGAGCATTAAAACTGAAGTTTGAATTCCCTGCATGGAGGAACTTTCCTTAAAGAGTCCACAAAGGTCCAAAATGGACCTCTTAAATTAAAATAAATGAACAAATCATTTTGCCCAGGACAACGAGGGAAATTTGAACACAATAACCAGACACTGTGTAATCTTGTTAAGAGGGTGAGCATACAAATAGATTAATCACAGCAAATGTCCCATTCACAAGGACATGAGCAGGTTGTGGTTGGCATCATTAGTTACCACAAATACCACCCAAATATGCTAAAACACTGCCCATCAGGCTACAAAAAATGGCACTGAACTGTACGGAGGAGAAATGAGGGTTGGCTTTTTTTTCCCCCTACAAACACGAGGTTGACATTTTAAAAAATGCTCCAGGACTAAAAGTATGAGTCATTGGTGCTGCTATTGACCCAACAATCATTCCCTGCCATTACAATTACTCATTCTAACACAGGATTCATGCCGTTACATTTGCTTCTCTGTTCTTGAAAAGAACAAGACAAAACTTATCTGGACAAACCAGAATAATACGCATGAGATGACGGCATTATGAAAGCCTCATTAATAATGGATAATTACGTGTAAAAAGGACATGTGGAAGGCAGGAAACAGGTGTGTGGTGTTAAATAAGTCATTAACTGGCTCCATGTGTCTTCGGGGGGGGAAAAGACACAAGTATTAAATGAACTACATTTTACTTTTTAATAGCAAGTGTATTAACACTACTACTGTGGATGATTTGGGCAATGTCATTTTAAACCCATACACACCAAACTCTTCCAAAGCCGCACAAAGATGCATGGTTTACTTTTCCTGTAAGTCATGCTCTGCCAGCTCTACTGTGTGAGATTAATGTCACTTGACAATCTACTCAGCTCAGAAGTTCCCCTTAACAACAGAGCATTAGTTGATGCAGCCAGTCACACAGACCTAGATCTGCCCGTCTCTCATTGGCTGCTGAAATCACGCAAGAAATATATGCCGGGGTTGCCTATATGCACGACTGGCTCTTTGACTCTGATAGCCTGTCGGTGCCACGGGGTACAAACACACACTGGGGCAAATAATGATCCTGTGAACTTCATGGCAGCAGCAAATATTGAGTAGTCAAAAGATACTAATTGTGATTGTAGTTGTATGTACTTAAATGACAAAAAAACAAATGTGAATGTATTTTCCACTGACACAATCATTTTTATGAACTCAACTGGCCTGGGACTGAATCATCTCTTTTTTTTGACAACACCCGACAGAAGCTACTGTAAACTTATCCTGCTTAAAAGTTCACATTCCCTTCCCTGAAGGCCAATGGCACTGCAATCATGTTTCCCCACAGCCTCTCGTTGAATTCTCAGCTCTAAACATAACAAAAGACGCCCTGACAAAGCGCTGCTCGGGTAGAGTTGCCATTCAGGTGTTCTATTCTCTGATACATAGAGCGTCTTAAACAATGACACTGGGAAAAAAACAGAGGGAAAGTCGTTCTCGGCTGTACCCACTGCTTTAAATGTGGAGATCATTTTTTGTAATACCACACAAATTCATTGTTATTACAAGGCAAGTAGAAGGTATAAAGTTAACCTGTCCTATTTTTGAAATACAATATTGTCATTCTTCCAGTTTATCTGCTTGCATGTATAATCTTGTGAATTAAAAACATTATAATCCTTGTGCTAAAAGCATACAGATGACAAATCCCTCTTTATCAAGTGGTGAAAATTAATTGTTTATATGTCCCCACCCTCGTGTTTCAGTAAGTGTAAAAAGGCATGAAAAATGCAAGTCCTGCAGCCATGGACCCAGACAATCGCACAGATAAAATCATAGTAGATGAAGTTAAGCTTTCATGAACTGATCTCACTTGCACATTAGATTAGCGGAGAGCGACAGCGAGAAAGGCAAATGGACAGATAATCTTCCTTGCATTTGCTACGTTGTGTGTGACATCGACTGTCCGGGGGTTCAACCACATGACTGACGTGAAAGAAGAATCACAAATGACAAAGCTCACAACGGACAGTTTCCACCGTGCACACAGACAGCAGAACTGTGTACACATGTGGGCAATTCAACCGTTAGTTAATAATAACAATCAAACAATTGTTCAATTCGCCACATGCAATTGCAATGTTTCGGAAAACAGCTGACAGGCTAATGATGACAAACTTTCAACAGTGATATGAATAGAGAGACAAGATGCTAAAGATTGTATGTATTCCTTTAAATATATTTCTTGTGAAACATAAATATTGCAGATGCTGAGGAGGGAAAGGTACTTACTGATGTAAACCTTGCAAAATTATAAACATACGAGCAAACTAAGAGAGATTGTAATACACATTTAAGATGCATGTACAAATACAAGTACAAATAGTTTTAAGCTCGAGAAATACTCATTTTGACAAAGATTAGGCTATAGTGAGTGATGGTTGAGGCACATGCTCTGTATTACATTACACAAGAGTAAATAGGATAGTTTATTACTTTATTTATCGTCAAAATACTTAAAATGACTCAGTGTTAGGAGAACAGGAATTGTGTGCACTTACCGGCATCATATTGGCAGCTCTTGCAGGTCACAACAACGTGCATCCGGCAGGTTGGTTGGTGCTGTCCACCCACTTATTCTCAATGGCACCACAGCAGAGACCCCCACCTTGGTACTTATGGGTTCTGGCCGACTACACCAGTATGTAACAACCAACTGGGCCTAGGTCCTCTCTGTGAACCACAAAAGTGACTTTATATTAAGCAATAACAGGCGGACATTGTGAGGTATTTTGAAGCAGACTGGTCAAAGCAAAACGCCTGGTGTTCACAAGCGCAAAACGTCCATTTAAATGGCCCAGGCGTGGCTCCGTGCAGCTGCTGCTACAAACAAGCCGATGATTAGCTACTCACTGTCGGCTGGCAAAAGCGACGCCAAAGCGGCAGAAAATAAAAACACCATATAACGCCTGGTTGTTAGCAAATAGTGAAACATTAATAATACTCACCAATGTCAGAGACTAGTCATTGTTTCAGCGAGTAAATCCACGGCACTGTGCTGAGGACACGGAGCTAGCCGGGCCAGCTGTCAGCCAGCCAGCTAGTGTTACCTCCACTGGAGTGTTAGCTGCGTTAGCTGCTATCAGAGGCAGTAGCTAAAGGACGGTGCGAACGGAGAACTATCCGCTCTCCGTGGCTCCTTACGCTTTCTCTGGCTGCACATCGGCACCAGCTATCGATAGAGCGTGTTTCAAATAAACGAAAACGAATACATGTCCCAGCAAATTGTTGTGTCACTATCCCTTTTTCGGGCGCAGTGAATCGCAATGGGCACTGGCACAGGCAGGCTAGCGATGAAAATACAAATAGCTGTAATCCAGTTGTTGACGGAGGGAGGGGCGGGGCTACACCGTGACGGTAACGCGTCTGCGTAAGTAACCTGTCAAGAATCCAACATCACGTAAAGCTCCGGGGTAATCCCAGCTTTATTAAATTAAAGAAATTGAAGGGGGAAAAAAAGTATATTTTAGGTAATAGCACATATAAAACACATATCCAAGATGGGGTTGTCATTCAAAAGACATTGTAAACCTCTTCATATTAATATTCCACAAATCTAAATGATCAAAAACAACACATTTAAGATATTCTTAATTGATGTTCAATATAAATAATAAGAATGCATTTATTATAAGGGTGAATATTAATAATTACTTCAGGAAACAATGGCTTATGTTTCAATCACAAAATACATTGTTATGGCTGCATCTTATTATAATTATGCATTTTAAAAAAAACAGAATCAAAAACAGCCATGTAGGCATTAACATTAGAGGGTATATTATATATACACTATAGGTAGTGTATCAAAGTTTCAGAGTCTCTTTATGAATTTTTTTTTGACGCATGTGACGACTCTGTGAGTTTACAAGTTACAACAGTGACATCTAGTGTCAAACATAAGAAAGTGACAAGGATAAAGGACCAAATTATAGAAGTAAATGCTGAGTGAAGAAGGAATGAAGAAACCAGCATTTTATTAGAGTATTTAAGAAAAATGAACTGTCAATTAACATGAGCTCAAATCGAATCTTTAGCAGTATTTAACAGTAAATAATCAAATTAATGAAAACCCTTGTACCGATGTTTGTTTCAATCACGCCCATTAAGACCTCCAGTATTCTCATGCTAATTTAACGTTTGTGTTCTCATTATCAAATCTGTGTTTTCTGTCATCATTTAAATCAAGTCCGAGTCTGTGAAGAGGTAGAAAGACTGTCAAAGATGACCAACATGATTATTCTTAAGGCATTTTATTTAATATTATATACAGTACATATATTATTTTAACATTAAAATCAAGTTATGGCACAGGATATCAAACCCAGTAAGCAGCTTTTTCAAAGGATCTACTTCATAAACACAAAGAAACAAAATAGGTTTGTACATGAATGTGCAAAGTTCTTCGTTTACTCATGATAAAAAAAAGCACAATTAAATATCATCTCATTTATATGACTTTCAAACTGCTATACGTAGCATTAACTTAAAAGCCATAGTTCTTATATAACATTAGATAAATAACTGATATTAAAGCTAAATGACCAGTACTGACGTAAATATCAAACACCTTTAGTTTCACGTTATTTGACCCTGCCTTGAGTCTTCAGCTGAGACAGCACGTTGTCCACCTGCAACAGAAAAGGGAACTTATTTATAACATTTACAGCACAAAGCAAATGAATTTATTGATTCCCAGCGTGCAGTGATCCCAGAAACTGTTGCGACTCACCGTGATGAACCAGTGAGATTTCGGGCCGTAGTGCAGCTGTGACTTGAAGACCATCTGACTGGCTGGAGCCAGAGCGTGGAGGTGCAGGTGGGGGACGGAGGAGAATGGAGGCACATGAAAGCCCATCCTGCACAGATTGTCAACAACATGTGATCAATGTGTATTTGTAAAAGAAAGTAGTTCACAGCAGATGACAACAGCAACAATTAAAGACATGTAGAGCATGGTTTCTGCATTCAGGGGAGTGATTTACCTGACGTCGTCTAGGTCGCCGACTTTATTCTTCTGCAGCATTTCCATTCCCATTTGTTTCATCTGCTCCACTATCAACGAACAAATCACATCAATGTAAGTCATTCATATAAGAGATAATCAGTATGAAAACTACTAACCCTAAGTGTACAGTGTCATTTTTTTAAACTGAGAATTTCTATTCTATTCATCCAGTCATATTCAGTTACTACGCAATAATAATAACAGTAATCACAAGTTCACTGTGTTGCAGAGTTGTAGTACACTTATAGTCGGGGTAAAATGGAGTCATTACAAATGTGGATGTATTACCTAACAAAGTATTTTGTTGTAAATACAACTTTACATTAAATAATTTAAATCTCTTACTGGGGCAAAATTCATTTTATTGAGATATATATATATATATATATATATACATATATATATATATAAAAGCTCAAACTAATTCATCCATTTGATCCACTTCATGCGCTCATACTCAATTCTTATGTGGAAACACTTTATGGAACGGTTAAATAGACAATACAAGGTTATTACTGCTATAAATTATTTGAGCATGAAGAATTTGACCTAATTCTTCTTCATGTTTTGCTTTTATTTTAGCCAACTCTTTCATCCACAGGACTCCACCCATATTATAATGAGATCCATCTCATATTGAGTCCCTAAAATGAATGAAAGTGTGCCAAAGAATTAAAGAATTAATTAAAGAAAGACCACACAAGTGGCAAGTGGAGTTATTTTTTATTTATTTCTTGTAGATGTTTCCTTTTTTTAAACCTAATTGTTTGTTGTAGTGTTGTTTATATTCTTTGTTTATGAGTTAAAGTTAACGATCAGACTCCATCTTTACCTAGAGGGACGTCGTCCCCCCGCAGACTTTTACAGGTGTCAATGTGTCTCCTGGGGACGATGAGGTAGTGATGAGCAGCCCCCGGTTTCACGTCACGAAAACACACCAGCTGATCGTCCTGTTCCGGGACAGAGGTGGAGTCAGGAATGTTCATATGTTCATGTGTATCTGTCATTAACTGTCAGAAGAGCGTGTACTTACACTGAGCAGGATTTCTGTGTCCGTGTCGTTGTTTATTATCCGACAGAAATGACAGTCGTCCTCCTCAGACTCCATTATCGCCTTCTAAAGTTGTCTTTTGTCGGACTGTGAAATCATTTCTACAGTGACTCACTTACCGACATGGGCGTGGTCAGGGAACAGCGGCCAGGACAACCAGTCGAACACAGAGCACATTGTTGTAGTCGTACTGCTGCGTTTAAGAGAAACGCGTAAATTCGCACTTTGAAGCACTTGAACGCCACATAATATGTGGCGTTCAAGTGCTTCAAAAAACCCTGAAGTGTCATGTTTAAAGTATATTATACTTTAAACATGACACTTCAGGGTTTTTTGTTTTTTTAAACCATTACTCAAATGAAGTCTGACTTTATGGAAAATATATTTTAGCAGTAAGCATGACACAAACAGGAACTAAATTATAAACTTTTATTGTTGTTTTTTTGTTCATAATCCCCTTGTTATATTGTTCTCTATAAATATATTCATACAGTATAATATATTCGTACACTTAATACATTTTCAGATTATAACACTAGGATTTAGGCATCCTTATTTGCATGAAAACAGGTAAATAAATGAGTGCTGCAACGATTATTCGATTAATACTACTGAAGACTACTGAATTCATCGTCAATTATTTCGGTAGTCGAATAATCGGTTTGAGGGGTTTTATAATTAAAACAAGTTTCCTAACCTTAACCCAGAGATTCATTGATTGATCCTGGCTGCAGCTTTGTCTTGAAAGGCTATGACATGTAATCGGAGTTTAAAAAGTATTTTAAATATCTATCTATATAAATATATATAAATATATAGATATATAAATAAATTAATTTTAAGAGCCAGAATATTTCAACAACCATACAGTGCATCATTGCTAAAACGAGTCAGTCCCATCAGTGACCAGGACTTCATTCAAATACATATTTGCTTTTAAACTTTGCAGTGAAGTGCTGCAGTGGAGAAATATTCTTCAGCTGCTCCCGTAGACGTTGTTCCTGCATTGAAAAAAATAAATACTCAAATTACGTTGAGGACACACGGATGTTACATGTGTCAAAGTGGCTACATTTACATTATACAGTATTATCATTATTACTATGTTTAACTGGTGCTGCTACCATTGCTGCTGTTGCTTTTATTACAATTTCACCCGTAAACAGTGGCGAATTGCATTCTTTAAAATTGTCATTCAATTTAGCATTAAAGGTACAGTGTGTAAAACTAAAAATGGTGGCCTGCATAGAGCTGACCCGGCTTCTGATATAAAAATAAAAGTATCTTTCTGGAATAAAATATACCAAAAAAATAATGCAAAATCAGTACTCACTAAAATATAACTCTCGGTCTGTGGCATGAATTTGTAAATCATGAACCGTGAGATTTGGCTGCTGGGGGCGAGCACATGGAGGTGGAGGTGGTCTACTGAGATGTAGGGTGGTAGGTGGAATCCCAGGCTGTGGAGGCAAACACATGTGTGCCGTTATCAGCAAACTGTCAGGTATGACAGGTATGTCAAAGTACAGGTTTTTTTTTGGTAGATTTCAGAGAAGGAATGAGACACAAGCAGTTTCTGCTATTGACAAACTGAGTGTTTTTTATCCCCCAAAGTTTCAGGTTGTCAGTCATCCAGGTCATAGTCATCTTCAGGAGTTAGCTGGAGGCAACTGCACTTGCTTGAGTTAAATTGAAGTCCAGCTGCCTACAGCTGACTCTTGGACTACTGGGATTCAAGAAACAAAGCCACACACACACACACACACACACACACACACACACACACACACACACACACACACACACACACACACACACACTCACCTTATGTCATTCATATCTGTGAACCCTTGGTCACGCAGCACAGCTTTCCCCATCTCAGCCATTCCTTCAACTATTGGACACATGACTTGTCATTGATCTGTAAATGTCTGATTAGATGTAAAAAAAAAAAGAATATGTGCAGTTTAAGGCAGCACGAGTTAAAACACGAAAAAGAGAGGGACTGTGGTAGTTAGCAGCAGCAGTAAGAATCCTATTGTAACAGACAATAAACATAGTGGAAAATGTACTGTCAGAATTATTACGACCACAGTAATTGTGATTCACAATATTATCTTGATAATTATAAAAATCTGCTTGTGTATACAGATGCTTTTAATGTCTTTAATGTAAAATGTTGTAACCCTCTGTCTGTATTCTGTCTTCGTTTAGTGTGTATTTAAATAATTAACAACATTATAGCAACGCGGGTAAAATATTTTATTTGCAGTTGGTTCTGACACTGTAACTGACCGAGGCCGATGTGTTTTCTGTACAGAGAGCAGCAGCTGTGTATGTGTTCTCTGGGTATGACCAGGTAGTGGTGAGGAGCAGCTGGATCAATGTCCCTGAAACACACCATGTCCCGGTTCTGTGGAGACACACATATACACATTGCATTATGTCAATGAGTGGTAACACGATTGGGGGGCCGCCAGTTTGAGACCCCTGCTCTAGCCCCTTACCCTAACCTAATCCATCACACTTAAATGCCTAATCCTAACCTAACCAGGTTAATCCTCAAAGATAGGTTTTCTTGACAATTGGTCCACATGCGTGTGCACACACACACACACTGGTATGTGGAAATAGGGAAACACATTGACTTACATTCATTTATACAGTCTAAAAGTGTTATCCCTAAACTTAACTATAACCAGTTAATGCCTAATCTTAACCAACATTCAAATCTTAGTCTCAAACTTATCCAGTTCCTCAGAAATGAGGTTCTGCCTCATTAGGACTATGTTTTGGTCTCCATGAGAACTACAGGTGTTGACATTATTCAGTATTAATGCCAGAAAAAGTCCTGAATAAACAGATATAGTACACACACACAAGCTAAAATAAAGTACAGCATAGTTAGAGATATATTTTCAAACAGCACTTTATATGAGGATGTCAAACTCACATGACACAACTGTGACAATAACACATTTACATAATACTACGTCGAACAAGTCACGTCAAGATTCAAAGTGGGATACAATCTTCCGCAGTTTTCTTTCGCTTCCTGTTTAACACTACACCAACATGCTAGCGTCACTTCAGGTTTAAAGGTCTTTTTTTCTTTTCTTACCTTTGCAAGAATTTCCGTTTCTTCGTCTTTCTCGTTGGCAATCAAACAGAAAATACACGATTCAACCACGGACTCTTCAACAAGTGGCTTTGAATAACCTCTCGCCATGTTTTAGTAACTATTTTACAGATGCTAGTGTTTACTTCATCCACTGTCACTGTCAAAGATCGTCTATGTTTGCACAGATGGGCGACTCTGACGCTCAACTATAGGGAACGCACCCATGTAGGGAACTGAATCTCGCCGTGGGCGGACCAAATATGATATAATAAACAATTGTTAGGTAGGAATGTTTTGTAAGGAAGTCCCTTTCCGCCACATGGTGAAAAAAAGAATGCATAGTACTATAAGTCATCATATAATAACCCATACGCTAATTCATATTAACTATCTCATAAGTATCTCATTATTATGACTTAGCATCTCATAATTATGACTCAGCATCTCATAATTATGACTAAGCATCTCATAATTACAACATATCTCTGAAGATTATGATTCTCCAGCTTCTTAAATGTGAACACAAATGTAGTACATTTGGTTTGTGGACTAAACAATAAATGTTTCAGTGTTCTGGTGTCCCCAAACCCAAATCATCAACCCGTTTTAACCATTTTATGGGCCTAATCCATTGATTAAAAATAAATAAACAAGTAAAAATATCAACCAATGAATTGACTATGACAATAATCAATATACAAATACATCTATAAAAAACAAAACATCTCTTTTGAACCTGAACATGTTTTGTCATCCTGATCATCCTTCTGAATATTCAAAGTAGGAATTACCTGTAAACATCACTCTTACCATGTCACCATTAATGTTCAATATAATCCATATAACGTAGGAAATGAAAAATGGACAATTAAAAACACGAGCCATTATTATTTATGTATATATGGAACATTTATTTAAGTTTAAATGTGGTTGCAATAACAACACAATAAATAGATCCTTAGTGATATCACAGTACACAGCAGTTTTGGATTCACAAGAAATAATACTTTTAGAGCATTCACAGTAACAACACTGAAGGGCTACACACAATAGAGCTCATTTTCACATGAAGCGAGTAATTGGCAAAGGTGGACAAAATGACAGGGAGGCTATCGTTGTAACATGGGTGTCAGACGTCTGCATGTTCATGCACTACAAGCCTGTGTCACATACACATGATATAAACGAGAATCTCTTTTCTATGTTAGTAAATGTGAAGTTTTAGTAAGTGGCATGTCTTGAGTGCAAAAACTGATCTATTGCCCCCTTTTTTTTTCCATTTTTGAGTAAAGGCAGCTTTCCCATGTGTGCAGTGATGATTAAACATTCAGTAACAAAAGTTTATGTTAGAGATTACATTGGCCCACAATACAGCACGAACTGGTATTTAATTCCATAGTGCAAATTCACATCCTGTTCAAACTCTACTGGCTGCATGTCTCCAAACAATGACCAGATATAAAAAAAAAAAAAAAAAAAAAATTAAGGTGATATAAAATGAGTCATTGTGAGACATGAATTTAATGCCGAACAGACATTTCAAGTGCTTGAGTCCAATCACAAACAGAAATGCTTAGCAGTACACTTTTCTATAAAATCAGAACCATTATTATATGGTTATTTATAAAGACAGAATGCAAAAATAAATGTAAAAAATAAAATCTAAAATATTTTTATAAAACATGACAAACTAACCACAAATCAAACTAAAAAAAGAACATATTTGGTCATTGCAAATGTTTCCTGGCTTTAGCGCTTGTTTTTGGGATCATACGGGATATACTTGTGAAGAAATGCAATGAAACCCTTCTCACTGGCTACATTTAAAAATCCAGACAGCCTTTTGTAGAAGTGCAACACTTCTGTTGTAAACAATTACAGCATTTTCCTTATTAAAAACTAATTTTATAGTGGAGAAATTTCCAATTTCCTTCAAGTTTCAATTAAAAAAACAAACAAACAAAAAGGATAAAGCAAACCATCTATGGTATACAAGCCTGTACATTCCCAGAATCGTATCTATCGCCATCTCTGCACAAACCTACTGCAATTTGGGATTCATGTCACTCTAAGCAGACACTGAAAGTCAGCTTCCTGTTCCCTCACTCATCACAAGCTTATGGTGCTGAGGCAGTCTATAGTTGGCATGCTGTGAAAGCTGGTGCTGTTGTCGCATGTGTAAGGCAGCAAATAAACTAAGACAGCAGCGTTTTCACACACACTTGGTCTTTTAAAAGGAAGGATGAACCAAGCATTAAGTGGTCAAACTCCCTGCAGGTCAAACCCCACGTCAAAACAGATTGAACATTTCAAGCGCTGCTTTCAGTCGCCATGAAAACTCCACAGGCTGCTTTCTGTCTACTCTCACTGACCATGTAGCGTCATGGTGGGGGCAGTTAGGTTTGACTTCAAGTGGCGTCGTAACAGACTTGGCGGTGTCTGACATTGTCTGAGGTCGTGGAGCGGAGCATGAATGTAGAAATACCTCCAGCAGTCGCGCAGAGGGGAGGCTACTCGAAGGTCCAGACCTCCAGGCTGTGGATGCTGAAGTCCTGCTGAGTCGACAGAGGCTGGTTGTTGAAGGTGGCGCACTGGGTGGAGGCGCCTCGGTACAGCTCAGCGTCCAGCCACAGACCCAGCTGACCACTGCACAGAAGCAGGAGGGGAAACAATAAGAAATAATTGTTAATTATGTCATTAGAAACTGCAAGTTTGTTCTAAGAACCAGAAATGCAAGATCTTACCCCCCTCCTCCCATCTGCAGAGAATCTGTATTGCCTTTGACAAAGTACGAGTTCTCCCCTGTCCATCGGTACACCTGAAAAGGAACAGCACACAATGACTGAGTTTGCAAAATTCAGTTAAAAACCTTAAAAAAAGTCTTTTTTATAATCAACGCAGTACATACCTTGATTTCAGGGCAGAAGCTGTAGAGGAACGTTTCTCCTGTGCCGTAGCAGTGTTCGCTCACTCTGAAGGGATGAGTCGAGAAGGCCCCGAATATCTGCGGTAACATTTGAAATGTATTTAAGATAAATACGATGTCAAAGATGGTTTACATTCCAAGCAGAGTGGGGATGAATGCATTACCTGTTGAGATTCTCTAAAGTCATTGATCCCAGCAATATCACAAATGTACTGTCAAAATGTCAATAAACTTCAGTATCTACTCTAGTGTTCAAAAGTTTAGGGTCACTTGAAACGTCCTTATTTTTGAAGGAAAAGCATTTTCTTTCAATGGATATAACATTAAATGAATGAGAAATACACTCTATACATTGTTAATGTGGTAAACAACTATTCTAGCTGCAAATGTCTTTTGTAATATGTACATAGGTGTATAGAGGCCCATTTCCAGCAACCATCTCTCCAGTGTACTAATGGTACATTGTGTTTGCTAATCACATTAGAAGGCTATTGGATGATTAGAAAACCCTTGAAAACCCTTGTGCAATTATGTTAGCACAGCTGAAAATAGTTCTGCTGGTTATTATTTCTTATCTTGTCATGTCTTGACTATATTTCTATTCATTTTGCAACTCTTTTGATGAATAAAAGTGAGTTTTAATGGAAAATACATAAAAATAGCATAGGTGACCACAAACTTTTGAACGGTAGTGTACCCCTGGAGGTTTGGACTTCATACTAATGTAATAAATACATGCAAAAAAAGAAAATCCATGTGGACGACGTCTACCTGCTTGTCCATGTCTTTGATGACCAGCAGGACAGGACTGTCCACAGCTGCCAGGTTTCTGTACAGAGTCTTGAGGCTGGTGCCGTGCTTCACAGTGCTGTAGGCCAGTCTCCAGTGGTAACCCTGCACTCGCGCTGGCAGGCGACAAGCAAGCTGGGGGAGTAAACGGATTATAATCAGATTATGAAGCGCACTGGTCAATATCTATCAGTCAAATTTAAATTATTTACTGTCAGGAAGTGGGTGAATTAGTCTTTATTACTTTCTCAATGTGCGTGTCCTGCAGCAGGTCACTGGTGTCGCCGAGTATGGGCAGCGCATCCACAGACAGCTCTCCGTCATGGCTGCCAAAACTCTGACGACGCTTCGCCTCATCCAGGGTAATGATCTTAAAACAGGCAAATGGGATTAATCTGCGTCCATACCTAAACGACTAAAAACCAATCAGGAAGTAAATGCAGGTAACTGTGTCTTTGTTTGCAAAGTTCATCATTTTTGCCCATTTATATTGAAATGCAGCCCAACAATCTTCAAACTAAAATGAAAGCAGCAGTTTCCACCTCCTCTCACCTCCCAGCTGCAAGACGCAGGGTCGCTGAAGAAGTTATCGATCATGTCCAGCTCGTCTTTCTCCACCACAACAAAGCCCTGCTCTCGAGCCTCTTTTCCGTACACATCCGGAGACCACTGCACGAAGAATGCATACAGATGGTCCACCCTGGAACAAACACACATACAGTGAGTTAATATACTTAATAAAAGTAAGTGAACCCTTGGTAAATCTCACTTCTCATTCATTCATGCAGAAAACATACTTTTTTTCTTGTCACTGTATTTGAATTTTGTTATGAATGACATGGTCATGATCTCACCTTTCCTGTGGCACGGCAAACCAGTATTCTGGCTGTTTTCCACAGCCTCCGAAGGAGTGGGCGGGACTAAAGTTCATCCCAGTGGCAAAGGACTTCCTCATTGGCTTCCCCACTTTGAAGCAGAGGAACATCGGAGGGTTTTTACTCTTCTCCTCTGACGAAAATAGCATATCTACACAGAACAGAGAATCAAAGGTAAAGAAGCTGTTATTTTAATGACTTCCTGCCACAGCGTCATCTTTTGGTACTACTAGTCAGCAAAATCTACTCATGTATTCAATACCTCGTTTCCAATTTTTACCTTCTATCGGAGCCTGCATCCTCTCCATCAGCCACGACTTCACCTCTGCTTCATAGCTTTTCTTCCGTCTCTCCTCCTCACTCAGTTCATCGCCCTCTGCTGGTCTGTCCAAGCTTTGCATTTTGGGACTAGAGTTCCAAGGAGCCTCTGCAGCCTCGCTCAGATTCAACTTCCTGTTTTGGTCCACTGATGCGTGGATTCTCTCATGGTTCAGCAGCAGCTCCATGGTCCCTTTATGGTTGATATCTTTGGCTTTGGTTGCGTCTTGACTTGTGGGTTTCCCACGCGTCGCGTCGCCCCGCTTTTCAGTCTCTGAGTAGGATTGTATCGACTCTCCGTCCTCAATGGAGCTGTTCTGATTCACGCCTTCATCCTCTTCATCGTCCAGCTTCCCTTTTGTTCGATCGAGCTTCAACTTGAACTCAAAGTCTTCCTGGCCTGGAAAGCCTGGTGCCTGGAGCTTCAGTTTGTCCCTGCTGAAGGTGGTGGGAGCTCTGGAGAACGTTCCCTCTGCTTCCTCACTGCTTCCGTTGACAGTCGCCTCCAACTCTGTGAATCCCTCATCTGATGGAGACTGCTGTGTCAGCTCTGCCTCTGTACTCCCTGGTGTTGAGGAGATAAATAAAGCTTTTATTCCAGAGCTGCATCTAAAGCTCATCTTTATTCATAAAGACATTATAAATGTGTTTTTTCTACTGATGCTGGATAGTAAGAGGAATAAATTTTTAGAGCAATCATGCACAACTGTATATCCCCCCATCACCTAATGATACCAGACCGATTGACAAATTTGCTCCTATGGTCAAACTGATGTACTTTTTAAATTTACTTGTGGTAAATGAATACATAAATATTACTTTGCTTTATTTAAATCACATAAAAAAAGTTTTCTTATGCTATAAGCAACAAAAAGTATGGTTTGTAGCAGCAGAAGGATGAGAAATTGAAGAGAAAATGCGTTTTTAAGTAGACTTACGGAGCAAGTAAGGCCCAGATGGAGCGTTTTTTATCTTATACTTTTCCCTCTAATAAGCAAACTACTCATTTACATAGAAATAAAAATACAACCAAGCCCTTTTAGTACTTTTTAAACCTTGAAAACACAACATTAAATTCTAACATTACTGAAATGAATTCCAAAACCCCCGTACTGTATCACAAATCATGGATCTCACATTAACTACTTACAACTAAATCTATGAACACTTTTAGACTGTGGGTTTAATCTTAATCTGCACATAACTTAACTAGACCGACAGAAGATTTTCTTTTGGATCCCCAAATAAATTTGAAGGATTTTCCCAACCTATCAGTTAAGATGTGTTTGTAATAACATACATAGTAGAATATTAGTTGTTGCATTATGCACAAATGTTATCCCGTCAGGATTTATTTTGTGATTTGGATCAGGATGAATCCACCTTAAAAAGGTAGGTTAACCTAATAGAAAGTATGGGAAACACTGGGATAAACTACTTGCAATTCCACTTTTCTGGTTCACCCAAGAAGGCCATAAATAAGATAATAAAAAAGGTCAAGCACATTGTTAATGTCCACGCTGAATGACACGTTCTTACCAGTTTCAGACAGCGCTGATTCAATGTCATCCAGGACGATTTGCCGCTGTGGACCAAGAGCTTCATAGCGGCTGAAAGGGTTCAGGTCCTGCTCTGAGGGCAGCTGCTCCCACTCACCAGGCCTGTACACAGGACACAGATCCTGGGGTCGGTCTCTGTGGGGGTCACCAGGCAGCACACATACCGCACCGCAAACGAGGATGGGGATGAAGAGAGAAAAACAAAAAACAAGACAGTTCCAACGGAAATTAAGAATGACAAAAATGATAAAGAACTTAAAAGAAAAAAAAGCATAAGAACATGTGATGTAAAAGAGTATAAAAATTACTTAAATTAGGAAAAGGATGAAGACCAACTTAAAATGTAAGGTTACACATTACAAATAATTGGTAGACATGGTGAAGTGAAAAAGATGCTTAAGAAAATGAAATGGTTTGTATGAAACAATGTTATTGTAAGAAAAGAGAAACTGGAGGAAGGAACGAGGAAAAGAGGAGTAAGAAAAATGGGAAGGGAGCAAAACGAGGGGAAAAGGGGGCGGAGAACTCTTACGATGGCAGCGCGTCTTTGAGCTTCATGCGCGACACGTCGTTGTACAGCGCCACGGACACCACCTCCTCCATGGGGCAGATGAGGCCGTACTCCTCGCAGCCGTGCTCGATCACCAGCGGGTCGGACTTGTGGGGGTCAAACATGATGTTGTTGGGCGTCACGATCAGAACGCCTCCCACCACTCCCTAAAAGATTGAAATCACACACAGAGAGATTTCTGGTCAGAAACAACACACACACAAGAAGACTGGTAACTGTCACTTACAATCAATATTATAGTTCTACTACTTAAATAGTGTATGACTTTATTGATATATTATTTATTTTGAGTAAACGTCAGAATAGGGAAGGAAATACCAGAGTAATGTTAATGATGTTTTTCCAAATTCTAATATGTAACATGTCAATGTCAGTAATATGTCACTGAAGGACTTTAACGGTTACAGTTTGGTCAGTGATTAATTGATTAATCTGCAGAAATCCAAGTATTTGGAGCAACTACGACCGTGTTTAAAAAGCCATCTCACCATGCCGTCAGTGAAATATTTGCAGCTCATCTTGATGAACTTAACAGCAGACGGGCTCTCGTCCTCCGAGTTTGGGGAGAGCTCACGCCGGACGGATTTTGCTGACCTACAGTTTGAAAGGCCATCCTGATGGACGCAACAAAAACACACAAGAGATCAGAGATAGACATGATTCACTTGTTTTTCTGTGACACAATATCATTACACACTTGAAGTGAAATGTAACTTCAACTGAAAACTGACAGAAAGATAACAATATGATAAAATCTTGATATACGCTATGTAAGCAGCTGTCAGGATATGAGCCACTGTACTATAAGCAACACTCACGTGTGTTGGTTTCTTAGAGTCAATTGAGACCGTGGGATCAGAGGAACTAGGAGACTTTAAGTCAGTTTCTGACTGACTCACATCAGGGACAAACAGCTTCTGTAGTGGGGACAAACAACAAATGATCAGCAGGTTAAGTCGGGCTAAGTAAAGCGGAGAGTGAAGCAGCATCGCGCAGCGACGTCGTCGGCATCAGCGCTCTCACCTGACCAGGGTAAACGCTACGGGAAAAGAGCTTGTTCAGTTGGACCAGTTTGTTCGGCGTGATGTTGAACTTGAGAGCGATGCTGTTGAGGGAGTCGTTCGGTCCCACCTGAAAAGAGAGAGTCGCCTTCATGTCAGCTTGTTAAAAAAAAAATGTGCTACCAGTGTAGTGTAGTGTTACTCACAACGATCTCCACTGTCCCTGGTGGCCTCTTCTTCTCCCTTTTTGCCTTACTTTTACTGCCATTTTCTGAGAAAGGGAATAAAATGATTTATCATCAAACTTAACATAATAACATATGATGCACACAAAATTGAAAAGGTCATCAAACTTTGCAGTATTTACCAAGGTTGTGAGAAAAAATGTAATTAATTAAATGAGCAATAATTGGCTAATTGATAATAATAAGCGACCAAATCGGATTATTAAAACGTGGCTAAAATCAGCCTGGCTGATGTCAGACCAGTTCACCGTCAAGTGAGGTCAGTACAAAGACATTACGCAACAGATGACATAATGAATATGCCGTAGTTAACTTAAGAGAGCTTCGTGTAACTCGTTATCTCCCACACATGCACACACAAAAGCGCATGATGCACTCCCCGCTCTCAACTTTGTAGCAGACAAGGTCCACAGTCAGAGTTGTCTTCACGCCAAGAAGAGAAGCCATTAGCAAACTGCACCCTGCTGCCTTCTAACACTGCTGTCTCTGCCAATCAAACACAGGCCAGGACCATGAGTTTAGCTTTAGACAGCCACTCCCGACTCCTGCAGTGTGTCAATTACTGCAGAGACTGACCATCAAAGACAACACCAATATCCTCTTCTTCTTCTGGGTGTAATGCTGCCCTCCACAGTTCAAATCTGCAACATACCCGCCACGTTCATGAGAGTTTGAACTTTATCAGTGAATTTGAACTGGGCTGGGTGGCTGAGTATCATAATAGCTGCAACATTTGGAAAGAATGCTACTCTCTCTCAACATACACACAAAGCTCAATAAAAATAATGAAAATAGTTCCTTTTCACTTGTAAAAATCATATTTCAACTAAAGATTTATAGAATTTGCCAGTGCCTGTGCATTAACAAAAGAAACGACTCATGGTAACCGTGTGCTTTGTTAATAGAATGTCACATTAGCAATACAGGGACAAAGGTTATGCAACTTCCTGTGCAAACTGCTGAGATTGTTTCACATCTGGTGTCAGAGTCAAATCCCTGCAGCAGTACAGACACTGACGATAATAAAACGGCTACTGTAAACTGACAGTTGAAAAAAAAAAAAAGAAAAAAAAGGAAGTTACAGAGGATTAATTTGTTTTAAATGAAACCTTTAGGTGAAGATTAACTATAATTCATTATAATTATACACTGGCACATGAACATGACTGACTCCATTCTAATATTTGTGGGATTTCCTGAGTGATTCTTGTAGCAATGTCAAAGGTTTATTGGGAAATAAAGCAATGTTAATACAAATGTATTATTTAAATAAAGGTTTGGATTATTTCACACTCCCTTATAATAAACTGAAAACACAAAAGTGTGTGTGAAGGCAAACTGAAAAACTGCCCAGGTGGGATTGGCCCCCCCATGACCCCTAAAAAGCCATAAAGTGGTACTTGAGGTCTTTACCTGAGCCTGCAGGTGGTTTTACTGTTATTCTCTGCAGGTCCGCCCTCTTGTTGGCTTCACCTTCATTTGGGACGCCTGTACAGGAGATGATCGCCGGGTTCTGCTCGTTCACATTCTTGTCCGATTGGCTCTGCTTGAGCTGCCGCCGCCTCTTCAGCCTGAAGGGATCACAGAATAAAAAACAGATTTAAGTGAATTTTACAAAAAAGGTGTTGTGTCTTTAATCACACAAGTAGTTATACACAATAATAAGCATAGTTATAAGTAATTGTTATAAGTAAGTATTAGTGGTTATAAGTAAATATATATAGGTGTAAGTACAAGTTGCTATTTCTGCAAGTAAAAAACTTGAGATAGACTTGTGAAATCTTCTATTAACAGAGCATATAGCTTAAGTTAAACTATTTAGCTTTGCATATTGTGATCTACATTATTCTGAATAGTTGAACACTGGAGGGTTTTTCTACACAGTTATCATTTGGCGTGCATTTTTCCAAACTATAGTGATCTTTAATCACAAGGCAACAGTTGTTTATGCTTCGTGTCATGAGAAGCGAAACAGACACATTAATGAATTCGAAGTTGTTTCTGTGCTCAGAGATATAACACTGTTCCTTTTACTTTGCCGAGTCAGCTGTGACTGTCCTTTCTGCTTTTGGTTGATCCTTTATTATTATTATTATTATTAGGTAAGAGAATGATGTAATGGCATCTCCAGAGTCCAGACCCTGATGGGGTTCACCAAGGGGAAGGGGGGGCACTGCAATGCTTGCAGGAGAGCCACATGTTAGCGAACCACTTAGGAATAATGTGCTCTCCAAGAGATCCATTGAAATCTTAAGTGCGGATGTGAGCATGTTAAGGAAAAGATAAGGCTCTAACTGATTTATCTAATGCTGTGAGTGGTCGGGGTGGTGTTGCTCTGCTGCATAGCCCTGCACGACGCAAGAAAAATGAAAGAAGGGTCTGAAGTGTTCAAGTGCCTTTAACGGAAAAGAAAGTGTGGGTCGATAAGGCTGCAGACAGACAGACAAAGGCTGGGCCTCTCCCACAGCCTCAGGTCACTGTCCTCCTACTTCTTCTTACCCAATGCAGCACTGTGAATCTGCAGCATCTGTTTTGCTGTGAGGGGGGAATTTCTCAGTGTATCCCAGTCACTTTCTTGTTGTCTGTTCACAATTTAATCAACATTTTTTAGTCTCTTACCTTAACTTTTCCCAGCATGAATGAATACAAATAAGTTTAATAATGCACAAACTCAACACATAAAGAAGGTGAATCCAAGTTTTTTGGGGATTTAGTGAAAATGATTTTTTAAACCTTGAATCAACTATTTATTACGCTTTGCCTTGTTATGCAACACACTGATTGTTCTTTGTGTGCTTGTAATAAAAAGGTAAGCTGCAAATGATTTGCCCTACTACGATCAATGAAGCTGAATTCAAACATGAACCAGTTTTAAGTCGTCTCTTTTATGCATAAAATTAAGCTCAAAGTGCATATCAATACAAAATGTGTAAAACACATAAGAAATAAAGGTCTGTGAATTGATAACTACAAAATCAAACACACCCAATAGAACTAACATGCCTTGTGTGATGCACACACCACCAGGTTTCACGGTGAGAAACATGAGAAGAGACACTATTATTACCCACCATGTTTCAGTGTTTCGCGCATATTTTCTGACAAACACTTGCACGTCACATAAAGCTGTGATAAGTGAGATCGCCATGACGACAGTTTCTTTGTGTGCAGAGTGGCGCAGAGCACCAAAGCTCCTTCAGAGTTGCCGTGAGTCTCTTGGGGAAGCCTCAAGGCGTAAGGTGCGTCCATGCACCAGTCTGCTTCCGTCAAACCTACAGCTGCATCATATTGTTTTCAACGTCCAAAGCATAATCCCACTATACTCACTGCAGTACTACAAAGAACTGTTTTACTTGACTTTATAGTCTTTGATGTGATGTTCCGTGTCAAAAGGTCTCACTAAATGTACTGACTTTTTCCGTGTAGTAAAACAATAAACATAAAAACATGAAAAAAGTTCAATGGTTGCTTCATACTTTTTATTGACTCTGAGACCTTTACTCTTATTTTCCAGGATGTAAAACACCTCATGTGAAAGCAGTAGCTGCTTTTAGGAGATAAGACTCATTTCCTGTCTGTGGGAAAGGTCTGCATGGATTTTGTGTGCGTTGATCTCGCACCGTTGTGTTTTGCTGTTCGCCCCCGCAGCTTTCCACATTATCATTGCAGGACCGCACAAAGCCTCACATCCTATTAAAATCGAATAAACCGCCTATCTAATAATTAGAGGGTGCATGTGCTGTGCTGTGCTGCCATTACAAAGTCATGTTCCACCCCATGATGTATTATTTCTAACATAAGAAAAACACAAGACAAAAGACAGATTGCAGGTTTGCACCAGCCTGTCAGGGAAGCCTGAACAAGTAACCCGAGACATAATAGAAAGAATAAAGCCCATTAGGGCTGCATGAGCTCACAGCATCCATCACGGCTATAGTCAACATCTTGGCGAATATGCTGCAGTAGCAAAGTGCTTTTCAATACATCAACTCTTGTATCCGATTATGGTTGCAGCTATACTGGAGATGCTTTATTTATTTACAAAAATGGACGCCTGCTTTAAAGTATACATGAATACAAAGAGGACAGGTAAGGTTTGAATGAATCCAGCAGAACAAGAACAGTATTTTTAAGTCTGCTTAAGGCTTTTTTAAACACACTCAGCATTTTCATTACACTGAAGCCTACCACTTAATCCCCTTTATTCACTCAGCTCCCGGTCGTCTGTCTAATCACGCATTTCACTGTGACACACCTAATCTGTGAAGACGTCAGAGAGAGTGCTGCTCTTTGTTCTTAACCTGCCAATTTCCTTGTACAGTATATGCACCGTAGCTGTGACGGGCCTCTTTCTACACGCATTTCCAGACATCGCATTTCAGTCTGGTGCCAAAATCCAATTTTAAGGTCAAAAAAACTTTCCAGGGGGGTTTATTCATGCAAGAACTCTGACGCACAACGTATTTGAGGGGGTGAGAGCTGCTCAGAGTTGGGCGATTTTAAAAAAAAAAGAAAAGAAGAAAAGTGGGAATTGGTAATAGGTGAACGCACCGTGACAGAAACGCAACGAAAAAACACCATCGCAGAAATATTTTGGACTCCAACATGTGATCCATGTTCCAAGATGTCCTTGACCAAAACACAGCACTACAACACACCAAGCTTACTTTGATTTGACAGGTTAATTCCCTGAGCTTCATGGTATGAGGAAAAACTGGACCTGTACGAGCTGGAATTATGGTTTTATTTAACATTGAATACTTAATTGTGTAGATGTTATCCCCATCTGAAACAAAACTCTAAGAATACATGGCACAGCTTGAGAATGTAATCTTAGGAAAATATGTAATTTGTGATTTTGGACTGATTTGCCTCTACGTGGTCTACAAAAGCAATTGATGAAGTATTTAAAGTTATACGGTATGAAATGAGAGAGCCTATGATCTCGGCTACAGATCAGTTCAAAATTTAATACATACGAGACATTTAATCAAACACACTCTTACCTGGCAAAATATCCCGGCTTCCTGTCTCTCTTTTCCATCAGGCCAGGGTCCTAAACGTGCATGCACGAGACTGCATCCATACAAACATCCGCCACAAACGCACCCGATGACTCCCCCACTCAGTTGTCCAAGCCAAAAGGCACAAATTTGGGGAAGCTCACCACTCACGCTGTGATGTCACTCTTCTTTCTCGTCCTGCAGAGGAGAAAGGCAGGGGATTAGCGGACTCACCTGGGACCTCCTCACTCAGCAACACTCATTTGACTACAAAAGCCCAATAACTGATGGGAAAGCCTCATCAACCTGAGTGGAAGGTGATGAAAGCACTCAAAACAAGCAGACAGAGTCTGAGCAACAGAAAGGGAAATGCAGCATCTCCGCTGTAGAGCAAAGACACATCTGCTGCTCATTAATGCTGCTACAGTACACATGTGTTTGATTATGTAATGATGCTTCAACAGAACCGTCTCCCTAATGTAGGAGCCACAAAATGGTGGACTGTGGTTCCGATCCGGACCCTGTAAATCACCATGTGATGACACTCAGCCAATCACACCAGTGGATTCTGATGAGCTTTTGGACTGAAGTCAGCTCGTGAAGACACACACAGAGACGGATGAAGAGTTGAAGAAAGGAATGATTATGTTGAGAAAAGTAACTGCATTTGACATGTTATGACAAACTTTTTCATCAAAACAGACTTGTTAGTTAACAGCAAACTGCAATAAAGATGGGAAGGGAACTGCAGTGACCTCTGCATAGCAGAGAGGATTTAGTTTTCCATTATTTCTGGGATATGCTTCTGCTTCAAAACATGCTCTAGTGCAGGAGTCTCAAACTGGCGGCCCTCCAATCGATTACATGGCCCTCGACCTCACCGTCTTTTAAACACAGTGTGTAGCTGAGGCACAGCTGCCAGCGAGGTGATAGAATATATGTTTTCTAGCAATGTTTTTTATAACAGTAATAAGAAGACATTCAGTCATACTTATCCCATTATTAAATGCATCATATACAAGATTCAATTACATATATAAATACACTTGTTAGGGCCCGAGCCATGAATGGCAGTGGCCGAAACGGCTCCTGGTACGATTGTCCACACTATTATTTATGTAATTGAAAATAAATGTCTGTTTTTGTTATTAACACATTAATGTTGCATCATAAAAAGTATTACATGGCTGACTTGGTTTTTAGTAAATAAAACATGCTCCCTGATTAAAGCTTAAGATATTTAAGAAAGATCATTTTGAGGTTTGTTTTAGTCACAATAAGATACACAACAGCTCTATTATGAGTGAAATGCCAATTGATTTTTTTATGCTAACCCACACAATGATAACACATAAGCGATAAAAGGACCATACAAAATATCACAATAATTCCCAACACCCTAATAGAAAATACAAAGTCTGTCAATCAATCTGGCCACTTTTTCTTCCTGAGATTTGTCATTTGAATGAAAATCAAATACGTAAGCCTGTTTTACTTTCATGAGAAAGGAGGATTCATATTTCTTTATTTACAGACTCTTAAAAGCTACTGGCTATTGACACAATTTGCGTAAATTTCCCTCACCTTTGAAACCACTAATGTTGATGCACATATTTTATGTTGCACTGGATCATAAAGCTACTAATAATAGAGGATTCCCCGTGTGTACCCTTGCGAAATAAAATTAATACAGTGGATGTCAATATTCACAACGCCATGGCTACACTATCTGCTAACCGTACCAACGCGGGGTTAATGGACTTTAAACCTATGTCGAACACCATAAAGAACAGACAATTGGGCAACGGAAATGCATCCACATAGAGCCTCAAAATATTATACAACAGGTGAGTGGCCGCGGCGGACATAGTAGCCGTTTACCCCACCTAGCTAGCTACATTCTTCAGATTGCAGCATTTTGCTCAGAGGGAAGAAGCACCCACCACTGAGGAGACTTCTTCCAGCTTCTTCGCGGTGCAACAGCGACACAAACACCCAGCTGTGCTAATGTGACACCAGCCTGTGCCAGTTCCACAAAACCCGGCAAACACGGGCACCGCGGACAAGCTACAAACCTACCGTTGACTTCACCAGCTGATGCTAACGGTGCTAGCTATAGCCACTTTGTTTACACGACAATGGAAACCTGGTGAGGATGGTGAGGATATATTTACGCCGCCGTGGCTCTTACTTTAACGCATTGACGTTCGTGTTGTCTGAATTCAAGCTCACGCGAAATTCCGACGCGAAACGATGCATTTAAACGCCAACGTTCTGCATAAAAACATGTCAAAATATTGCCCACATACCTTGCGTGCATCCTCTCATAGCTAAGGTCGGCGTTAAAATGAAACATCCTCTCACTCACTGCGCCCCCTGCTGTCAGGAGCGCTGTTAAACACACAGAGCTCACCACCTGCTCCCCTGTTGCCAGAGGTCTGTTGACGTTTGTTTAGTTAGGTACCGCGAGATAGACCGAGGATTTCACTCCGCGTGCAAGGAAAACAGAGAAAAATAACATAACCAAAAAAAACATAGGGACGATATGTAATATATACATTTTAAAAATGTCAGTCTTTTTCACCTCCCAGCGCTCCCTGGTGGTCTAGTGGTTAGGATTCGGCGCTCTCACCGCCGCGGCCCGGGTTCGATTCCCGGTCAGGGAACTCAGTTTTTGCAACCCTTTACATGAAAATGGCAACTCCGTCAACTGTAGGCGAGTAAGTTAATAGTAGTATCAATAGTATCAATAAATAGCAGTATAAATAATAATCAGCATGGATTACTGAATTGTTACTTTCACAACCAGTGATTTTGAAAGCAGACAGCTTAAAGTAATACTTCACAAATTTGCATTGAGCTTTGTATTTCCCTCCCCCAGTTTCACCTGTATTGCAACATTGGAGGATTTTTTTTTTAAAATATGAATTTTTACCTCAACGTTGACCCTGTTGATAAGTAACACCAGCTGAGCTGACGTTAGCATATTTATTTGTAGTTCATTTACATCTATGCTACCGTGTAGGCACATTTTTCTTGGAAACATTACATTTACATTAAAGTCGGAATTCTCACTGTGCTTTGGACGTGAAAGGCACGAAAGCAGTCAGAAGTAGATACTTTGATGTTGCACACACACACGCACACACGCACACACACACACACACACACACTAATTTCCTGGACACTTACCCTAAACTTAACCATAATTACTACCGGCCTAATCCTAAACCTAACCCTTGACCCTAACCTTACTCTAACCCTACCCACCTCAACCTAACCTTTAAACATTCCTTTACCTTAAAATATAGTCATTTACAATATGGGGATTATTGCTTTTTGTCCCCACAAGGACGGCAAGTCCCCATAATGTGACCCTCTGCTGGTGTTTATCAAATGTTCCACTAGGTGGCACTGTTTCACAGCAAACACAATCAGAAACAGAGGTCTGCTCAGTGTGCAACAGGGCACATTCTGCACAAGAGGAGTCATAACAACCCAAAAGATCATTTTAAAGGCATTTTAACTAAAAACCAAGTAATATATATCTGAAATCTATGGAGTGTTTCACCTGAGTAGAAACAAGTATCTCCTTTTAAACTTAATGTGAAACTAGGACACTTTTTTTCTCCTGCCTTTTCCTCCTGATAAAGTTAAGGCTTATTCAAACTGAAGCTGAGCAATGAGACTGAGATAATGTGTGTTTGTGGATCTTTGGGCCCCCAGTGTGAGCCCGCTAAGGTCAGGGTAAAGACACCGGACCGGAGCAGGACGCTCTCTTTTTGGATCGGACGCTCTCTGGAGTTAACCAGTTCCTGGCTGCCTATGTATCTTGGCAGTTATTTTGACAGGCGCTATCATTGTGAGAGAGGAGATAAGTTGTCTCAGGGAGATCGCCGTGGCGCCTGTGTGTCCGTCCTCCGGCCTGCTCAGGCTCTCGTCATCCCTCTGCACCTCCCTCTTATTTCTGAAACACGGAATTGTTGGGGGGGTGGTGGTTGGGGAGGGAACTGCTGCGGCTGGGAGCGGGGTTTGTGTTGGCAGAGGCTCTGGGTATCATCGTCCCCCTTTCAGGACCATCAGAACCGGCATGTGACTCAGAAACAGGACATCTGGAAATCTCCTTGTTCCCCAACACAAATGCCCTCTTTTATTCATTTCCACTTGTATGATCTTAGGGGACATGGCACATGTAAATATGCCAGATTATAGCTACTCGCTAATTTTACATTCGGCAGTTTGATATTAACAATATTAACAAACAAGGGGTCATGCTATTGCACATAGTTTGAGATAAAGTGCACATTGACCTCATTTTATTGCACCTAGATTTGTAAGGAAACAAAATTGAGTATTTTCCCTCTCCTTAGCCCCCACAGTCTGCGTCTCTCTTTTCATTTCCACGCGTTATCTCGAAAAACGAAACACATTTTTCCTGAAAAAATGTGTTTACCACGAGATAAAAAAGCGAGATAAGTCCAGAAGGGCTCCTCAGACACCAGCAAAAATCTATATTCAAATTATAAAAAAAAAGGTGCATCATGATATGTCTATTCAGCGTATATCAGCCGGTGACACTTTGACCTTTTCACTGCGACACAGAAGAATTTGCGTTCTTCAAACATCTCTATAACAGATTAACTGTTAAAAAAAGTGGAAGTCGCAACACAAAAAAAAATATGGATATTTAATGTCGCTCGTCGCCTTGTTTTTGCTCAGGGCGTGTCAACAACGTGACTTTATCTCACTCCTTTGCCCCCGGGGGGCGAAAAAGGCCTTGGAGAGATTTTAAATCATTTCGCTCCGACGTCATACACTTCCAGCTTAGGCTACAACTCACGATAACTTAAAGCACGCGGCGGCAACAAGAAGCCGCGAGACCTAAACACAGAGAAAGGATATGTCACACAAATGATAATTGATAGGAAGTATGAGTGGGGGAGGAGGAGGGGGGGGAGGTAGGGGGTCATTATTCATTATAATTAACCAAACAACATGTTTATGAAGAGACAGAAAACACATGACAACTAAACTAATGAGGATGAGGAATCTGTGGATCACAACAGTAGTTTAGATTCTCATTATGACTCAGAGTTCCACTTAAAAACAATTCACGTAGTTTTGCACTAAAGACACTGACGCATGACCGTGTCATTGAGAAGGTCACTGAAACAACAATGGCATTTTGAACTTTAATTTTTGGTTTCTTGACAGTTTGTTTTAACCCTTTAAAGTACGCACCAAGAAAAAAGCAAAGGAAAATTATTTCTTTGCATTTTTTATTATTTTATTTTGTTTTATTTCAGTACAGTAATTCAGATACAGGCCTCTACCAAACGGTTGAGACGTCTGTTCATAATAAACCTGGTTTGCATAATACAAGTACAACATTCAAGTCACATTAAGTGTTAGTGAGTTCAGCTTGATGCATTTTTCACTTCAGATATAGTGACTTAAAGTGTGGTCGACCAAATGGTTGAGTAGAACCTTAAAGGGTTAAGATGAAAACAAAAAAAAAGTTTTTTGTGGAATATGGTAAAAATAAAAATAAAATTCTAAATTTGAATAGCAGGGGAAAATCAAACTCTTAACCCCAAATCATGTCATATTTTTGTAAAAAAAACCAACAAACATACAAAATCAGTTTTATCGCCGTTTTAAACACACAATGAATTTGCTTTGGTGTTTTGCTGCATAACAAACATCGTAACATGAAGATAAGACTTTAAGGACGACTTTTCAACAACACAAAAACACGTTAAGGGAACACGACTGCACAAGAATGAGCAAAAGATAAAATAAAATATAGAAATTCAACTTCGATTTGTGCATTAATGTAATTAATGTAATGTAATGTAAATCCCTACTGGAGTCCACACAAATATATATATATAAATACACAGGAAATTGCAGAAAAACAGAGAAATATTCCTCTGTTTATTCCTTTATCGTAGCTATGCAAACACATAGATAGGCTACATGTAAACATACTTTATCTTAATTCATATTTTTGTGCTGAATGACTTACTGTAGCATCAGTGGGTTGTTTTTTTTGTAAAGCTGGCTTTATTGTGTGGTTTAGGAAACTGAGCTGCAAAATGAGTTTCATTCAACTAATGAGTACGAATGAGCATATTCCCAACATGCAACACTTCTGTTGTCGTTTAAGAAAAATATGAATGAGGTTAAAACTTAGGTTAAAATCACACAAGACCTCCATCGCAACTAAAGTCAGTCCACCATCTGACTGAGAAGTGTGTTGTTATGTTGTTGTGTCTGGTACAGGAAACAGGGCTGAAAATCAGGATTTTTTTGTCGATCGTCTGTAATCTGTAATGGATGGTCCATAAAATGTTGCGTTTCTCAAACCTGTAAATTATGATGTTCGCTCTAATGTCTTGTTTTGATTCAGTTGTAATCATTTATTTGTTACATGGAGCAAAGAAACCAGGATATATTCACATTGAAGAAGCTTAAAAAAGCCAAGAAACTTCTTAAAAAAAAAAAACACTTAAAAAAAATATACATTTGACCCTATAAAGCCAAACATAATGAGTAAAAATAACTTAAATGTTTTGTCTTCCAGACTTCCACCCTGCCAGTTCCATTGCTGCATTGTTTTTGTTGGAATAGTTGGATTTGTTCGTGTATTTTTGTTCAAGGAAAAAAAGAATCTTTGAGAATTGTGACCCACTGTATCAAATATGATACAAATGAAAACTCCTATATGGAAATTGATATTTGAAAAAAAAAAAAAAAAAATAAGTTTCTTCAGAAGGGTCGAAATAGTTGAATATTAAGTTAGTGATTGAATAATAATCGATTGAGTGACTGTTCCAGCCCTAGTCGTGATGCATCACAGATTATAATCAGATTGAGACAGTCGCAGCCTGGTGGTCTCATTCAGACTAATGAGAGACCACCATGAGGTCAATGACTTGCATCAGTCAGTTTATCAGAGACAAAGATGGGGAATGAGTTATTGCATCATCTCGCTCTACTCGTCCGACTTCAATGACTTTTGAAGGACTGTGACCTGGATGAGCGAATGAATGAGAATCGACACAGACGGAGGAATGAAAGTGATGGAGACGGCTCGATACCAGCGCCACTACGCCCGCTGTCGATCTGCCAAGTCGGGCCCGACGCACTGCAGCAGTGACCTTTCACCCAGGAACTGACGAGCGGGGAGGCGGGGTTATCACGGTCGCTGTTTGTGCTTTTAGAGCTGAAGGTCCAGACTGTGTGTGTGCCGGAGCCACACTTCAAGGAAGCAGCAGACAGTGTACGAGAAATGGACACACACACACACAAACACACACACACACACACACACACATATACGCCCTCTCGTCAGTGTTTTCTGGTCACATGATGGTTGTACAGGAGCAAACAGTGCACGGTTGTTTACTCGGCTTATCAGTGGTGTTGTAACAAGTCGGGGAGAACACACAGGCTTACATTAACACACATGCATGCACCATGTTAAGAAACCTCTCCGTGGCAGGAAAATGTGGAGAAAACGCTCTAAAATATCAAAAGATATAGAGATACATTACTCATCACCTGTGATAATCTTTGATGACGAGATTACCCACACTTTATGATAATCAGTGTTGTATAAAGTACTTGATTAAGTGAGTATGTTACCAGAAAACGACTTGGGTAGAATTTGAAGTCACTATTTTTGTTGTATTACTAAAGTAAAAGTCTTAAAGTATTTGACATTGACTGTACTTAAGTATCAAAATTCATTTTCTGAATTAAATTAGAAGTAAAAGTATGAGAAAAGTGAGGAGTAAGGACTGAGCCATGGTAACTGGACAGTTGTGGGTTCAATCCTGGCTCTTGTGTCCTTGAGCAAGACGCTTAAAGGTGAAGTAAGTAGTTTATAGTGCCATCTAGAGGAGAGGCTGAAATTTACAACAAAGAACTGCTCCTCTGCTCACCCCCTCCCTTCCCTGAGCGCTACGGTATCCGCAGCCGGTCAAATGTCGTCCTCGTCGTCTTTCTCCATGTCAGCAGATGAGGTTCGTGAGGTGAGGGAGAGGGCGAGCTACCGCGGCCGTAGCAGACGAAGCGGAGAGAGTGGAGGCGGGACTTCCGCTACAAGTAAAGCGATGCTTGATTTGTTCTCTCGCGTTTGTCCTTACAGGCTCCTGTAGAAACATGGCGTCTCGCTGCTAACAGTGGCTATGCAACCGCGGCCCGCGACCATGTTATTTTAAATGACTTTTTGAAACACTACGAAAATGAAACAAAAACTATTATACAGCGACTAGACAATGCAGGAGCACATAATATGTTTAAAAAAGTGGATTTTGGGTTATATAAACCCATAAATACTACATATTGTACCTTTAAATGTAATAAAAAAAGCTGAGGTTTACCCCGTAACTGACATAAATATGAGATTTATATATATTTATAAGTTCCCAGCCTCTCTATTGAAAGTGCATTTGTTATTTTTGAGCTATCCAAATAAAAAAGCAAAATGCATGTGTTTTTAATGCTTTAAGCCCAAAAAATATACAGGGATTATAACTTTATTATAACCCAAGCAAAAACTTTTTTGCCATGAAGTGTCTATTTTCTTTTGGATAGTCTTGCCTTCCAGTAGTAGATTATATATAAGAAAACATTCTTAACAAAAGCAGGAAACAGAAAGCAAAAACTATGTGTGCTAAAAATACACAAAGCATCTTTTTAAAAACCTTTTTCAAACCTTATTTAGTGCATTTTAAAATTAAAATTTAAGCTTTGTTTTGTCGCCTACATACTTTTTGCAGCAGGACATGAAACTTTAAGTCTGCAGGTTGGATCCTGCCCCCTGAGGCCGTATCTGTCGTCCACGCCTGGAAGAGATGACTGATGAGATAACGTTAATAATTCTTCCTCTGCACTTTCTTAACTCTCCTCTGATCTCACTGCTCATAAATAGGGGCTTGTCCTGTAACAGTAATAATCGCTCTCAGAAAATAATTCTCGTAGATACTCACATGTAAGCCGCAGCAAACACTGGCCAATAAATAAGAGCTATAAATTCCTATATGAATTATGACCCCTACAGTAAAACACTGGCTACTAGTATTTTTACAGCAAAGTGCTGTGTGTATATATACTTGATATTGTACATTCAAAGTATGTTAAACTGTGATTTATCAGTATTTTTCCCTGTATAAATACTGCATTTAACAGTGAAACGATAATGATGTCATTTTAACATCAAATTCACTTATTTAACAAATGTGAAATCCTGTCAATAATTCACAGCGTGCGATGATTCAGCGATAAGTCGCCTCCTAATTTGAGCGACTAAAGACA
Organism: Microchirus variegatus; assembly: GCF_963457635.1. Taxonomy (NCBI): domain Eukaryota; kingdom Metazoa; phylum Chordata; class Actinopteri; order Pleuronectiformes; family Soleidae; genus Microchirus; species Microchirus variegatus. Next base: position 16,856,942 of record NC_139813.1, read on the forward strand.
CAAGGGCCATGTTGGAGCAAATGTGAGTGCGTCCTCACTGTGCCTGAGTGTCTACATATGCAATTCTTTTGATGTATGTGTGTGTGTGTGTGTGTGTGTGTGTGTTCAGACGTATACACTCCCACTCTCACACTCAGACTCTAGTTAGTCCATACCAGCGCCACATCAGTCCATCATCACAGATATGGCTTGTGGTGAAGATAGCGAGTCTGGCGGCACACAAGACATTTTGTCCACTCTGTCATGTTTACTTATAATGATAAGCTTTGATGGATTTCCCCACACGCTATAGACGCCACGGCCGCCACACACACACACACACACACACACCGTCTAATTCACATGCGTGTGCTTGTGAGTATCAGAAGAAAGAAAATCCAGTTGGAATTAAGGTGTCAAATTAAAAATCATTACAACAGAGAGCACATTGGTTTATTACAGGTCCGTCCAGCCATTGACTACGGCTTAATCCTTGGCTTGAGGGTCATGGTGAGGCTGGAGCTAATCCCAGTTTATATATAGGGCGAAAGGCAGGGTACAACCTGGACAGGTCACTGTGTCCATCACAGGGCAAACATACAAAGATGAACAGGAGCATTTTTAGTGTGGGGTTAACACGCATGAGTACCAAAAATTGATATTTGAGTGAACGTACAAGTATCTCAACAGAAAATGACTTAGGTAGAAGTTGAAGTCACTTTTTTAAATAATATTACTTAAGTAAAAGTTTTAAAGTATATGACATTTACTGTACTTAAGTATCAAAAGTTAATTTTCTGATTGGAAATGTGCTTTAATTTTAGAAGTGAAAGGATTAAAAAGTGAGGATTGAGCCATGGTGGCTCAGTGGTTCAATTTCCTGGCTCTAGTTAGGGCCCGTCCCAATACCTCCCCAACCCTAAATTTTGCGCGTTATCGTGTAGGGGGGAGCAAGGTGGAGTGCGATATTTTGCCCTTAAAATCAACCCTCAAAATGTAGTGAATAAAGTGCATGCTTAAAACAAAGTGGAAGATGAAATTGCCCATGATGCTTTGCGAATTCAGAGAGCCGGCTGATTTTTTTCAACAAAGATGGCGGCCACATCTGCAGAGGAACTATTTCGTTGCAAGTATATTTCCGCTAATAAGCATGTTACAATGTCGAAATGTGAGAAATGGGACGGGGCCTTAGTCTATATGTGTCCTTGAGCAAGACACTATTAATCCCATGTTGCAGCATGTGAATGGGTGAAAAGTGTAAAGCAGCTCATCAAGACTAGAAAAGCACTATATAAATCAGGACAGACCAAAATGTTATGCACTGGACCTTTACTGCCTTAAGGTCATGTCATCGTGATTAAACTAATATTGATATTAAAGGCGCCATATGTAAGAATGTGGCCAAAAACTGTTACTACACTCAAATTCAAAATACCGAGGTCTTTTAGGTTTCGTTTTTCTCCGCCGTTGTAGCTCAGACTTAACTGGCAACCCCATGGTTGCTCGGCAGCTGAGACTCTACCGACTGCAATGATTGGTAAACTGCGGTAGGTGGCGCCACATGCCAAAAACGTGATTTCAAAACATAAACATGATTTGCGGTCCACAAAAGATTTTTTTTAATGTGAATATTTTGGTTGTTATTATTATATATTAGGAGGATTTACTGCCAGTTGCTTTAGATTTATTACATAATGCACCTTTAATACCAATTGATGTTATAAGTGTTTTTGTGGAGTTTTTTCTCACTCGATGTGAAGGTCTAAGGGTACGATGTCACTTCCCTGTACGGATTGCAAATTGTATTTGCGATCTTGGGCTGTTTAAATAAAAATGGACTTGTCTCCACTTTATCAGACAGATCTATTTTTCATCTCGGATGTTTTGCGTACTTTGGGAAAAAAAAAAAAATCTAATAATAGCTGATGGATGTGTTTTAATAAAACTTAATACAAAGTTTGGTGGACATATGTAAGAGAAGGCCAATAAGATGTCAAATAGATGGTTTTTTTTATCTACAGATTTCTTGTGTGATTTTTAAAATACTTTTAAATATTTTTGGCAGAGCATGCGTGAGCACAGATATAAACTAAAAGAAAATACCTCCTGAGATGAATCACCTCAGTGTTCTTTATCAAACGCTGTGTTTGCAGGGCTTGATGTTGCACTCTGATCTGTTGCTCTGGCCTGCACAGTGTTTCCTCTGAGTCGGTTTACTTTAGCCTGGCGTTAGTCCACAGACCACAGACTGCTTTACTACAGCTGTTCTGGGCCAATTAAAAAAGACTAATGAGGCCTTTACTTATCAGGTCTCCTTCAGGACCAGAGACGAGGGCATATTATGGATTACTGTACCACCCACTAATGTTTGAGTGAGGCTCACGTTGACCTTACAGCAAATTAAAAAGAGTTAATTATGTAAAGTATGTCCTTTGACAGCAGATCAGTTTTAATGACTGTAGGGAGTCGTGGATGAAGAAGGAACAGCTATTAAATGAAGATCTTCACTTTTGACAGGCTGCACAATTCACACCGAGTCATAAAGCATGAAACTCAGGTTTATTATCAACTGTTAAGACTCCATTTCTTTTCTCAATCAGTAGTTTGTTTTGTTGTAACAACAGACAAAACCTTTCAGCATAAAGTAAACCACATAATCGGTGACAATCCTGCATCTCACAATTCAGTCTATAGTGCGTCAGGAGGTTTCGACCAATCACGTCAGAGAGCGAGAGATTGCGCGCTCTACTTTTCCATTACTTTGCATAATATGTGTCTTTTCCACTGCTATTGTGCTACCGATGCTATAAAAAAAAGCAGGAACTAGTTGGACAATAAACAATTATACTAAAAGTATAGTATAGAGAACAGGAACAAGTTGGAGTACTAGAGAACAATATCTTTGTCTGGGATCAGCAAGTACATTTTTTTTGTAAGCAATTGAATATTTGGGCCAAAACATGGTATCTTTATCAGGTAAAGTGTCTGTAAAATCTCCTCAGTCAGAAACAAAAACCCACGTTAGTTGCCTAAAACTAACAATAATGCGGACGTTGTTTTTAATCAGCAGCTTGTTATGAAGAAAAATGCGTGTGAAATACTGCTTCTTCTTTGAGCCTAACATAAAGTTAGTTATTTTACTTGGTGATCCATGACAACAGCAGTGTTTTCATTTTTCAAACCAAACATCTAGTCTTGTTTAACTGTCAATTCTAATTTTTTTTCCACAATAAAAGCTCTGAACTCGATATGAAACAATTTTATTTTGTGAAGATAAGCAAATCATTTAAGATCAGATTTGTTAAATGATCAACCGGGGGCCAGATACTGATGCCCGGCAAGCCAGTTTTGGCCCACGGGCCACCAATTGCTGACCACTGATCTATAGAGCAGGGATCACATACAGCACCATTTGATCTCATGTGAGCTGGACTGGTAAAATAATCAAGAGATGTTTCCCTTTGTTTTACATTTAATGAAAGAAAACATATGAACAACGTGAAATTTCTTGAGGAAAATTTCCACAATATCATGCTTACCCAAGAGCAGCCAGGAGAAGACAGGAGGCAGTTTAACAGTTGAGTGAACGAATGAGTTAACGGACGACGGCGGAGAAGGTGAGCGTCGTCAGTGGAAGCATGGACTATAGAGAACTGAGATATCTTCAAGAGTGAGCCATGATGTTTACCACACAGAGGTCTGCGATAATCTGGTGACAAGCACCTGGAGAACCAGGAAATAAGTAGAGGTGCTTGATGATTGGATTAGGAGCAGGTGTGATGTCACTGCAGGTGAACTGATTACAGGAGAGTGGAGCATTAAAACTTACAGAGCACAGTGGATCTAAAAAGGGGACAAAACATTTAGTCACAGGTGTCTGGAACTCCCGGGGGCCGGACTGGACCCTCTGGTGGGCCGGTTCTGGCCTGCGGGCCCTATGTTTGTCAGAGATGGAGAGATTACCTCCACTCGTCTGTATGCATGTGAAACAAGCATTTATCTTTGTCTAAACTCATCTGATGAGAGCTCCAGAAAATCCTCCAAATTTAAGTATTAAGTATAATCTGTGGCTCATTATCACTCGCACTGCTCTAAATTGTTATTTTATCATATTTTCTGTGTGATTTCGAGTGCAGCCCTCAGCGGGATAGTCATTTGTCACGTTATTTTGTTTCCAAAGAATTATACATTCATATCATTTGCGATTTTCATTAGAAATAATAGTTTTTATGCGGGATTATGTGGGATTTTGGTGTTGCCCCTCCCCCCATTTTTTGAGCAGCATATTTTGCATATTTTGCACATTATGCAGCTTTAACATTTACATAAGTTTCCACCACTTTGAGCCAGATGTTATTCAGATATGAGTCATATGTATGCCAACACAGTCATGTCAATAAGGCTTAAAGGTGCATTATGTAATAAATCTAAAGCAACTGGCCATAAAATCCTCCTAATATGTCACAGAGACTCAGGAATAATGTTCATATAACAAACTGAACTCACCAACAACAACAGTACAGATAATGAATGTCATGTTTTGGCATGTGGCGCCACCTACCGCCGTCTACCAATCATTTTAGTCAGTAGAGTCTCAGCTGCCGAGCAACCACGGGTTGCCAGTTACGTCAGAAAATGAAACCTAACAGACCTTGGTATTTTGAATTTGAATGTAGTAACCGTTTTTGGCCACATTCTTACATATGGCACCTTTAAATTAACAGTGCAGACACAGTCTGTGACTCTGATTCTGTTAAATTGTGTGAAGAAATCAGATTAAACCTTTCAGTTTTTATAGTTTGTGTGCAATATACACTTTTTGTATTATTATTTCCACAGCCACATTGTCAGCAATGAAGTTACATTTTTCTCCCCCCACAGTACCGGTCCTCTTTTTCATTTTCCCTCACATCGCTGCACCTCTGCTCACCTCTACTCCCAGTCTCCCACAATTCTTTACACCCGAGCACACCGTGAAGTTTAGGGAGTGTGTGTCTGACAAAGAGAGTGAGAGAAAAGGACGGCGCGAGGTGCAGATAAGCGGCGACTCCGAAAAACAACAGCCTCTTTCTTTGAGCTGCTGCTGCTTCTTATTTTACATCTCACCCTTCCTCTCCCTCTGTCAAGGCCACGCTTTTCTTCCTCCACTTGCTCGGCCAAGAGGAGGTCAGCGTAACACACACGCACGCACGCACACACACACACACACACACACACACACTGACTGACCGCAGTATTACAAATCTTCTCCACCTTATCCAAGACAACACACTGATAAGTGTGTCTCCACTCCCCATCCGACAGATCCATCTCTGAAAACATCTGACACACATGTATGAAGATGTGGGAACATTTTTCTTTACTCCCGTTTACTTATAAAGTATAAAGACTGACCAGAAATAAAATAAAGAAATTGAAAAAGTTGTGGTTTGGAGCAAACAGATGCTGCAGGGTGATCATTAATAAGGTTTAAAATGCAAATGGATTCTGTGTTTGTACTTGTTTTTGTGACCTCTTTAGGTCCTTTAGACCTTAGTAGCCCTAATGAAGATCAAAACCATGAGTCCGAATGAGGCAGACCCTCGTTTCTGAAGAACTGGTTTAAATTCAGGGCTAAAACTTGAGTTGTGGTTAGTTACCTTTGGTATGAAAAGAGCCATTTTTGTCCCTTCTCCAACCAAATACATGTAAATCTGGAGCTGCAAAACCTATTTGATCCATAAAATGAAGATAACATCATGTATAAAATGTTCTCTATAGATATAGTATATCAATATATATATATATACACACACACACACTATATATATGTATATGTATATATATATATATATAAAGGGTGTTGCATTTATCAAATCTAAAAACTAGAAAAAGAAAACCTCTCTTTGTAATAATTATTTTTATATAGTACAAATATACAAATGTCTTAATTGGATTGCTTTAATTTAAATGTCTTGTAATATAAACGACAAACACAAGTTTGTTGTTTTCAATATCGCAATATCGACATAGAACAAATTTGAAGTCGCTAGAACAGGCGTCACATCCTATGTGTGATGCGTATTTTAGTGGATTTAGTTGATCCCCGAAAAAAAACACTTTGAAAGAAATAATGAAATAAAGAAATAAAATAAAGATAAACATCAATTCTTTCAAAGCTACAGGGAACCACTGCAGAGGTGCAGAAGAGCCACAGGTTGCAGTTCCCTTGTTTGAGGTTGTCTAAATGAATGGAAATCAATGTAGTGTCCTCAGAAGAATAGCTGCGCAAACCTGTGTGTGTGTGCGCGCGTGTGTGTGCGTGTGTGTTTGTGCTCTTTTTGGGAGGGCTGCACCTGCAACTAATGATGTGAAATTCACCAGCTTGCTGCAGCCACTCACTCAAAATTGCACCTGTTAACCCCCTCACCATTACCTCACCCCACACACACACACACACACACACACACACACACACACACACACACACACACACACACACACACACACACACACACACACACACACACACACACACACACACACACACACACTTTCTGTCCATGACAATAGCCATTCCACCACTCGGGGGCTAAGTGCCTCCTTAACCTGGTCTCTGGTAATTAATCCCCTGTTTTTTTTTTCCTCTGGGTGAATTAATGTTTTGTGGCCCATCATCATCATCATCATCATCATCATCATCATCACCGTGTGTCAGATTCACTGCGTTTATGGAGATACATGAGCTGACAGTATAGTCACAATAAACCAAACCTCGGCTTCATCTCCGTCAGCGTCCTTTTCCCATGTGTTATCACTTCTGGGTGTTTGGGGAACTGATTTCTCCAGAGCGTGGTTAGAAAAACCTTGCGGTGGATAAAGCAATTTGGTGAAATGACTGGAGACTGGAGGAATGGTGACAGAAATGAAGGGAGATAACAAAAGGAAAGAAAAAGAGGCAACAAATTTGAGTGCATGTGCAGGAGGCGGGTGTTAGGTCACCATTGTGGAATTTTTGCAATTTTATCTGCTGTGGAAAAAGATCCTTGTTTATTTTACAGTGCTCCACAACTGATCTGAAATCTGTATTTCTGTTTAAAGTAACATTTTTCTGAGGACTAGTTTCAGCTCTTATTTTCTCATTTAAAGGGAAATAGATGCTAACGTTTAAACGTAACACGTTTATTAGACCACCACACAAAGCCACAGCTGCCCTAAATCAACAGCATTGGTTATTATCAGATATGTAATGGTTAATACACCAGTATGTAGAAGCTCTTTAGCCAAAATAATATTTTTAACGGTAAAACATCATTATTATTGTTAACCATGTCATTTAAAATTTTCAAATTTACTCACTCACATTATAACAATTTTGTCTTCATTATATAATGTAAAATTATAGTTATTTACTTTACTACAGAAAGTGATTGAATGCTACATTTAATTAATTTCTCGACTCAAATTTGGGCATAAAAAGGTGAACTCACTTATTTGCCAAATAAATAATATTAATGACATTTTCAGTTTCAAACACGTTTTTTAAAAGATTTCTAAAATATTTGTGTTTTTTCTTTTAATTTTTATGACAAATGGTTGAGAAAGAAAGACTGCTGTTTGATACTGTGTGCGTTTTCACTCAAATTTAAAAACTTGAATTTATAGCTGCAGGACACACAGGATATACATACACACACATATATATATATATATATATATATATATATATATATATATATATATATATATATATATATATATATATATATATATACATAAAAACACATATGCTGTAAATCTTGAATAGGATCAAGTTAAAGGACATTTATTGAACCTATGGTGTTCTAACCTGTAGAAACATACATTATTATTATATGAAACGAAACTCTGTGTGTGTGTGTGAGAGAGAGATATTTTCATTCCAATTAACTGTACATTTATTTCCCTGTGTGTTTGTGTGTGTGTGTGTGTTCGTGGTGGACGTGCGAGGCCACTGGGTCGAGGTGGGCTGGGTTGGTCGTTCCCACAGCCTGTGCGGAGGCAGCCTCTGCCGTGTTATCAGCCTCCGTCTCCGGCCTCCCCCCCCCCACCATCCCACCACCACCACAGCACCAGCGGGCCCCCCTGACGTCAGCCATGGGCCTGATAACGGGGGTCCACAGCGAGCAGCAGCAGCAGTGGCGGCGGCGGCGGTGGTGGTGGGGGTGAGGGCTGGAGATGGAGGGATGAGGTGGAAGGAGGGAGGGAGGGAGGGAGGGAGGGAGGGAATGGGGTTACACTAACAGAGCCGGCGGTGGATAAGACCCTCAGACAGATAAGACACAGCAGAGTGTGGAGCCTCTTTTGTTTTCCACTGCTCCTCCTGTCTGGTGGCATCACCCTTCTCCATTCCCTCTCTCTTTCAAACTAAAAAACCAATTTGTCAAACGTTGTTTCTCGTCCATTCCTCCCCTCCTCTCTCTCTCTCTCTCTTTCTTTTTTTGTCCAAACAAATATCCCTGCTGTTATTGGAGCATGTGTGCAGTGACAACTTTTTCCTCCTTTTTCATTTTCTCGTGCAGTGTTTTTAAAGAGGAGGTGGAGCCAAGAGTTTTTAACATTAAATGACAAACACACACACACACACACACACCTGTGCCTCGGTGACACCTCTTTAACCCCGCGTGGATGAACTCTCCGTGACCTCCTCCAAGACACCACCATCCATTGTTTTTCGTGATGTCACCTCACCTTTGCCTAACCTGGATCTTAGCCCCGACCTGCCCTCACCTCACACGTGTATACGAGCAAACAGCATCTGCCCTGAGACATCACGCTGCCACTAAGCCCCATGTATCAGCATATTAAACACTGGTCCTTGCATATGTGTGTGTGTGTGTGTGTGTGTTCCCTATTTGCTCTTCAGACCTTCTCTGGCCTATGCGGACTTTGGCCACTGCTTATCGCAGGGAGAGGTCCTGGGATCCCTGAGTCTCCACTGCTAAAAATATATTTGCTATAGCTTATGCATGCCCCTCATTTGCCCAAATCTCTCACGTGACCCAAAATAAGTTTCTCACAGAACTTCATTAACATTTTTTTTTTCGTGATGAATTAATTGTCTCATATTCGAGTGCGGCCGACACCCACAAATATAAGTGTATGTATATACGAGCAGTTGTTAGTAGCTTCACAAATGTTAGAGACAAAGGAGATTTTGATAATTGGCTCCTTATCACTTGTAATTGAGTGTCGTGCGATGTGTTTGCACTGCTCTTCAAACCCAAGAGTCCAGTTCAGCACATCGAGCTCCAACACAGACGAGAACCTGCAACTGAGGAGTTAATAATTGGTTCAAAAGCACACTCCTGGTTAATGCTGTGCTCTATGTGTGTGTGTGTGTGTGTGTGTGTTGCAGAGACGAGTTCAGTGTCTCCAGAGTGTGACCTTACCTGGTCAAACACTCTTAATCCACAAGCATAACTCACAAATACCTTGGAATATCTCCAAGGTACACAACCCCACAACAAAAATGACGCTTAATAATATAGTTTCATTTGCATTAAACACATTGCAATCTCAATGTCTTGTTTATTCATAATAATAATAATAATAACACCTTTCAGACAAGGATTGCAGCTTTAACAATATAAGGAAATTCAATAAAACACAACACAGCGGTGGAATGAAAAGGAAACCCCTGTTTTAACTTTGAAATGAAACAAAAGAACAAAATATCTCTTTTAAAAAGATCTACACTCTTAGAAATAAGGGTTCCAAAAGTGTTCTTCGACAAGGGCTGCCTTTCCCGAAGAAAGGGTTTTTCAAGGGTTCTTGGTAACACTAATGGTGTTCCTGGTGGAACCTACCAAAAGGTAGGTTTATAAAAAGGTTCTACCTAGAGCCAAAAAGGGTTCTCTTTTATGAGGACAAGCCGAAGAACCTTATATGGTTCTACTTAGCACTTTTATTTCTAAGGGTGTACACTCTTTTTGGCTGACCAAGAACTCTTTTAAACCCCTTTATTCAGGGTTCTCTGGATCAAAATGGTTCTTACTGGAACCATTAATGTTACCAAGAACCCTTGAAAAACCCCTTTCTTCGGGAAAGGGCTTTTCAGAAGCAAATGGTTCCAGGTAGAACCTCAGCCCTTGTAGAAGGACCCTTTTGGAACCCTTATTCCTAAGAGTGTAGTGAGCTGGTTTCCCTTCCCTCAAGTGTAGTGTGTTCCAAAGTTTAAGGCTATAAGTAATAAAGGGGAGATCCCCAATAATCCAGCAGTAGACAATCGCAGTGTTCTTTACTCTTTGTGTAATTAGTTGAATTACTGTTCCCTAAAAGTGTTTTCTTTGGCCTAACAGCTCGTCTTCTGGTGGTTGTATGTGAGCTAGAGTCAGTCTCTGTGTGGATGCCACTCACGCACATCATGGTCCTCCTCGGTAAAGTTAACTACGTCAGTCAATTGGCTGATAATGTGAGTCATTAGATGTAATCACAGGTCTTCGTGTGCTGATTTGACGCACACACACACACACAGACACACACACTGAGGGAACATTGATTAACACTGTCTTCAGCAGGATCGTTATCACGTTAGAGTCAATCTCTGATGATCAAACTGATCAAACGCATTCAGCAAAGATAAAACCAGACAAGACCACGTGTCAGAACGAGGAAGACTTTTTTTTTTTTTTTTAAGCTTACTTGCAAAATGAACGAAGAATACTAACTTGAGTGATGTGTGTGTGTTTTCCTGCTCCTCCATTTGAAGTCTTCTTCCTGGAGACATGAGTCTACAAGACTCAGTGTGTGTGTGTGTGTGTGTGTGTGTGTGTGTGTGTGTGTGTGTGTGTGTGTGTGTGTGTGTGTGTGTGTGTGTGTGTGTGACCCCCAAATGATTGAATCTCTGCCCTAGCCAGGATGGGGACAGTTTTCCTGGTGCCTGGCTCTCTTGCTTGCTTGGACACACACATACACGGACACACACATGTGCACACACACACACACACACACACACACACACACACACACACACACACACACACACACACACACACACACACACACACACACACACACACACACACACACACACACACACACACACACACACACACACACACACACACACACACACTTTCAGTAACATTCTGTCTACCACATTCCAGCATCTCTATCTAGTCCCTCACCGAACACCTCCTCATTCATACACACTGACAGCAAGTACACACACACACACAGAGTTGCAACGAATGAATCATGATTATAAACACACGCACACACACACACACACACACACACACACACACACACACACACACACACACACACACACACACACACACACACACACACACACACACACACACACACACACACACACACACACACACACACACACACACACACACACGCCTGCGCTCTGGCCTCTGTCACTGTCAGTGATACAGCCTGGCATGTGCAAACACACACATCAAAACACACACACACAGTGTACAGTATAGAACAACACAAGAGAGGATGAACTGTGTTAGATTCCTATAAAGGATGTATTTTCACAAACTCTTCACCCTTTATTTGCTCGACGGCCAACGTCACTGCTGCTGCTGCTGCTGCTGCGGCGTGGAAAAACTAGCCTCGCGTTCGCGTTTCTTCATATTTCAGGCCCCTGTGTTGATCCAGTCCCACAGTAATAATGCTGATAATGCACAGTTTGACCTTCTTTACATTAACTGCAGCCATAAAAGCATTAATCATCTCTGCCCTTTGCAGCAGACGCACAACAACACACACACACACACCCTGATATTATTAGCCACGTGTAATCAGACCAGCAGTTACACATTGATGATCGTTCTCCATAGATAGATAGATAGATAGATAGATAGATAGATAGATAGATAGATAGATAGATAGATAGATAGATAGATAGATAGATAGATAGATAGATAGATAGATAGATAGATAGATAGATAGATAGATAGATAGATAGATTAGTATATAATGATGATAAGCTATCCTGATATTGCTATGTAACAATATTTGTGACAGTATTTCATAGAATTTCAAAATAAAAGTGTTTGTTTTGATATAGAACCATATATAATTATAGAGTAAAAACACATCTATGATGCAACATTTAAGTATAAACTCAATAAAATATAGAAATAACACTTTTTTAAAAAAATACTTGATTCTAGCTTTTCAAATTCACATTATTTGAAGTCACTGGAGAGGGCATTTTTGCGAATTTGGTCCTGTTCCTCATACTTGTATCTGTTTATTCACATGTTGCACATTTCCCTTTATTGTCGTGTTGTCTGTAATAAGTCTCAATGGGATAACCTGTATAAATAAAGGTTTAATAACAAAAAAAAGACAATTAACTGGAGGGCTGCATGTGGATCATGAGCCATGTGTTTGAGAATAATATTATTGATTATATTAATAAGCTATACCAGGTTTAGAGGTGCCTTCATATATCAGAGTAAATGAATAAATAAAGATAAACAGAATAAATCACTGATTTTATTGTTATTATATAGTATCATACAATTCATTTTAAGGCATGAATTAAGATTTAAAGGCAGAATAGAATAACAACAACAACAGAAAAGAATGATAAAGGATGATGAATATGGAACATTTTCATGTGCACACGCACACACACACACACACACACACACACACACACACACACACACACACACACACACACACACACACACGGAGTCCCATAATTCACTGAGGGGCTGTCAGTGTGGAAGTGGCCGCACAATGAAAAGGCCTCGTGTGTTTACGTTGACTGGTGTCGATGACAGGAATAAATCCGTCCTCGTGAGGACAACAGACGACTGGAGGCGCGACGAGCATCCACCTCATATTCTTCATCCTGCGCGTGACAGCGGGACGAAAACACATAATAATCATATACAAGAGAAACACAGAGGACTCACTTGAATAATAGCAGATGTTTAAACAAACAAAATAAGTGCACATCAATTATAATTTATTATCTTTACTCCAAAATGGCCACTGATGAATTTCCCTCTGATCCACGTGCGCACTAACTAATGCAAAAGTTACTTAGTGCGAGATTAACACGTGCGTGTTTTGAACGTATCTCTAACTCACTTAATTAATAATCAACCTTTCGATCACAATCAGTTTTAGCTTTAAAGGCGGCGATAATAATATAGTGCAATAATACTGCAATAATACTGCAATAATACTGTAATATAAACGTCTTTATTTCAATAGACATGTGTGATTTATATCTATTATCTCTTTAAATACAGGAGCGCAAGAGTGATAAATATAAAAATGACAAACAAATATGATATTAAAATATAACAATGAAGAATCTGATATTCATCATTCAAGTAAACTTCGTTTGAGAAATATTAAAATGACTAAAAGTCACTTAAATGTTCAGTATTGATTTATATGTATATATATATATATATTAAAGTTTATTCGTTTATAAAGGGTTAGGATTTAGGGTTTAGATCAGGTTTACGGTGCGATTCGACTAGTAACTGTCAAGAAAAACACTTAAGGTTTAAGTTAAATGATTATTTCAAGTAATAAGTAATAATTCCTATTATTAAGATATATTCTGAAATGCAAATTTCACCTCCAAATAAATACATAAATACATAAAAAACAACCCTTAACATGTGGTTTAGTGTCGATCTTGTGTGAAATGATCAAACTTTGAAAAAACACTGACATTTGCAAAGAGAGCGAGAGAGAGAGAGAGTAGAGAGAGAGAGAGAGAGAGAGATGATAACAGCTGGATCTTGATCACTCACTCATTCACTCCTCCAGTCTCGCGTCTCCTCTCTCACTCTTTTCTCTGAATTATCTGGATGTTGCAGGTCTTTGCTTTAACTTTTTTTTTTTTTGAGCAGCAGATTTGATTTTAAACAGGAAACCCACCCTCTAATCGGATTGTTTTAAAATCCACCTGTGATTTGCATTAATCTCGTACAATAATCTGCTTCCACATCATCATCATCATCATCATTATCACTTGTCTCCACAACACGGATGTGCAGCTTCACGCAGCGGATATGTACCAGGGCATAATGACCACCAACCACGGACCCCCTTCCTATGAGGCCGGATTTCTGCACAACGCCTCGGCGGCGGCGGCGGCGGCGGCAGCTGCGGGCACCTCCCCGGTTTACGTGCCCACCACCCGGGTCGTCACCCCCATGATCCCGTACCTGCAGACGCCCGGTGCGTCGCAGCAGAGCAGCCCCGTGTCGAGCCACTCTGCCTGGGCGCAGTCGGGCGCAGACTCGGTGCCCTCGTACAACCACTCCTCCCCGGTGTCTCCGCGTTTCAGCTTCTCCACGAGTCCGCCTCTCGCCTCCGGGGTGGCCGCGGTGCGGGAGACGGCGGCAGCCTCCGCTTACTCCAGCCCGCTAAACATCTCTGCCAACGGGAGGGAGCACTACGGCGCCCCCCGGGGCCTCGGAGCGTCGTACCACAGCCCGTACACGGCCTACATGAGCCCGAACATGGGCGGAACGTGGTCGGCGTCTCCCTTCGACAGCCCGGTGCTGCACGGGATCCAGACCGGTGCTACTCCAGGCACGGCACGGCATCCAAACATGGGTGAGTAACTTTTATTTCAAAATGATAGCATTTCTGTGAGAGTCACTGGAACAACAGGTGTGTGTTTTTCTTCATATAAGGAAGTAGAAATAAGGATTGTCAAAGTGTAAATAAAGTAGAAGTCAAGGATTAATAAAGACATAAAGCTGATTATAAATATGGTTCTTTTTAACAGGTTTATCTGAAAATAAAAAGCTCAAATACAAAACAAGTCAACATACTGTTTTAATGCAATAATATTTAGAATATACAAGAAAAATATGTTAATTTAAGGCAGAATCCATTTTAAGACCCATTGAGGGACAGAATTAATATATAATATAATTGAACTTAAAATAATAATACATTAATTTAAAAAGTTAATCATACAATAAGACAAAATCATGTACATGATTTTATTAAGTTCAGATAAAAAAACCGAAATAATCTTAATTTACTGGCGTCTTTAAAAATAAATAAATCAACAAATCAACCATTGTTTTATATATATATATATTTTTCTCATTATTTTCTCTTTTATTTCTAATTTATACAAAATAAGGATACTTTTTTTCCAGATTCACCGCAGACAGACAATCCCACACGTTCTTTAACATAAAGCGGTTAAAATTAAAATTAAAATAAGTCACTTGTGGATTTACTTTTATTTTTTCACAAATCGTCACATCACTCTTTGTTGTTATAATTCCAGAAAAAAAAAAATCAGATTAGAAATAAAATTGAAATTGAATTGAAACCAAATCAGAATATTTGAAAGAACACCACAAATGCGAGAAAACAAGCAATGAAGTGCATATAGGGTTTAAACAATAATAGTTTATTTATTCATTTATTTATTATTAATTTATCCTGAACAGCAATTTTTTACACGTACATGCAACAACAAATATAGCTCATTTAATCCAAGTGAATAAACATATACTTCTAAGCATTTTGTTGAAAAAATATGTCTTATATATGAAACATCATTTCTGATTCAAAGGTAATTGAATATGGACTATTACATTCAATAAATAAATCATTTCTGAAGGCAGGTAACCTGTTGCATTTATATATCTGAAATGATCTAAATGTTGTAAAAGCCAAGTTGGTAGCCACCAACTACCAACCTATAATATCACATAATAATAACAACAACAAATATGTTAGATAATATCAGAGATGTTATTAAAGTGATATAAATTAATATTTAACTGAGAGTGAATTGATAGCCGGGGTTTATGAGGATTTAACTGTAGATCACAGGGAATCAAAACCGTGACCTGCAGGGGTGTGTTTTTCCTTTGTTTTATGATTCAGTGATTATTCATGTGTATGTTTATATCACAGGTATGAACTGAGGTGACAGGGACCTGCAGTAGCTGAAACTTAAATATGACTCATGCACACACACATACAGACACAGCCATGTCACAAAGCATTGATTTTGCCTTGTCAGTTATTTCTCTTTGTTGTGTTTCTATGATGCTTTGACTTCCATCATGTGTCGTCTACATTAATCAGATTATGACCTGTGTGTCTCCTAGATTATCTTTTCCCCGTGCAGCTGCAGCCTCTTCTTATCATTTCACTCACCAAAACAAAACAATATTTAAATATTTCCATCTCCTCCTCATGCATTCATACGTTGACATTACATGTGGCCAGTAATGTGTGACCCGCGTGCCGATAACGACGTCCACATCGACAAGGTCGTTCCCCTTGAACTGTTTGGTGAAGAAAGAGATCAGCTGTGCGAGATAAGAGCATTGATCTGATCTGACCTCTTCATCTGATTACAGATCACGCTGAACTCACAGTTTGGCCTGATCACTGATTGATGAATGAAAAGAGTTATCAGCCACAGGCCGCATGCACTCACTGTTTCACAATAACAACAAATTAAATCAAAGCGTGACATGAAACTCCACTGTTTTTTTTTTAAACTATGAAACTAAGCTCAACAGTTTAGAAGTTTGATTTTCTTCTCAGTCAAAGAAAATCACTTTCAGACAAATAGTCTATGTTTGACACTTAGAAAATGATTTAATTTTAATACACAGTTGTACTTATTTTATTTTACATAGAAATCAAAATACTTTAAGGTTTAAATGATAAATTAACTTTTATCAGACTTACCTTCAACAAAAAACATGTCACGAGATGGTGATTCTCCATTTATATTTACAATTTTAGTGAAAAGGTTCACGTAAACAGCAAAAAACTATCTATCTATATATATGTATATATATATACATATATATATAAATGTATATATTGTTATTGTTTTGGTTTCCAAAAGGAAAGTAATGCATTATCATTCTGATATGATTATATAAAAAACTTTGCACCTTTAGAAATGATCACAATTAAAGCCAAAATCATAAATTTTAAAAGAAAAAAAAATATTTAAAAATAATTATATATACTTCATTTCAATGAAGTAAAATATATAATTCAGATTAAAACACATGGTACATAAAATTAAGTATGAACAGTAAAAGTGATAGAATCTACATTATAATACCACTCTTATCATTGTAATCTAATCTATTAAAATGTCTTACTCTATTGTAGAAGCTCAAAATTGTTACCAATAAATGCAGTAAAGTAGTAAAAAGTGGACTATTAATGCAGTAAAAATGGAAATACTGTCTTTCTACTGTAAACTTACTGATTAAAGACAATGTGTTAGTGTTGGGCTTAGTATTGCTACTGTAATCTAGAATGACGCTCTCAGTGGCCGTGATGAAATCCTGTCAAACATGCTCAGACGTTACTCTCCGCGTTTATCGCTGTCGGCGGCGGCGAGTCACCTTTGACCTCTGGCGGCGTTAGCGTGGCTGTTTTTAAACTGCACCCTGATTGTGGCCGTGTATCTGATAAAGATACACCCTGACATTTTGTGCGGGGGGGGGGGGGGGGGGGATAATCTCAGATAGAGAGACGTGGACGGCACAGTGCACCACGTCGTAGAGTGTTGTCCTTTTTTTTTTTTTTTGGCGTATTGTCTCGTGTTGCCGTGTTGTGTTGGCTACAATTTGCTGCCTGGCTCAAGGTTACGCTGCCCCTGCAGTCGTCTGTTTTTCGCTCTCAGCCTTGGAGGAGGCGCCGTTTGTATCACTACTACCTTTCCTGTAACTCTCTAGATGGTCATACTCTCACTGAAGTGGACAGTTTAAAAAGATATTATGAAGCACAGAAGGACATTTTAGATACTTTTCAGTGAAATAATGTTGTTAAATATCTATTTAAGACCTGTTTTATACCACATAGAGCAAATTGCACTACCGTAACAGCTTGTATAATTGAGAATGTGTTGGCTATATCCTGTTTATAAAGTTAAGGTGTTTTATAGATTATTTTTTTTGCTAATTTCATATTTTATGGGGCATTAACAGCTATAAAGATATTCAAATTGAACCCTTTGAGTTAACTGTTATTGGCTGCTCTCATCCCTGCACTTAAAAATAAGGGTTCCAAAAGGGTTCTTCTATGAGGTTCTACCTGGAACTATTTGCTTCTGAAAAACCCCTTCCCCCAAAAATGGGTTTTTCAAGGGTTCTTGGTAACACTAATGGTTCCAGTAAGAACCATTTTGATCCAGAGAACCCTTTAAAACCCCTTTTCTGAATAAAGGGTTTTAAAAGGGTCTTAGGTGGAACCTTTATAAAAAGGTTCTAATTGAATCCAAAAAGGACAAGCACAAGTGTGTACCTTAAAATAATATATGTAAATATCAGTGTGTCACCTCCACACTGCAGATTGATGTCTTCTAACGGCTAAGTGTTTCTTTGGAGAGACTCTGTAATGTGCCAGATGAGCAAGTGAAGACTACATTCATCAGAGACAAAGAGAGGAGAAGAAGGAGATGTGACAGCCATGGAGTCTCTATTTGAATATGATGGAGCTTTTACTCTGTCTCTATTTCCAGCTGCCTCTTTATCTTGAAGGGGAGTTGTGAGATAAGGAGGGAATCCAGGCTGCTGTTGTTGTGTGTGTGGGCCAGGGTTGCTGCAGCTGACGCCTCCTGCTGGTGAAGAGTAACACAATCTTAATGTTATCTTAAAAAGATGGAAAAGGGTTCATTTCTTCTCAGGTTCATTTAAAGGCCCAGTGTTTAACATTTAGGAGAGCATAATAATCCAGCATTTCTAAATCCAGGTCCTTGTTTTACATGTTTCCCTGCTACAACACACCAATCCGGTGCGTTGGAACAGGAAAACATCTAAAACATGGCAGGACCGGGGGGGTCCCGAGGACCAGGATTGAGAATAGTCCTTATGAGTGGACAAACCAGCCAGAGCGTGCATTTTTATGGTTCAGTTCTCGACACAAACTAAGGAGAATGACTCCACCCACATAAAACAGATGCATAAACCAATAAAGAAAAATGAGGAGGAGGTGGAAACAGAGAGAATTTGGGGAGTTGGGAAATAGTGTTTACATCCTTTATGGTACGTGGAGGCCACCGTAGTTGCCTGACACACTTGAGTGCTCCATTTGTTGCAATCTGCACACTCACCATTAGATGGCACTCGTTCTTTCACACTAGACTAGAACACATTTGGCAAAGATGATATTCATTGGTTTGAGTTGAATCACAACATAATGCAGTTTGCTTTAGTGAATTTTGGATGGATGGATCTCCAGAAATCCATTTTCTACCACTCTATCCTCCACATTAGGGTTGCGGGAGTCTCTTTGCCACTCTGACAATTTGCCTAATCCCCATATTGCATGTTTTTGGACTTTGAGAGGACTTGCAAACTCCATGCAGAAAGGCCCTTGTTCCGACCTTGTTCCGAATGAATGCCTTTCTCTGAAATAGCGTTTTTCAGTATAACCATCACAGACATCATCGTAACTCGATTCTCTGACATTTCCTTCTCCGATCAGATTTGTTCGACGACTTCTCCGAGGGCCGAGAGTGCGTGAACTGCGGGGCGATGTCGACCCCGCTCTGGAGGCGAGATGGTACTGGCCACTACTTGTGTAACGCCTGCGGCCTGTACCACAAGATGAACGGCATCAACAGACCTCTCATCAAACCCCAAAGACGACTGGTACATATATATATATATATTATCTTTGATTGTATTAAAGAATCCGTATCTCTCTTGTTGTTGGTTTTAATAAATGACTGACATGTTTAATGTGTTGCAGTCGGCCTCCAGAAGGGTGGGCCTCTCCTGCACCAACTGTCATACCACCACCACCACTCTGTGGAGACGAAATGCAGAGGGAGAGCCGGTCTGCAACGCCTGTGGCCTCTACATGAAACTCCATGGGGTGAGAGAAAAAGAAGGGGCTGATTATGTTTAATCACACAAAACTCCTGTATATATACACTCTTAGAAATAAGGGTTCCAAAAGGGTTCTTCTACAAAGGCTGAGGTTCTACCTGGAACCATTCACTTCTGAAAAAACCTTTTCCCGAAGAAAGGGGTTTTCAAGGTTTCTTGGTAACACTAATGGTTCCAGTAAGAACCATTTTGATCCAGAGAACCCTTTAAAACACCTTTCCTGAATAAAGGGTTGTAAAATGGTTCTACCTGGAACCCTCCAAATGGGTTCTCCTATGAGGACAAGCAGAAGAACCTTATATGGTTCTACTTAGCACTTTTATTTCTAAGAGTGTATATATACATATATATACGTATATACATATGTATTCTTAGGTCTCGGTTATTATGTTTAAGTGAACCAATAATCTGACTATTGTCATTGTTCCACTTTTTAATGGACTGTTCCGTTCATAGTCTAGTTAACATGTTACATGTCATAGTCTGATTATGACTCGCTCCAATTTATGTTCACTGCATTGAGAACTCCTAATACAATATGGTGATTATAAAGTCTCTGCAGGTCTGCATCATGTGATTTAAATCAGATTACTTTACATGCGTCGATCAGATTATTGGTTATTCTGAGCATGATCATATTCGGGTTAGGGTGAACAGTAGTCAGACTATTGTTATATGTGGGTTTAAGTCTGAAAAGGGCTGTCACTGACATTTTGATATATAATATGATGTGAAAGATGAGTGATAGAAAAACGTAGAGATACATAGCTGCACTGTATGAAAGTGTGAGTGAATGGGTGTCAACTTGGTGTGAATGGCAAAACTGTAGCGTAAAGAAGTTTTGAGTGGTCATCAAGGCTAGAAAAGTGCTATATCAGTACAGACCATTTACTAAATCTCTCTTCTATGTGGTTCTTTGCTTTGGTGTCTCCACAGGTACCGCGGCCTCTGGCTATGAAGAAAGAGGGAATCCAGACCCGCAAACGCAAACCTAAAAACCTCAACAAGTCCCAAACAGGTGAGAAACAATAATTACGTGGTAGCTTGTCTATTTCCCTATTACAATAAAGCAGAAGTTGCATGCACATCACATACACGTCACATGGGGCACTATTATAACTATTGTTCTCTGCTCTACAGGGACTCCAGGCAGCGAAGGGACCCCAGTCACACCCAGCAGCATTAGCAGTAGCAGCAGCAGCAGCAGCGCTCTCCGCACCACCGCATCCACCACCACCATCAGCAGCAGCAGTAGCAGCAGCAGCAGCACAGAGGAGCCGCGGCAGATAAAAACAGAGCCAGGGGCTCACAGCTTGTTCACACACCACAGCTCACACACACAGGTGAGGTGAACAGTCAAAGATAAATGCACCCAGTTGAACGGTCCAGTGACCTCATGGACCTGTTAAGACCAGACCGTGATTAAAGCTACAGTCTGTAACTTAAATTAACAATTTTTTAACCAGAGTTCACACAGTGTTGAATAAGCCTTTCGCTCACTCTCAAGATCATTTTAATCACGGGTCTAAACAGGTACTAAACGTTGGTGAAAACGCATGAAAATTGGCACTTTTTAAAAAATAAAATAAGGAAATATGTAAAAGTGGTCCAAAATGACGCAATGGTGTCCACATCCCCAATGGTGAAATTCGGTATGACAACATCAAAACTAAGTTGCACCAAATTTCACCAAACTTGGTGAAAACATGTCACAGCCCGAGACAAATAAAAAAAGTCTATCGGGACCATGTCCTCGACTCAACAGGAAGTCGGCCATTTTGAATTTGGCATCGCTCTAGGCAATATGCATGTTTCATAAATGAACTAACTCGTTGGAGCACAAATTTGTACTAAACACATCGAAGATCAGAAGTTTCCAAAAGGTCGAACATGTACGTCACCCAACAGGAAGTCAGCCATTTTGAATTTAGCCGCCGTTTTCTGGCGAAACAGGAAGTGCCCTGTAACTTCTCCATAAATTGACGGATCGGCTTGAAACTTTGTGAGACACAAAAGACCTGGCCACAAATCATCCACACATGCAAACTAAGTCAAGGGCATGGCACCACCTGCTGGCAGGGAATCACAACCACTGACAATGTGAATGGTGTTAATTACCATTTGTCAGTGGTTTTACCTGAGTTTAAAATGTTTAGTTATCCTTGATAGATGCTGTTTTCAGCAAACAGATAATGTTACATCGATTCAGGCAGAATATTAATATTCACACCAACAAACCCCAGCAAAGGTTACATACTGCAGCTTTAAACTATTGCCCTGACAAGATTTTGATTATGTTCTGTACAGAAAGCCTAATAGGACTCATTTTCCTTTGCATCCCTGTAGATTTCAGCCATGCCAGCCTACATGGCTGCTCAAGGTGGAGCCATCCCACTCAAGATGTCACCTGGCAGCCACGGTGGGTCTTCTGGCTCCAAATCTGAGCCCTGGAACAACTTAATCCTGGCTTAGAAGACCTACAACCAAGACTCTCAGACTGGTCCACCTACACCAGTGAAAACTCTCCTGACAGACTCTTTGGAAAGTGGTTGAAAGTACTGCTCTGGATGCTAAAGATCCCACATGGGACATGAAAGTGTGAACCACTACATGAATGGAAAGGTTTAACATGACTGCACAGATACTTAGACAGTTGTGAACAAGCAGCTCTTGGGATTAAAACCTGGTTAAAATGTTGGGGGTTCTGACACTCAACTGTAAAATAAGTCATTCATATAGAATAAGCCAGTGATTTTTTTTTCAATATTTTTTCTTAATTTTAATGATTTGCATATAATTATTATGGACAATTTGCCAAACAAAAAAGATAGACATGGAATGAATCACAGCATTTTGATGTCAAAGGTAGCACCATGAAGGTGTTGTCGAGTCAGTCTACATAAAGGGTCAGTTTGTATAAATAAAAAAAGTACACAAGTACACTATATATTTTCACGCATACCCTTGTGGTACATCTGTAAAGGATTTGAACATTCTCAGTAGAGGAGACAAGACATGACAAAAAACATGTGCTGGGCACTTGATAAATCACACACCTCTGCGTGGACACGTTTCAGTATTTTGAATGTGACATCATCAGAAAACACTGGCATACTGTTTTGTTGTTGTTGTTGTTGTTTTAGGCAAATATAGTATTTTAATGACGAGCGCCTCAGTTGTAATGGGGTGTCAGCAGAAGTCTTAGCAGCTTTTATCTCCAAGCCATCCATTGACATCCATCACTCCTCGACGCCACTGATATCTCCCTCAGTAACTGCTCCCTGGTGACCCGGATTCATTTCTCCTTTTTAAAAATGTTTAAAGACTGTATGAAAAGACATAACATGATAAACTACCTATGCAGCAGAAAAGATGCACATGACCAGTATGACGTGGACGGATTTAGTGTCACATGGCTCCCTCTGCTGACACAAGCATAGACGTGCATCCAAAAGATCCTGCTACTATTTAATATTATTATTACCGACATAACTCAAACCCGCATTTATGACCTATTACATCGAAAAATGTGTACTGTATAAAATCAGTCATACTGCTTTAATTTGCTTGTGACAAGCAAGGGGGGTGGGGGCAAAGTGTGTAAATGTAATTAACCAGAATAACGACCGTGTATGTAAAAAGTCCACTCCAGTATAATTGTGTAATACACCATTTGTGATATATTGTAAGTAAAGCGAGACATAAATATGTGTAATGTGTATTTGTGAGTGTGCACTAACTCTACCCGACACCCTCGTTGGCTCTGCTGAGGAGCCTAATAAAGACAAATGCAAAAGTATTGAATGTTTGGTATGAAGGTTTGCTTCAAACACATACCACACATGTGTAGAATGATAGTGTTGTGTCGGTCATGAGTGATTCGTTCGAAAGTACGAATCATTTGAGTGAACGAACTGACTGGGATCACTTCATGAACTGATTCGTTCCTTTCTTAGTTTCAGTTGAGCTCAGCAGCGAGCGTGGCGGCCGGTAGTGGAACTGCCGCGTTCTGTGAATCACTCGCGAAGTCGTTTCGCCGACGCCGTCACTCACTCGTGAATCTTCGGCAAACGACGTCAGCCAACGTGCGCCGAGCGGGGAGGGAGTGACTGGTGAGAAGAACTGTGTCTGCCGTGCTGCTGTGATTCGTTCGCGATGTCAGTACACTGACTCGGTCATGATTTGCGAACGAACTGACACACAGAGAACTGGTGAACTGTGGCTGAGGACGTGAATCTCGCGAATGAACTGGAGGTGAGTCACGTAGCGGGGCACTGGGCTCCTGCTAAGCACTGAACGATTTGGTGAACGAATCTCTTGAACGAATCATTTTAATGAACGGATTCTAATGATTCTGTACACTCAAATGAACTCATCACTAACGTCAAACCCTCTTTCCTTGTGATCTTGTCAAAGTGTTTGGTTTCACAACAGCGTCCTCCTTGGACAGCCGGATTCTTCCGATGTGCAAAAAATTGTTAGCGCACTTTAAGAAATCGTTGACAAACAGTTGGATGACACACCGATTGAAGCCGTCAGTCAGCTTCCCCCTGATCAACTCGGCGTATTTGTCTTGCACCATCTCCTGCCAGCTCTGCTGAAACGAGACTCTTATCTCCTCGTGGAGGACATCAGATCCCTGTGGACCGAAAGCGTAACCGAGAGAGAACTCATTCCCGCTCTCTAAATGCTCCTTAAAGCTCCTACTTTCTTCTGAAAGTCGAGCATGAGCGGCTTCGATCATGACGTCCGTCTCCTGAGTTAAGGCTTTTTTCTCGTCGTCCGGCTCGCGTTCGAAAACACAGTGCATGTTTTTGAAGTGGCTCTTCCAGTCTAGACCCTGCACCATCGTCTTCAAAGAAAAACTCAGGTTTACAGATCTCAGCAGGTGTTTAACGGCAGAACTCAGATGTTCACATAAAGGATTGAGATCATGTATCGTGTTAGCTGCTTTAACATAGTCCTCGTGGTCCTGTGTCTGATTTATACAGTCCACCTGGCTATAGTCGACGTCCCTGAACAGAGTTTCTTTGGTTCCTTTGAAGCCCCAGCATCTCATGAAACCAATATGAGTCCTGACTCCATACACAGTCCACCACTCCTGCGCTTTCTGCACCAGGTTTATCATGCACGAGCGAGTGTTTCGAGCCAAACACGGGCTGTTTATGGTGAAAACATACACCTTCCAGTCCTGCGTGAACTCGTCCGACCGCAGGAGTTCCTGCGTTTGTTTGATAATGACGTCCTCGCTGTGATCTCCGTTGCTGTAGTTTGGATAGTAAGGTCCGTACATGACGATCTCCTCCCGTTTCTCAATCACAGCCCATGAGTGTTGTTTGTCTTCTGCGCCGCATTCGTCTGTGAAGTCACAGTGAAATCCCAAAAACTTCTCGTTGACTTGGTCGTCGAGGAAAACGTCGCTGGTGGCTTTTCTGCCGTTGAGGTGCTCCAGTGCTCTCTTCATGGAGAATTCAGTGTCAGACCAGGATGATATTTGGTCAAAGAAATGCTTATTGTCAGTCAGGTCTTCAGTCTGGTGTGTGCGGGAGTGAACACAGCTCGCCCTGTAACACAGAAAACATCTCTATTTAAAGGTGCCACATGCAAGAATGTGACCAAAAATACAGAGGTCTTTCAGGTTTCGTTTTCTCCGCCATTGTTGCTCAGACGTAACTGGCAACCCGTGGTTGCCCGGCAGCTGAGACTCTACTGACTGCAATGATTGGTAGACGGTGGTAGGTGGCGCCACATGCCAAAACATGATTTCAAAACATAAACATGATTTGCAGTCTGCAAAATATTTTTTTTAATGCAAGCATTTTGTCTGTACTGTTGTTGTTGGTGAGTTCAGTTTGTTATATGAACATTATTCCTGAGTCTCTGTGACATATTAGGAGGATTTTATGGCCAGTTGATTTAGATTTATTACATAATGCACCTTTAACAATGAAGGTTTGAGTAAAAAATATTATTTTCTTAAAGCCAACTTTTCACTGAAAAGGTATTTTTTTTGGAAAAACATTGGTTGGAACTGCACAAAGTGATATATAAGTTTAGATATGTAGGACAATACACTTGACAAATACTCAATATTATAATATTCAATATATATATGGATTATAACAAGCACACTTTGGGACACAATGTATAGTTGCCAATGAACGTTTTGCCTCAGATATGCAATATATTTTTTTTTAGTTTTCAGACCCAAAAGAGACTGGTTTTGTTCATACTACCTTGTCCTACACTTAGAAATAAGTGTTCTTCTACAAGGGCTGAGGTTCTACCTGGAACCAAAGGGTTCTTGGTAACACTAATGGTTCCAGTAAGAACCATTTTGATCCAGAGAACTCTTTAAAACCCCTTTCCTGAATAAAGGGTTTTAAAGGGGTGGTAACCCTAGGGTTCCACATAAAAGGTTCTACCTTAAACCAAAAAGGGTTCTCCTATGAGAACAAGCCGAAGAACCCTATACGGTTCTATGGTTTTGTTTCTAAGAGTGTATAATAAGATTAAATGGGAATTCCTTGTAGTAAAAGAACTGTGAGGTTGAGAACAAGGGCACTGTAGTTTTACCTGAAATAACCCCTGGGCTAACATGATCTAATCTCACATTCCATCCCACCCACATGCATGCTCCTAATCATGGTCATAATCCAGGTTAGCACCACAGACTAACCACATGAAAAGATCTGTACTTACTCTTGTCTGAGATGCTGTGTGTCCAGCAGAGTTTTAGGAATGGTCAAACACTTCTTTCTGGGCACAGGAGGCTCGTTCTCATATTGAGCAAACTGAGGTCGCTTGCGGCTCAACCTGAATGAAAACAGAAAACAGTGGATGATAATATGACAATAGAGCTGAGATGGTGACATACTGTATAAAATGATATATATATTTATATTATCTGAGTGCACTCACATAGGAAGCTCCATCCAGTCTCCTCACACAGAGGTCACTCGTAAAATAAAGCGGATTGTCTCTTCTTCTTTACGCAGGTGTTCATGACAGATGAGTCTCATGTCACAAATGAAAGTAAACTAAACAGCAAACAGCAACTGTAGCAATCTCAACAAAGAGCCCTCGGCTCCTCCTCTTACGCTCACGGCCATATTTCATCACGCCTTCCTGCTGAGCAGGTTCACAGAGGAACGGCAGAGAGAAAAAACTACTTATCCTTAAAGATAATATATAAGATATATGACCTTTCACTTATGAATGATTGCTGGAAGACAACATGGAGGAGAGCTGCAGTTCAACCACCTTGTGTCATGAATGTAAGCAAAATCTATACAATACAATACAAGAGGAACATTTTCGTGTACCCTTGAGTTCACATGAGGTCCCATCTGTCACATTGATGGTGTCAAAATGTGGGTGTGCACACTTTAAAGAGAATTTTATGAAGCTGCTACAGTGGAAACACACCTGATGTGAGATTGCACTGTGGTCATTTCTTCCTCGTAATCTGCTAAAACAACAACAACAACCATGTGACTTTTAAAGCTATAACCCACACATGAGCAACATAAGGCCCTGGGGCCAGGATGTGGTCCGCAAAACCAGTTATATCCGGCCCACTACGACCTCGCAGGCGACCCTTTACTTGACTCCTGCTCAGCTGAAGTTCTTTTAAACCAGTGCAAACACACACAGAATATTTCAGTTTCACTCCTTAATAGCATTGAACTAGTGAAACACAGGCAGACTTTTATTTTGAAATCATCTCAGGAAAGGGAAATGTATCAGTAAGGTTAGGTCACAGCTTATAGGTCACAGCATTTTTACTTTTAAAATGTAATATTGTTGATAAAGATGGGTTTAATAATTATCATTTCTTTAAAACGTTATATTTCTGGCCCTTAACTGGATATATATTTGGAAATATCTGTAATAACCCTTTAGACCCTTTTGTCCATGTGTCCCCAAACAATATCACTTCTGTCAGGATGTTTAAGATAAATGTTTTGACAGAACCAACTTTCCCTGAAGAAGAAAAAAAAAGGTTTGACACAGTCAATTATCATGTCATTGCCATTGGGATTTATAACAGTAAGACATGTCAGTTTGCGTCGTAGCTGCGGCTGCAGAAGACTGTTGCTATAAATTAAGTCATGCTGTGTAACACGTTCGACTGGATCTGTGCATTACTACTCTACGGTTTCTCATGCTGTAGCTTGTTTGTGGATTTGGCAAGTGTGTCAATACTGATAAATGACAAGAAAAAATGACAATATATACACAAGGAGAAGGAAGCATTGAGTAGCCATCTTGGAGAATCAAGCTGTGGACATGTTTAATGTTTGATTAATTACAGTGTTACTGTGCTTGAGTACAGAATGAATGTATTAGTACTTTAATTTGTTAATTATATTTCTAACACTTTCTTACTCGACTACTATCTTTGTTCCTCGTTACTACCAAATAAAATCAGAAGAAGAAGAGTTAGTCATGGTCTGGATTTATATTGAGCTTTTTTAATCTTGATGAACTGCTTTACATTATAGTTTTGCCATTCACCCATTCACACACTGCAACATGGGGTTAAGTGCCTTGCTCAAGGACACATACAGTATAGACCAACAGAGCCAGGAATTGAACCCACAACCTTCCAGTTGAAAGACAACTCGCCCTACCACTGAGTTACAATTGCTCAATCCTAAATTCTGATCTTTTTTTTATATATATATTTTTACTTCTAAAAATGTAAGTACATTTTATGTCAGGAAAATAACTCTAATACTAATAATAAACGAATAATACTTTTGATACTTAAGTACACTAATTATAATATACTTTAAGACTTTTACTTAAGTACTATTATATAAAAAAAGTTACTCCAACTTCTCCCAAAGTCATTGTCTGGTAAGATACTTAGGTACTTTTACTCAAGTATCCCTTTCAGGTACTTTGTACACTGTAAACTTTGATCAAACTCTGCCCTCTGCTGGTGAACATGGATGCACACTCTGTGACACTGGCTGTTGCATGTAGCTCATAATGATGGACAAGACTTTGAATAACCATATGAACACATTGATTAATAAAATAATGTATATTATTGTAAAATAAAATAATAACAGGTGAAGATAAAATTATGTCTCAGGCAGGAACCCATGGGTCTGTCTGCAACACAGAGGCGGAAGTGCTTTGGACAAGTCTTGTCCCCTGATTATAGCCCCGCCCACACACAGTTCCGCCCTCTTATTTGCAGTTAACCTTCACCTAATACTAACCATGACTCTAATCACATAATCTGGTCTGTTTGTTTAATATATATATATATATTATTCTCTGTGGTTCTGTGTGATTCGGACAACTTGTAGTTCCGCCCCCTCTCCTCCAGTCTGCAGACGGATATCAGGTGCAGATGGGTTTTTTGTTACAGGATAAAACGACCGACCAATCAGAAGCCGCGCTTCACAGATGGTTTACTGAGGCGGGGCATCACACCAGACGCTCTCGTCTCTCATTGGACGCTCGGCGCTAAGCCCATGACTCGCCAACCAATCAGAGGCGTCGCTCGATCTGCCCAGTGTTGTGACCGAATCATGCCGTTTGTTTCCTCCTCAGCTCTACCCGACACTGAGTGTCTGATGGAGGACGCATCTCTGCTCAGTGTTTAAAGAAACAGAGGCACAGCAGAAACACCTGAAGCGTCAGTCATGGACATCCTGAAGTCACTGGGTCACCCCGAGGAACTGTTCAACCTGTTCAAATTCAAACTCGGGGGATGCAGCGCCGTCATGCCAAAGTTGGATTACGTGAGTAAAAAAAAAAAACCTCAACTCATGTGAGATTATATAAAGCAGCATAATCTGGGTATGATGCACGCGCACACATGTATGATGCTTCACGGATGGAGCGAAGGGAACAGGGTCTGCAGCACAGGGTCTGCAGCACATCACAGTGAGTGCACGCGACAGGCTGAGATGTAAACGGATTGGCCTGTTCCTTAAAAGAGCCGGTGATTGGACTCTTGTCTCACACAGGGAGGCACAGATGACCGCAGACTCGTGATTTACGTCACATAATAATGAGCTTGAAGGGTTCAGCGGCGGGAGAGAGATGCTGTGCGCATGTTTGACAGATAATCCCACTTTTTTTTAAAAACACCAATGTGACCCTCAGAGAGCAGCAGCCCACACAGACTGTTATATCGTTTCTATATAGGCTACATTTGAATACATTTGACTATTTGATTGTTTATTACATGATTAGTTTTGGTTTTCCAGGACAGGAAGTCCTCCACAGCAGGGTTCCTCTAGGTCAGGGGTGTCAAACTCATTTTCACTGAGGGCCACATCAGCATAATGGTTACCCTCAAAGGGCCAGATGTAACTGTCATAGAGAATAAATGTAACTAAATTTAACCAAATATAATGTAAAATACAAGTTACTACGTAACATATTGCTAAATAACTTTCTGTATTTATTACTTATTCAATTTCACTCGTCGCATGATGCGTATACAATGATACACTCCGATCTAGTGGCGGTGCCGTCACTTTGCGGGTAACACGATCGCCATGCATTGTGGGAAATGTAGTTTATGGTCAACGCGCGCCTTAAAGCAGCATAGGCCTATTGTAACACAGATTTTTAAGATCAATTTATCACTCGCGGGCCACAGAAAATGACGTGGCGGGCCACATCTGGCCCCCGGGCCTTGAGTTTGATACATGCTGTAGGTGCATTAGGGGTCAGAATCACAGGGTAACCTCACGATATGATACGTGATACATGGGCCACGATACCAATAACATCACGATACAACGATTCTGTGATAATCGATATATTACAAGACTATCATATAGTGATACATATAACTCCCTCTTCTTCGGCCAGGTATCTTCCGCCCAAGTCTCACTCATTCATTTCACCAGCGCCACCCCGAGGTGACATGAAGTAGTGAAACTGGCAGCGACCATTTACCGTAGAGCGCGATAAATATCGATAATTGCCCTGGCGTATTGATTATCGTATTGCACCGAGGAAGGACAACGATATATTACCAAATACCATTTGTATTGCTATAGTTGATATAGTTGAAAATATCAATAATTGTAATATTCGAATCAAATTTCTTGAGACAACCTAGGAGTCATTCTTTCCAAAATCCAAGCACATTGCAATATCAGTCAGTCTGAGATTTATCCAAATTGAAAGGGAATTGAAAATTTAGGCCAAAAATTAATAGAGCCTCTCAAAACGGGCTTACACTGTGCGATTTTCACCATATCCATAGTTCCATATCCATAGCTACATTCCCTATTATAAGTCTCTTATTATTACGCAATGCATCTATAAGCAACTTTGTCTACTATATTTTATGACTTAACTGTTTCATTTTAATCAGATAAAAGGAATAAAAGGTTTTTTTTATAAATATATCGGCCATAAGAACCCATATCGATCGACCTCTACCCGTTGTGTAATGTCAGAGTATTGTTATGTGTGGATGTGGGCGGAGTCTAGAGTGAACCACAACAGTAGATCTACAAACGCTCTGCACGCGCTGCATCTCCGTGCGCGGTGACGTCAGACTGTTTACAGCTCAGCGCAGCTCTTGTTTTGCTCTCCTCGACGTCCTCCCAAAAAAGTTTTTGGCACGTCGCGCGACCCCTCAACACCCGTGTCCTCTACATGGACTTAATGCTTCCACTTTACCCACCAGCTGTGGCGTGGATATGGACGTGTCGTAGCCACGCGGCTTGCTGCGCTGCCGACGGCTTTTCCGTATGTTGCCCGGAGCCTGTTGCAAGTGTCCATTCTCTCTCTCCGCGTTCAAGCGCTCTCTCTCGGTGGCGCCGCGGGGCTGCGGGTCCGCCTCGCCCCCACGGTCCCTGCTGCCAGGCTGGAGGTTAGGGGAACGCGGCCTGCAGGAGGCCACCCGAGCCACCAGCGCCGTTAGACCCGCCAGCTTTTACCGACACTCGGCCTTCTTCTGTCTCTCCTGTCAGGAGTCCATGAGCGAGAGTCTGCGGACCTGTTACGTGTACCTGAACCAGACCAGCCGGAGCTTTGCAGCCGTGATTCAAGCACTGGACGGGGAGTTGAGGTGGGTAACACTGCTTTCTGGGAGCTGGGTCACCTCAGGTGTGGAGCGAGGGGCGTGGCTGTGTGTGTGTGTGTGTGCTTGTATTTATCTATTTTGAGTACCAAACATCGTATTAAACACACAGAGTGAGTACATTTTGGCAGGTCCTTACATCTTTATAGGGCTTTTTAGGGGTTAAGGACTGGTTTTAGTGTTAGGGTAAACGTTAGGCATTTAGTTGTGATGGTTAGGGTTGTGTGTGTGTGTTTGTGTGCCATGCATGTTGTCTTTCCTCCAGAATTTTTGGTTTTGCATGTGTCCCACTACCCCACAATAAGTGCATTTCAGTCTACAACTGAAGCAATGGTGTCACCTGTGAAAGGTATTTTAAATTGTGGAAAGTCTCTTAGCTACAGACATCCTCAAGATTAAGGATTTCAAGCCAAACGCATCATCAGTTTGCTCTATTTTACAGATTAACAGTTAACCTTTGTTTAATAAATTAAGCGCACTGTGCTGAAATGGCAAACTTAACACTTGAAATTGAAGAATCAAAATCGCCACAGGCAACCTTTTCATGTTATTGTAAAATAAAAACATGAGATAACTTGCACTGGCATATCTGCAATACTGCATCTCATAGTCTTTCAGGTTTCATTTGTATTGGTATAAAATGGTATTCAACCTCAAATCCTCTTTGACTGAGACAACAGAGTAAAAAATGTGTTCCTGTCTGAGTAGAGTCTGAGACCTTCAAAATGTGGTCTTGAGACCAAAACAAATACTCATGATGAAGGCCTGCATGAGGACACTCTGTGTGTGTTTAAGCAACATAACAGTACGAATATTGAGCTGTGAACCTGCAGCAGGAATCTGAAAGGTAACTTAAGGTAGCTAATGTTACTGACACATTCTGATGTGTGTCTAATTTAAGATCAGTGTTCAGGTCAGTAAAGAAATGACAGCTGTTTGGAAAGCACGCCATTGGTGAGTGACTGTGTTGTGCACCTTGTTCAAATGGAATCTTCTACATGTAGGTTAGCCTGATCTTTTTTGAACTGGAAGACCTGTCCGCTAAATTGTGTCAAGTGACAAGGCCATTTTCCTCTCCACCATTCAGACATGCAGTGTGTATCTTCTACTTGGTGCTGCGAGCGCTGGACACAGTGGAGGACGACATGACCATCCCCATGGACAAGAAGGTTCCCATGCTGAATGATTTCCACACCTTCCTGTACCAGGATGAGTGGTGTTTCACTGAGAGCCAGGAGAAAGACCGACAGGTTCTGAAGGACTTCCCTACGGTCAGTACTTCTGCTTCCAGGCGGTCAAATTAGACTCTCACCTTGATTTAGTATTTCATTTTATGTAACTGTAACATGTTCGTGTGTCCTTGTGTAATCCAGATATCGCTGGAATTTCGAAACCTCGCTCAGGAATACAGAGACGTCATCTCGGATATCTGCCACCGCATGGGAGTGGGAATGGCCGAATTCCTTGAGAAGAAAGTGGGATCCATGAAGGAGTGGGACGAGGTGACTGTTCCCACTCATGTTAGCAATATTACGGGAGGATGATTACACAAATATTTGCAGTGAAACAACAGACCCAGCATATAATTTTGATGGCAGTATGAAAGCTGCGACATTAGAAATGCAGAAATCGGTTAATTAGAGTAGATAAATCTACTTCTCTCTGGATATGCATGTTCTCTTTTATAATCCAGAATCTTCTAAATTCCTGTTTTTTCCCCTCTGTGCAGTATTGCCACTATGTGGCAGGTCTGGTCGGCATTGGTCTGTCCCAGCTCTTCTCTGCATCCCAACTGGAGGATGCCGAGGTGGGGCAGGACACCAAGCTGGCCAACTCCATGGGCTTGTTCCTCCAGAAGACCAACATAATCCGGGACTATCTGGAGGACATACGAGAGGGACGTGCCTTCTGGCCCAAAGAGGTAGAAAAACTGTCTTTTTATCTCATGTGTGAGTGTGTTTGAGTATGTGCCTGACCTGAGCTCACAGTCACGCAGTGAAGTAGAAGTAAATACTTCTTCTTTTCTGCTTCCACTTTGGATTGTGAAATGTCTGTACAAATAGGGTGTGCATAACGTCGTGTACTATTTTATTATTATTACTTATTGTTATTATAATTTTTGATTTCAGTGAACTGCCATTATTTTCTGGAAGATAAGTTTACTGTTGACTCAAAAAGTAGAGCCTGACTGATATGGTGATGTGGATATAGTGCACTGGGTTTGGTCTCAGTCCCTAAAAGTTAAGGTCTTATCTTGGTCTCAGTGTGGTCTTGTTTACAAATGCAACCACGTGATGTCGTGTTGACCCGTGCCTCCGTGTCTCCGTGCAGGCCTGGAGTCAGTTTGCAGGTCGTCTTGAGGACCTGGCTCAACCAGAGAAGCTGGAGTCGGCTTTGTCGTGTCTCAACCTGCTGATCACCGATGCCCTTCGACACGTCCCAGATGTCATCGCCTACCTGTCGCGTCTCCGCAACCAAAGCGTCTTCAATTTCTGTGCTATTCCACAGGTACAGAGTGATGTGTCATGTACCCTTGAGTTGCTTCACAGTAAAGGTTCTGGTGTGTAGCATGGACGGTATATAAAAAGTAGGAACTTGCAAGTAAGAATTTATTTGAATGAGAATGAATGAGAGTTGGAGAATGAGCTTCTTCTCACTTGATAAACAACATCAGTAAACATTATCCTAACTGGTAAATGGTCTCTTTTGATAATCTCAGGTCTTCTTCAGTAGAACATTTTTCAAAAAACTCAACACGGTTCTGACCAAATTGCAAGTCAAGGCTTCAGAATAGAGTATATATTCTTATGGGTGTCATTTCTAATGGTTGCCACTGTGGTTTTTAGCTCTTCTTTCTACAACTACTATACTAATACTTTTCCTGCAGACGTGCCAAGACAAGCCCCAGATATCAGTTTAAGGTGTCTACCAACAATTCAATATTCTAGATACACAGAAAAGTGACAAATCT
Source organism: Microchirus variegatus (assembly GCF_963457635.1). Classification (NCBI taxonomy): domain Eukaryota; kingdom Metazoa; phylum Chordata; class Actinopteri; order Pleuronectiformes; family Soleidae; genus Microchirus; species Microchirus variegatus. The sequence continues at coordinate 16,891,833 of NC_139813.1, forward strand.
AAACATTTAAATAAAATCAAACCTCCACATATTTATTTCTCTGTCTGTATGTTATTCCCCTGCTGACCAGGTGATGGCAATAGCTACATTATCATCATGCTACAACAACCCCATGGTGTTCAAGGGAGTGGTAAAGATAAGGAAGGGACAAGCTGTCACCCTCATGATGGAGGCCACCAACATGAGAGCGGTGCACACCATTATCTCCCAGCACAGCGAGGAGGTGGGTGGTGGTTGTCAAAACCGTTTTTTTCTTGGATCGCTGCACTCCAAAAAAAACACTTTCTTTCTTAACACAACCAGTCCTTCTTTCCCTCCTCTGCAGATTTTGCAGAAAGTCTCCCTCACTGACCCGTCACGGGACAAGACGCTGCACATCCTGGCTCTCATCCGGGAGAAGTCCACGCTGTCACAGTCCAGCTTCTCCTCCAGGACCCACCACCTGTCGCCCATGTACTTGTCCGCTGCCATGCTGCTGGCCGCGCTCAGCTGGCAGTATCTCAGCGCCACTGCGGCACAGGCACAGGGCACCAGCGACATGCAGGGGAAGTGAACCTCATCGCCCCCCTCACCTTTCCTGGGGGTTACAGACTCAGAAAAGCCCTCTGGAGGTCTGGTTCTCCTCTCATCAGAGAAATCTCAAAGATATCTTCCCTGGTTCTTCCTCGTTTGTTACAGACGTTACAGCATCAAGGACATACTTAGTTTTTTTAGGAGGTTCCGGTTGCAGGCTGATCTAATCATGATGGGAGCGACAGTGAATCGTTGTAGTCCATCCGACATCTGGAGTAAAACGTCTTTACACACAATTTAGTGTGGTTATATTCACCAGCATAAATGGCACTTTGAACAGGGGTTGTGTTGTTGTCTGATAATAATTTACGCGAATCATTTTTTGTTTCTTTGTATCTGATTAGTGTGAAATATTTTTGCCTTTTTGTTTCGTCTTAATTTTCAGAATTCACAGCAAAAATATATACTAGATAAACGAGAGTGGGCCGAATTGTTTCAGTATGCGAGGCCAGACAAGACACTGCCTTCTTTTAGGCGTTTTCAGGAACCCCGGTTACAAAACTTCTTTTAATTTCTTCTCAAAATAGATGTTTCATGTCCAAACTAAGCTAGCTAGATATTTTATACTTAAAAAGTTTCCAGTGGGGGAGAAACACCTGCCAGAGCATTAACGATGTTTGTATGTGCTGAGTCGATCATGCGGGTAACATCCCATCAACACACTTCTGTCTGTGTTCATTTACTCTTTGTACTTTGACATAGGAGAAAAAGGAACAATTTAAGGGGGGGGGGGGTAGGTTTACGTGACATGGGGTGTTGACGTGAATATGGGAGAATAAAGAAAAAAAAAATTACGCAAATGTATAATATCAGATACATGATATATGTTTATTGAGACCGTTAGCTGAAGTGTCCTTAATACAGCTTTGGTGAGTAGAAAGGCCAGCACTAGAGTAACCTTGCACAGAACCAAAGGAGAGCTACAAACATTGCTATGTAATGTGAATTTCTGATTTGTATATATTTGAACAAATAAAGAGGTGAAACGATCTAAACATTGAGTGATTGATTTATTAAAAAAGTTGATTGTGCAGAAAAAAAAACGACAGTCATGTTTACAGCCCGTTTGTTTAAGTGGGTCAACCGTGGAAGATGATGCTGGCGTTTTTTACGTTTTATTTTACAGCAGATCAAGGTCCATGTACACTGGCAGAAACACACAAACACACACACATTTGCGAGTGAGGACATAATGCATTCCCTTGCCCCTTAAATGCCTAACCCTTACCCTACCCTAAACTCGATTCTAACCCTAATATCAGGTCTTAACCCCCAAAAAGCTCTTTAAAGATGTTAGGGCCAACCAAAATGTCCTTATTTTCCCAACTGTCCTCAATCCGTATGGTGTATATGTTTGGGCATCAAAAAGCATCAAATACACACACATATACAGAATAATAATAATAATTTTTAGGATTATTATGTGTACAAATTCAAAAATCAAACATATTATAACACATAAATGTATAATGTCCGTGATAGTTGGACTTGTGTCACAACAATAGCAAGATCCCAGGTTTAAGAGCACCTGTTTAACCTTTGGAAAGACATTTTGTGGGTCACATGAGATTTAAACACATGATCCATGTGATCACACAACGTGTGCCTTGTAAAAAGGACCAGTGACAAATAAAAAGACTGAAGGAGAAAAGTTTTGGACCCACTTTGAGAGTGAGAATTGTCCAGAAGAAGAGCAGTCAGGTAAAAGTTACCACTTAGATTTGAAAATCTTTTCTTTTTGTTGCATTCTTATTACTGTGAATTCTCTGTGTCAGGCTTAAAACCAACAAATGTTAATGTAATAGATTTTGTATTTGACATGTCTCTATATATAGATACAATATACAAACAAATAAATACATCACCCACAAGTCTGTGGCAGTCTGTGGTTGATGTTTACTTGTACAAATACCAATATATAGCCAAATTAAAATTATATTAGTATGAAAAACAAAAAGTCTTGAACTGAACATTTATTATAAATTGTAGAATTATGCCAACCATTATGTGGGAAAATAATGTGTGATCTTCATGCTGTAACGCCTTCCTCTGCTTCTGCTTGCTGACTGTACGATCTGTGTCTCAGAATGCATCGACTCGTTCTCCTCTACGTGCTGGCGACTGTGTCAGTCGCCTGGTCTCGTCCTCAACTCGGCCTTCTCTCCTCAGAGATGGTCGACTTCATCAACGAAGCCAAAACCACCTGGAGGGTGAGACCATCTATTTTAAACAGCTCATCATAATTCAGCTGCAAAGAATAATAGTAAAACTATGAATGTCTGTTCACCTGTTTTGCTCCAGGCTCGACAGAACTTCTATAACACTGATATCAGCTATGTGAAGGGACTCTGTGGGACTATACTGAATGGACCTAAACTGCCAGAGGTGTAAGTTTTAATGACAGCAGGTGTATTGTCTCACATGTCCACACAGGTGACAGTCAGCAGGTTCCTCTCAGCTGTAGCTGCTTTCCGTGACTGTACTCTCTTGTTCAGGGTTCATGATGTTGAGGGCGTGCAGCTTCCGGACAACTTTGACGCACGTCAGCAGTGGCCCAACTGTCCCACAATCCAGCAGATCAGAGACCAAGGCTCGTGCGGATCCTGCTGGGTGAGACGAACCAACAGAACACCACAACAGTGCTAAATAAATCAAAATAAGAGCCATCATTCATCTCCTAAAACTAGCATTTTTGTATCTGCACACATCATGTGGCCAATAGATGATTCAAATTGAGATTTCCCTCACAGGCTTTTGGGGCAGTTGAGGCCATTTCTGACAGGTTGTGCATCCAGAGCAGTGGTAGGATCTCTTTGGAGATCTCAGCGGAAGACCTGCTTTCCTGTTGTGAGGAATGCGGCATGGGGTGAGTGATCTGACCGTATTCGTGGCCCGTATAACACACCACACAGAACAATGAGCAACACTTGTGATGTTTTTATTGTCCCTGTGGTCGCAGCTGTTTCGGCGGTTATCCCTCTGCTGCATGGGAATACTGGACAAAGAAAGGGCTTGTGACAGGAGGACTGTATGATTCCAAAGTTGGTACGTGTCAACGTAAAAGAGGTTTAAACAACTGCACGGAAAGTCTGAACTGACATTCATTCACACAGGCTGCAGGCCCTACACCATCGCTTCCTGTGAGCATCACGTAAATGGAACTCGTCCACCATGTCAGGGTGAACAAGAGACTCCTCGATGTGAGATGATGTGCATCGATGGATACTCGCCGTCCTATCCCAAAGACAAACACTTTGGTATGAACTCATCTAACCGTCCACTGTTTTATATCCTGCACATTTTTTTTTTCAACTTTGACCCAATGTTTTTTTACGTGTTTCCTTTTTTTCAGGGCAAAGCTCGTACAGTGTACCGTCGCAGCAGGAGCAGATCATGACCGAGCTGTACAAGGGTGGGCCTGTAGAGGCAGCTTTTTCTGTGTATGCAGACTTTCTACTGTATAAGACAGGTGAGGCTGATACAGTTTCTGTTTTTTTAAATTCTTTTTTTGCCATTAACAAGGAAAATATCCATGCCCATGTGTATCATGGTTACATTTATAGCAAAGTTCATGTTATATATTATATTTTCATATTCATATTACATGTAGACCTGCCCCTGTGTTTTGGGGGGATGGGAATCTGTATCAGTCAGTATCGTTTTTGGTCCAATACTAGTCAAAAATCACTGGATTGGATATGGGACAGATAAAAATGTATTATACGATAAAATCCAAAAATCCAAAACATATGCACAGACAATAAAAATGTAAATAAAAATCAGCAAGAGCATTTTAGCTGAGTCATGTTTATACTGTATCGGACTAATATTGGTATGGGTAGATACTTGTAGAGTTTATGATATTGGTATCAGTATCGGACCACGAAAAAGTGGTATCATCCCATCCCTGATTTTTTCTAAAAATTTGAACTTATGGTCAGAAAAACAAACAAACTTGATGCTCTCAATTTTTAACTGAACAGTAAAAGTTTGGAGAATTTTCACGAATAAAATAGATTCGTTTTTGGATTTGCATTTCAGACTTTCAATTGAAGGATATGTTCAGTCCTGCAGTTAATATTATGGATGTTGCAGTTCACTTTGACACATCACCAATCAAAAACTCCGTTTCTTTAGATCGTCTTTATTAAAATGTGATTGTACTTGATGTTATTGTAGGTGTGTATCAGCACGTGACAGGGGAAATGCTGGGCGGTCACGCCATCAAGATTCTGGGCTGGGGTGAGGAGAATGGGACGCCCTACTGGCTGGCTGCAAACTCCTGGAACAGTGACTGGGGAGACAATGGTAAAAAAAAAAAAAAAAAAATCACCATCCATCCTATTTCAAGTGGAGAACAGCGTGATATCACAGCATGTATTGAATGGAAATGTGAGGAAGAGTTGGCCGTAGCTCACGTCTATTGTGTCCTCTGATTTCAGGTTTCTTCAAGATCAAGCGTGGAAATGATGAGTGTGGTATCGAGTCAGAGGTGGTTGCAGGAATCCCACACAACTAGATAAAATAAGTCCCCGCTGCAGTAAACAAGACCGGTGTTTGACCGGAGGTGTAACATTTGCAACTAAAGGCAAATGTAATCAGTAGATAATAAACTGTACAACATGATGGAACCAAATCATTTGTGGTTGCTTTGTTATTCAAACAGTTTTGCTATATAAAACCTAAGAATCGTGTTAGTGTTTTTCATGTTATGGCACTGGGGGATTTAAATATAATGGATTTAAAGAAAAGCCTGAGGCAAAAGACAACAACTGAATATAACGAATCCACTCGCAACAAATCAGACATGCATGAAAACCCACACAATTTAGAGTTTAGCAAACCAGAGCAAGATGCAGTAAGGTGGTTTATTCTCCCTTAATCTCGAGATGTTGCTCACATGAGCTCTCTCTTTCATTTCTAGGAGACACAGAGACGACTTTATCTTCCACTGAAATTATTTCTGTTAGGTATAATTCAAATTAAAATGTAGACACTGTAAGGTTTTGCTATATAATAACATTATTATTAGTAGTATTATTATTAGTAGTAGTAGTAACAGCATTTTTATTATTATTTGTGTAAAGCCTAAACCATTAAATAATTGACAGAAAATTCAAATTCTTTGAAACTGGAGACTTTATTGGTCCTTCTGAACAAACAAACAAACAAAAAAAAAAATTCAATTTCCATATAGGAGTTTTTGTATCATTTGAATCAATTATGAAAATAAGCCCTACATAAATGTAATAGTTAAAGGTGCCATATGTAAGAATGTGGTCAAAAACAGTTACTACATTCAAATTCAAAATACAGAGGTCTTTTAGGTTTCATTTTCTGACGTAACTGGCAACCCGTGGTTGCTCGGCAGCAGAGACTCTACTGATTGCAATGATTGCTAGAGGGCGGTAGGTGGCGCCACATGCCAAAACATGATTTCAAAACATAAACATGATTTACAGTCTGTAAAATATTTTTTTAATGCAAATATTTTGGCTGTACTGTTGTTGTTGGTGAGTTCAGTTTGTTATATTAATATTATTCCTGAGTCTGTGTGACATATTAGGAGGATTTTATGGCCAGTTGTTTTAGATTTATTACATAATGCACCTTTAAAAGAAATTAGAGTACTATTTATTTTCCCCAATATTTGATTTTCATTATTATTGTTTCTGGTGTCTGGAGTACTAAGTTAAATAGCGCCCCCTGCTGACCGGAAGCAAACATAACGCATTACCTTATCTTGTGATTTCGACTGTGAGAGAAATGTTGTGTAAGCAGAACGCTTCTGATAACCTTCCATTGTCGCTCTGAGAAACAACAGGGGCAAACTTGAGCTCCAGAACACGACACCATGTCGTCAGGGGTGAACATGAAGTCATTGTGTAGTACCTCACTCAACCACACAGCCGGATGTAGCGCTAAAGACGAAGAAGTGGGAAGAAATAAAATGACGCATGCGCGTTGAGAAACTTCCATGTTTGTAGCCGGTAAGTCAGAGTGGAGGCGGTCATGGCGGCGGCGAATATTTGTCATTGGTCCAAGGTCTGAACAGACGATGTGCGGTCATGCCCGGGGGCAGGAAGAGTCTGTGTCCGCCGCACACCGCTGGATAAAACACCGCTGAGTGAAGTGGCTCCGGCAGATATACCAGCGCCGTGCTGCTGCTGTCAGAGCCAGAGCTCCACCCTGCCGGTGTTTAAGCTGGCGACGGTGATGCTGAGGAAGAAGGCAGGTTGTCGGATATAATTACTCAAGTCTTTCTGTCAGTTGTCTGTCGAGGAGCCGCTGACTTTGCCGGTTGAGGTCGAGCGGGCTTCTCTGTGAGCTGTGACTGTTTACATAGATTATTACCATGCTTCTGTCACACTTGGAGCTGTGGAGAACATACTGGGAATGTGTTTCCAGGCCTTACACGGTGTTCATCTGTTCCCTCACGGCCGCACTGTACTATCTGTGGGGCCGCAAGTGTCAGGTCAGTCACTGCGGTCCAGAACCATGTCCACTCCTTTAAGAAACCTATTTCTCTGTTGTATTTTTATTTATTTAATCTGTAATCCAAGCTAACTTAAATGTATTTTTCCTTTGTACTTTAACTCTATTTAGTTTTATTATATTTTGTAAAACTGGATTGTCTGAATATTACAGTAGTATTATTTAATTTAGCGATTTATTCTTGTTTAATTGGTTGTTATTAGTAGTAGTATTATAGTTTGTGTGTGTGTGTTTTCAGTGTTTTATTATTAGCTATTTCTATTTCTAAGTTTGTGGTGATGGGCCAGCACTAAGCTAAGTCTCTAATGACATAAGCTTCATGTGACACTCAACTTTCAGCTCTTTGAGAGTGTATATATGTGGTCTTTTGTTATTTGTAAAACACTAATTTGATACTATAATCCTTGAGCTTTTATATTCTTAATATGGTTTGTCTTGGGCTACAAGTAATGATTATTGCGTAAATATTCACTCCATTTTGGAACAGTAAGCAAACGTAATAAATAATCAATAGCTGGTTAGTCCTACTCTGTATTATTCATAAGAAGATTCAATGTCAAGAACTTAAACTAATCAGTTTACAACTGCTGTATACTGTGCCACTTGACAGTGTAACCTAGTTAAAGACACACAGCATATAATGATATGTAATTTAAGGCTGCAGTGACTAATTGATCAATAATCACTAAAAAAGAATAACCAACTACTTTGATAATCTCTTAATTGGTCTGAGTTATTTTTATATAATTAAAACTTCACAAATGTGAATATTTTCTGGTTTATTTAACATTTAATATAGAAACCGAATATTTTGGTTTGTCGTCATTTCAAGGATTTGGAAGCAGTCATTGACATTTTTCAAAAATTTATGCTGATTGATTCAGAAAAATAATGATCATACGTTTTTCATGAAAATAATCATTAATTGCAGCCCTTATATAACTAAGTGTTAATGAACCGTACATAACAAAAATACCTTGCATGCATGAGAACACATGCAAGGTATATACTTTCAGCTATGTCACAGCACAGGTATTCATGTTATCATGTGTTTTCCCCTCTGCTCAGACACCTGCTCTGGTCTGTAGTGAGGCTTTCAGTGCATTCCTTTACAAGCACTGTCCTCTGGTAGCAGAGCGCTTCAGTCCCACTCCGTGGTGCTGGGGAGGCCGCCTTCAAACCCTCGTCTGTGCACTCCTCAAATCCAGACCCTCCATCACTTATCGCAAGTAGGACAAATCTCTTGTTGGTTGGCACTCGAGTCTCTTTTTGTTTTATTGTTCTTTTGTCATGTTTTCTCTATGTTTCTGTCTTCCGCCCTCATTCCCTCAGTGAGCGGATCCGCACGGTTGACGGCGGTCAGATTTCTCTGGACTGGGTGGACAATCAGACCAGCGTGACCTACCCGCAATCGTCCACCCGTCCCACAATACTGATCCTCCCAGGCCTGACAGGAACCAGCCGACAGCCCTATGTGCTCCACGCCATCAACCAGGCCACACGCCGCGGCTACAGGTCAGTTGTGCTGCTCACTTGTCAAACATCTGAAATGTATAAATCCTAAAATGTATGTGATGAAACCGAGTGAAATTTAATTGCTGGAGATGTTTTCCTCTGTAGATGTGTGGTCTTCAACAACAGGGGAGTTGGACAGGAAGAATTGTTGGTGAGTAAATTGACTGAATAATATCCGTCTTACATTTTATTTTACTTCAGCTGCGAGCTAATCACTGCCAGTATGAGGTCATATGCTGTAATATAATAAAATCACACTGTGCACATAACATAGATTTGAAAACGATGGCATTTGCAATGCAACTGCAGCAATTTTTGGCTCCATGTGGATTTTTAGATGATGTTTCAGCCCCTCATCTTTCTACTCTACACCAGCGTTTGCATCCTGGTATGCTTGTTGATTCTGTGTCTGTTCAGAGAAGGCGTCGGGGCTAAATCATGCCCATGTTTGAAACGGAAGACACTTGCAGATCAACCTGCTCTATTGTAGTAGCTCAGGCCTCTTCTGTTCTCTCGCTTGCTTTTGCTTCAGACGCCCGTCACCTATTGTGCAGCTGACACCTCAGATCTTGAGTATGTGGTGCAACATGTCAAAGGGCTTTACCCACTTGCTCCTGTGCTTGGTGCTGGTGTGTCTATGGGAGGGTGAGTCATTGCAGAGGTTTCCACTCGCTGAAATTTTCTCTGAGATAATGGATCGCTTTCATCATTGATATTTTCTCTGCCCTTTTATTCAGTTCTCCCTTTCCTCTTTAGTTAAATGACATATTTTTATTTTTACCTTTTAACCCTTGAAGAATGTTGTTGTTAAACTACCTGGGCCGTAAACGCTCAAAGTCGGGGTTGGTGGCCGGATTTACAATCTCTGTTCCATGGGATGCACAGAAATCCTCCGACTCTATGGAAGAACCACTCAACTGGTTGCTCTTCAACACATACCTCACAAATGGCCTGTGTAGTGCTGTCACCAGGTCAGATAATTACTGTTTTCACAGATATCTTCATTTACTTCCATATATTGGCATTGTTGAGTTCATATTTCATTCATTTCGTCCCTCACAGGCACAGGAAGATGCTTGAAAAAGTAGTCGATATTGACTACGTCCTGAAGGTATGTCCTGACCTTTACAGCCACCTCTCTGTAATGGATTCTGCTCCTCTTTTCTACCCTTATCTACTTTCCACCTTCTCGTCCGCTAGGCTCGGACCGTCCGCGAGTTTGACGAGCGCTTCACGTCGTTGCTTTTCGGTTATAAATCCTGTAAGGAATACTACGCCGACGCCAGCCCAGATAGAAGACTCCACAACACTACAGTGCCCATACTGTGTCTCAACGCTGCGGATGATCCCTTCTCTCCACAGAATGGTGAGTAGGCGGTGGAAGAGGAAAGCTAAATGATATAAGCTGAAGGATGTAGTTGAAAAAAATCAATGTCACTTGCATTCAATCCTTTGCCAAATAACTTACACACTATGCTGAACCCTGCTCTGCGAAGGGCACATAGATATACTATATATAGACTACCGTTCAAAAGTTTGGGGTCACTTAGAAATGTCCTTATTTTTGAAGGAAAATATATATTTTTTCAATGAATATAACATTAAATAAATCAGAAATACCCTCTGTATATTGTTAATGTGGTAAAAAACTATTCTAGCAAACGTCTGGTTTTTAATGGAATATGTACATAGGTGTATAGAGGCCCATTTCCAGCAACCATCTCTCCAGTGTTCTAATGGTACATTGTGTTTGCTAATCACGTTAGAAGGCTATTGGATGATGAGAAAACCCTTGTCAATGTCTTGACTATATTTTCTATCAGGGTATCCATGTCGTCTTAAAAAATCTTAAATCCAATAATTTGAATTTAAGGCCTTAAAATGTCTTAAATTCTCCTAAAATCTCATAAAAGGTCTTAAAAATCTATTTACGTTATGTTTATTTAAAACATGCATGAACTTCAGTCTCGCTTTGAAATGTTTCTATTTTTGAGGATGTGATAACACAACTACAACACGGAACTAAAGTAGGCCACCTGTGCTGCCCGGTGAGAATTTATCGAGCACCACTAGCTAGTGTGCTGTGCGCGCGCCGCGGTGTGTTACAGCTTAGCATAGCAGCGGAGAAAGCTTAATGAAAGCCCACAGCTAAGCGGAATTGCAAGTTCAACGATTTGTGGCTCCAATTTTCCTTCATGTCTTTTGTACTTTTTGCCAGTATGGATTTGAAATGGGTCTTAAATTGTATTCATTATGGTCTTAAAAAAGTCTTAAATTTGACTTGTTGAAACCTGCAGAGACCCTGTCTATTCATTTTGCAACTCTTTTAATGGGTAAAAATGTGAGTTTTAATGGAAAACACACAAAAGAATTTATAACTTTTGAATGGCAGTGTACACCATGTTAAATTGCTGGCAGTGTTTTGGTAATTACTCAGACTTCCTAATGGTAGTGACAGAGGTTCCACACTGGTTCCTTAAACTGATGTAATGTAATCATAGTTGTTTTTGCCTGGATATTAAATCATAATCATTCCCCCCCCATCACAGCCTTCCCTGTGACGATCGTCCAGAGCCTGCCTAATGTCGCTCTGCTGTTGACGTCTCACGGCGGACACATCGCCTTCTTGCAGGGTTTCTTTCCCCGCGGTGAGAGCTACATGGATCGGCTGTTTGGCCAGTTTGTCCAAGCGGCCTTTGAACACCCAAAGGACATCAAGAAAGCCTGTGGCGTCAAGGTGAAGTAGATGACCTGGGAGATCACTTGCCCCTGTTCATACTCTGAGCCTGACGGTATAGTGGAGTAACTGCCTCCTGTGAAACGAAAACAAAGTCGCTGGCATTACAGCAGTAGACGAGCAATTCATGAAGAAAACAAAACGAAGAAGCGTTGCTTAGCTCTGCACGCTGCTGTTCTGCCTCCTTCACGTTGACGCCGAGAACGACCAACTGTATTGTACAATCGCGTGACCTCGTAGCAGTTATGCAAATCTACCTCTCATTGTCTCGAGATTTTCCTTTTAAAAGACGGTCGCAAGAAGTGGACAATAATTCGCACAATATTTTAAAAATGAAGGAATCTGGTCACACGAACTGTTTTGGTGGACATTATCTCACTCCTTCCATTCCACTTTGACATGAAGCACTGTATGTTAAGTTAATTTGTGTTAGTATTAGTATTCTAAGTTAGAAAGTTGGTGCTTGGGAAAAAGGTTATTTAAGTAGAAATGAACTGATATGTAGTGATAGAGCGGTGAAGTTGTAGATTTCGTTTTACCCTTTTATTCTTCTTTGGTTTCACGATATTTATTTTGTTTTCTGCCTCAAAGTATGAGTCCGCCCCCTTTTCACCCCTCCTCCTCCTGCATGCATATTTTACATTTTACACAAGACTACAGTAGAGGTAATCCTGTTTTAATGATTAGCTGTAAATCCCATACTGGAATTTGATTACACTGTGTGAGTGTTGAGATTACACTCACACAGTAGGAATACATTTTATCCATTGTGTTTTCCATGAAGGAAAAATATGCAATTATACACTAGGTTCATAATCTGTGGATTTATTTTTAAAAAATGTGTATGTGAGGCAGTGTATGCTTGTGTAGTATGCGTGGTTGGAATGTAAATAATACAGTACATCAGGGGCAAATTAGTTGACTCTGGAAAAACTGGTCAAGCTCAACGTGGTGTTTATAATTTCCTCTGTCTTTTACGCACATTGTTGTTTGCCGGATGAGTGACAGGTGAAGGAATGCAGCGCCCCTCTTGTCAATTACTGTACATAATTCACTAAAAGCTGCCATTTTATGACTCCCCAAATGAAGATTGTAGCAGACAATTCTGCTCATTTTTAGCAGCATTGTGTTTTTTGTTTTTAACGTAATATTTTTCCTGGATTAAATTTGATCTTGATTTGAAAACATGTATTTTCTCAAAAGTTTTTGCAGTTGAAAGCTATATTCAGTGTTTTTTCTTCACTGTGTATAAATCGAAGGACACTTTTTTCCCCCCCAGTTGAACTGTGAGAGCTTTGAAAACGACAGTCGGTGAAGATTGTCATCTTAAAGTCCTGTGGGCATTCTGGACTATTTGTGTGGTCACTGAATTACACTTGAATTAAATAGCGGTAAACGTAATCTCAAATTGGGATTTTAAATCGATTCCTTTTAACAGCGATGTTTTATCTGCGTTTGCTGTGATTAACGGCGTCACCGCGTGAGCTTCTTCTATGGAAAAATGTCATCATGCGCTGCCCGTCACCGAGTGAAATCCAAGCCCTTTTATCTGCGAGTGGAGGGGTCATTAATGTCGTTGATTAACCAGACTGTGTATCAATAATTAACTGTCAACAATAAAGGCCCACGCCCTCTGTCACAGTGCTCACCCTTCAGCCTCATTTAGATTCATGTAATTCAGCCTGGAACACATCCAGTGGTCTTTAAATAGAAACTAGAGATAGATTTTTGTTGGGATTGCTTGCACTTTTGACCCTGTGGGAGTACAATTCAGGAATGCATGAGTAAGTGGACATTTACACTTATTGAGAAAAAACAACAACCGAATTGGCAGATATTATAAATAGATTCATATGAATCCTTGTTGACCATGCAGGATGACTATGTAAGAGGCTGCTCTGGGTTGATTTATGGAACTTGTTAAATTCACTGGGATATGAACGTTGCTCTCTGTGTTGTTTAAAAGGATCTACCTGTAACGTGGTGTATCGCCCTCTGTGGTATAACACTCACTTTTATTTAGATGATTTAAATATAGACACCTATTGCAGTAGATACTCTGACACGCTCTGACAGTTGGAGCCTGCAGGTCGCGCTCCTTTCTATCAGCTTTAATGATTCCCCATAAATAACCAGTGTTTCCCTAATACATATTGTCCTCTTGTCACTTCCCCTTTCTGTCACCGTCTACATCAGTGACGGATTAACACTGTTTACGTCCACGTCCACTGTAATGTGTTTCAACAACAGCTGTAGCAGTGAGACAAAACAAAAGTTATTCTACCAAGGCCAAAGTATACAAGAAGTGATTGTTATATTTAAAGGTTAATTAAAGGTAAATGTATCACTGCTAAATGTCACAGGATTCACAAACCATTGTGTTAAAAAAAACAAGCCCTGACACATTTAAAGGAAATGACACTGCAAAAAATTGCTGTAACAAAAAAATGTCACCAAATCACACTTGAGCTGTGCAAATTTCTATCACGATGTTCTCGCTCTCTCCGCTCCATCCTCCTCCTCCTCCTGCCTGTCTACACTCATCTACCTGGTGTGATGGGAGGAGCCTCGGGTTATGGTTAATGATTCAACACCGAGAGCTGCTGAGACTGACAGATAGAGAAAGAGGAGGAAAAAAAAAAAAAAATGAGAGTGAGAGAGCAAAAAACAGTAGATAGGGCAGACACGAGTGTGAGCTGAAGAAGGAGAAGTAACGCTGGGGACATAGTGGACACTGACTACATGTGTGTGTGTATGTGTGTGTGCTATCAGGTGTGTCCATTCTGTAGTCATCAGGGGGAGGAAGGTGGGTCAGACAGACAGGTCAGTCAGAGAGACTGTCCACATAGACGTCATAACTGACAGTGGATCTTGCAAGAAGAGATTTTTTTTTGTCTTTGGGCTCCTGTAATCCATGCGGCTCTGTAGACTGAGCAGATTCTCCTCATCACACAACCTGCAGGTGAGTGAGTGAGTGAGTGAGTGAGTGCACTCTGACTTCCATTAGGTCTCTTGAGTGTTGGATCATAAAGTGTTGTTGGCAGACTGTGTGCTGCAGGTTTTTAATGCATGTAAACGGCATTAAACACAAGGGGGAAATACACGTTGAGAAAGTTGAGATTGTGCATAAGTCTCAACACACTCGGGGAGGGCATGTCGTGTTCAGGTCGTGAGGATTCGGCTGTAGTGACACACGTGACCATGCATTAGTGATGAGGCAGTATAGAGTGTAATGTACAGTATATGCTGCCTGTGCCTATACATAATGGCATCATGTTCCTGCTGAGAGGCTGAAAAAGCCGACACATGAAAACCACCTTCTTTTTTTTAGCTGCTAGTTTGAAATGCCTAAAATAATGCTCTGTTGATGGGAAATCAATGTTTTTCTTACCATTCATTAGTTGTGGCTAAAACATGCTGTGTATGTCAGTCTTTTGTGGCTATTACCATCCCATAAAAAGAGCATAAAGGAGCTAACACACGACCAGCAGCAGTATGCAGTTGCTTTTCTGTGCAGGGTTAATCTAAGGGTGGTTGAGGAACTAAAGTCTCCATCTGTGACTTCCGAGTATGGAGCAACACCCTTTTTTGTTGCTATTATGATTCCTGTAAAGAATTTTAATGGCCATTAAGTTTTCCTATATGACACAGACTGTGGTTTCTGGATTATCACGCTCTTGGATTGCACACGTCTATAATGTAGATTAAAGATGTTATTAGATTGACATCCATCGCACGTTGTTAGGCCATAGAATCAGTGTCCTCCTTTGCTGGCTCCACGGGAGCCATTTTATATTTGGCCCATCACGGTTTTGTTGTCTATTGTTCGGCGACTTTATGATTGACTTTAACATCGTGTCTAATCTCAGCGCTGTTCAATGTTCAGGGTGAGGCCGTGGTAACTGGGGTCACATGCTGAGCTTCAGTGATAGTCTGCAAACAACTTGTCCGACACGGGCTTCACTTGAAATGGAAGAGAGTGTGTGTGTGTGTGTGTGTGTGTGTTTAGTAAATTAAGGTCAGTTAACCTCGTGTTTGTGATGTTTGCCATGTCAACAGAGGCGTAAACATCTGTCCGTTCACTGCAAAAGGCCAACGTTTCGTTATCAGGGACTTTGTAAACAGATCGTTTAGATGGCACCGCTCATATCGGTGATTCTGGGTCTGGTCATTTGTTAGCTTGTACACACACACACACACACACCTGTGCACGCTATGGTTATAATAGATTTGGATTTTTCATTTGTTTTTATTTCGTTTTGACTTTTTGTTTTTTAGAATATGGAGTATTTGCCCGGTACAAGATTCAAAAAGGTCATAATAAGATGCCATTTTAACCCTTAGTGTTCCCACGGCACAGATCGGTGCAGCTGGTGCACCCTTGGTACATTTCCGCAGTAATAATAGACAACTCATTATATTATATATATTTTTAAATTAAAAAAAAAAAATAATACACTTCATATGAACCCAAACGGCTTTTGTATGTTATGTACGTATGTTGGTTTCAGTTAGTTATCAGTTTTTTTTTAACTCTAGTTAAACGAAAATGTTTTTTTCAATTTTGGTTCTCGTTATATCGTTAGTTTTTCATTATCTATATCACATACAGGTTTTTGCAGCTATTCCTCCAAGGACACTGCACTGACTTCCATTCATTCCATTCATTTGTTTACAGAGTAAACAAATATGTTATCAACTAACTTTAACCATAACCAGTTAATGCCTAACCTGGACCTTAACTTAAAGGTGCCATATGTAAGAATGTGGCCAAAAACAGTTACTACATCCAAATTCAAAATACCGAGGTCTTTTAGGTTTCGTTTTCTGACCTAACTGGCAACCCGTGATTGCTGAGACTCTACTGACTGCAATGATTGGTAGATGGTGGTAGGTGGCGCCACATGCCAAAACATGATTTCAAAACATAAACATGATTTGCAGTTTGCAAAAAAAAGATTTAATGCAAATATTTTGGCTGTACTGTTGTTGTTGGTGAGTTCAGTTATATGTTATATGAACATTATTCCTGAGTCTCTGTGACATATTAGGAGGATTTTATGGCCAGTTGCTTTAAATTTATTACATAATACACCTTTAACCACAATTCAAATCTCAGCTCTTTGACAGAAACAGGGTTTGGACCAGGATTTGGTCTCCATAGGGACTACTGAGTCCTAGAAAACGTCCTAAGGCGATAACAAAAAGACCCTAAAGCTGTGTCTTAACCCTCAAAAAAGACATTTAAAGTGGTGAGGACCAGCCATAATGTCCTCAAGCTCAAAATATCCTGTTAATCAAAGATTTACAGACACACACACACACAGTGTTTCCACTCACACATTTCAGCAGTAAATTATACAGCAGAGGTTGTTAATGTCCCTCATTAGTCTAGTTACACACAAACAAGAATGAAGAATAAAGAGATGGACACAATTCATACCTGTTTTTGTGCCATTGTTAATTAAAGGAGCAGTCATACATGTTTAGCAGGGTGTGACAGTGTTCAGAAAGCACCCCGTCGTCTGTCCATCATTAGCCTGCATTATTCAGTGGGCCTCTTGCTGTGTGCAGGCAGTGCAGCCGAGTTCAATGCCTTAAAAACGGGCATCATTTGCATATAGACATGTCCGCATGTTTCGTTTCATTTCTGATTACATTGTTCTTACTCGTCTGATTGCAAACTCTGTTGATTCTTTACATGTATCGTCTTTTTTTCAGCCATGGAGAAGCAACTAGAGGACCTGAGGCAGCAGCTGGAGAAGCAATGTATGATCAACCAAGAGCTCCAGAGGCAAAATAAAGACTTAGGTAAGAAGATAACTGCATAAAAAAATAACAATAAGCAGCAGTGTAGAGGAAGTCGACGTTGGGTTTTGCAGGGGGAGGTGCTTGTGATCCGGAGTTGCATAAGAATACACAGAAGGTATAGCTGAAGAAATAAACACTCAAATATCGCTACTAGTAACAAATATTATGTCTGACCAAAAAAAATGAAGCTTATAAATCATTCAGGAGAAAGAACAGAGAGAGATGATATTCTGTTTATTACCTCTGTTTTTATTCTTGCAGAACAACGACTCAATGAGAAAGAAAAACTTTTGCAGGAGCTGCACGGTCACTATCATGACCTAGGTAAACACACACACACACACACACACACACACACACACACACACACAGCCGGAGCATGGCAGCTCTTCACAGTGTTTAAGCTTCCCTTAGCGCTACTCTGACTTTGTCTGTTTCCAGAGTTCCCCTCCCATGGCAGTAATGTAATTGAACCCGAGGTCAGGAAGAGCCGCGCGGCCGTCATCGCCCCTGAACCGATCCAAGAGACTCATGAGATTACACGCTCCAGGGTCAAGAAAACTGCCAGGTTGGCTCACAGAACTGCTGTTGAGAGAATATTATCCCCCTTTTTGTTGTTGTTAATTAGACAGCACAGGAGCTTCTGTTTTGCTATTGTGGCAGCAGATCCAAGTCTAATTGTCTTTTCCATGTAAATAAAGTATCACGTGTGTGTGTGTGTGTGTGTGTGTTGCCCTGAACTTCAGCTGACCTTAGTACAACGTGATTCTCTCTCTCTCTCGCCCTTCTCTTTCCAGTGAGACTAATCTGATTGTCAAAGCCATACAGAAGAATGACTTCCTGAGCCGCCTCGACGATGAGCAAACAGCCATGATGGTCGACCTGTTGGTGGTGCATAACTTCAAACCGGGAGAGGAGGTCATCAAAGAGGGCTCTGAAGGAGACAGCATGTACATAGTGGCAGGTGGGGACACACCTGTGTGTGTTTTGTAAAAAAACTGAATAGTATAGTGCGTAAAAAATATTTGAAATCAGTTTTTTTCCTCTATCTTTTGTAGCTGGGGAGCTCCTTGTCACTCAGGGAGGACAGGACCTCCGAACTCTAGCTACCGGCGATGTGTTTGGAGAGCTGGCCATTCTGTACAACTGCAAAAGAACAGCCACGGTCAAAGGTCAGCCCACACGTGATGATGATGGGACCAGCGAAGCTTGATAATGAAGCAGATTACGGTGTAAACCTACAGTCTGTGGTGCCATGGGATTATTTCTGTATGCAGTGTTAGACGGTACACTCTTAGAAATAATGGTTCCAAAAGGGTCCTTCTGCAAGGGCTGAGGTTCTACCTGGAACCATTTGCATCAAGGGTTCTTGGTGGAAGCCTCCAAAAGGGTTCCAGGTAGAACCTTTTTTTAAAGGTTCCACCTCAAAAGGGTTCTCCTATGAGGACAAGCCAAAGAACCATATTATGGAGTGTAGAGATAAAAAAATTAGTGATTTAAACCCTTAGTGCTCACGTAGCATGGATCTGTGCAGCAGGTGCACCCTTGGTAAATTGCCGTGGGAATAATACACAACTCCTTATATGGACATCCTGGGAGTGTGTCTTTATAGGTCACGTATTCAGGTTTTTTTTCCTGTCTTTTTGTGTGTTGTTGATGAGTCAAAGTAACGATTCATTTTATATCGCATTTTTAGTAGCGATAATTGTGCAGATATAACAAAATTAGAAAAACGAGCCAAGTGAACTTTGAGCTGTGACATATTTCCAACTTTCACAATTTCAAACATTTTGAGTCATATTTGCTCAGGTGTGTTAATAAAGTTGGTGCACATAAAAAAAAAGGATATAAGATATTCAATATTGCACATTCTTATACCCTCTGTACATTCACAATAAGGGTTCTATAACGGTTCTTCTGAGGTTCTACCTGGAACCATTTGCTTCTGAAAAAACCTTTCCTGAAGAAAAGGTTCTTTGTAACACTAATAGTTCCAGTAAGAACAATTTTGATCCAGAGAACCCTTTAAAACCTCTTTCCTGAATAAAGGGTTTTAAAAGGGCCCTGGTGGAACCCTCCAAAAGGGTAAACCTTTATAAAAAGGTTCTACCTGAAGCCAAAAAGGGTTGTCCTATGAGGACAAGCTGAAGAATCTTCTAATTTTAGCTAGCACTTTTATTTCTAAGAGTGTGTATACTTTACGATAACATAGTAATGCTGTGTTCTAAGGGTTAAGGCCCATATCTGTAATCTACTGTGTGTTCTGATCAAGTGTTCTCCACCTGACCTCACTACCAGAAGCTTTTCCCTCACTTGTGTTGCAGCGAAGACAGTGGTACGTCTGTGGTGCATGGAGCGACAGACCTACAGGACCATCATAACCAACAAATCCAAGAAGAGACGAGAGCAGCTCATGGGCTTCCTGAAAACGTGAGTTCACCCAAATACTCTCACATTTTGGGGGAACAATTACTCTTAAAAAATGCTTCATAATAGACAATGCAACAACTCTTCAGCTGTAGTTTCGTTGTCACAGGTCTCACACTCTGAAGGACCTGAATGATGCCCAGTTGTCCAAGATCATTGATTCCATGGAGGAGGTGTGTACTTCAATGATCCTTTGTGAACTAGGATGTTACCACCATGTCTATATAAATATAAACCCTTGTGTTTTCAGGTGAAATACCAAGACAAAGACGTGATAGTACGAGAAGGAACTGAAGCAAACACATTCTACATCATCCTCAAAGGAGAGGTAGTGTAGTGTGGACGTACTCTGCCATTAAACATGATACTGCACAAGTCTCTCTTATGTAAACCTGCAAATGTTCTCCCTCTGTCAGGTCCTGGTGACTAAGAAAGTGCACGGTCACCAAAAGCAGATTCGCAGGATGGGGAAAGGGGAGCATTTCGGGGAACAGGCCCTCATACGGTAACCACGGCAACACAACTCATGCTGAGGTTCATCGCTTGAAAACCCTGTGAAACATTCACTCCCTCTGTGTGCACTCTTTAGCCTCTTCTATACTCCACACTCGGTCATTTTCAGTCACTGTAGAGAAAAATGACTTCATTACCAACGATAATGAAGAGTTTTTTTAATTGTTAAAATCTTCTGGACATTGATTTTAATGCAAAGCTGTTGTTTTTATGGTTTCGCAGTGAAGTTTTGAGGACGGCCACCTGCACTGCCGACGGCCCTGTGACTTGCTTCTCCATTGACAAGGAGTGAGTCTGACATGGCTTTAATTTTTAATGCAAAAGATGGCGATGTTCTTGTTTGTTCAGCCAGTTTCTCCTGGAGTTTAAAATGGGGGGGGAGGTGTGGTAACACTCAAGGGGATTTTTATTTCTTGTTTTGCCTTTTCCAGAGTTTTTGAAGAGACGATCCCCATCGAACACCTGGAGCTGTTTGACGAGTAAAGAACATCATTATCATTCTAGACGTCACTGTGTCTTACACAGACTGTTGTATGTTGACTCTTATTTGTTTGCTTGTTTGTTTTACCCCCAGCTCCAAAATGCTGCAAGAGGTTCCTCAAAAATCAAGGTGAGCTACCGTTGGAGGACCATGAAAACACAAATGTGTGATAAAATGACACGAAATAACAACATTTTTGTGTGTCGTCCCTCAGTCCGCCGTCCACTCTGAAGTTTAAAGATCTGGTGCCCATGTTGTACCAGGAAGGTCGATACCAAGGAGATCCTGTCACACTTGGAGTCGGAGGGTTTGGTCGCGTTTCGCTGGTGAACTTTTATTTTCTCTTTCATTATTTGCTCATGTGTTAGTTGTATTATTACTTCCTCTCATCTTGTGCAACATGGGAGTTTTTGGCATGTAAGCATTTAATATCCATGGTTTTCCTGCTCAAAATAAAGTAGATTGATGCCCAAACAGTTAGGGACAGTTTGTAAATGTACATTTATTTATTTAGTTAGGACATGAACTGAAAGTGAAATGTTACTTTTACGTTTTTTAAGTATATCGATTACTTATCCAACACTAATGTACAGCCCCATGTTAATATGAAGGAAAACATACATACCCTCCCTTTAACTTTACTTCTCTCTCTTCTGGAATAATTTAAATATGGTCCCTAACAAAGCCACAATATGCAGATATCTGACCTTAGAACAAACACCAGAACTACCAATAAAATATCAGTCTCTCACAAAATCCAACAAAATTTTTGGGCGGAAAAACAACTCACAACATAAAACAATAACTACTTAGAGCCAATATTAAAGGTGCCATATGTAAGAATGTGGCCAAAAACAGTTACTACATTCAAATTCAAAACACCAAGGTCTTTTAGGTTTCGTTTTCTGACGTAACTGGCAACCCGTGGTTGCTCGGCAGCTGAGACTCTACTGATTGCAATGATTGGTAGACGGCGGTAGGTGGCGCCACATGTCAAAACATGATTTCAAAATATAAACATGATTTGCAGTCTGCAAAAAAAAAATTTTAATGCAAATATTTTGGCTGTACTGTTGTTGTTGGTGAGTTCAGTTTGTTATATGAACATTATTCCTGAGTCTCTGTGACATATTAGGAGGATTTTATGGCCAGTTGCTTTAGATTTATTACATAATGCACCTGTAATATATCTTTTTTTAATTGTAAGATGACCACAGTGAACCATGGGAAATATTACGCGGTGAAGCGAGTCGGCAAAAAGCACATTGTGGCCAAGAGACAAGAGGAGCACATGCTGTTTGAGAAGAAGATCCTTAAAGCTCTCCAGTGTGACTTCATTGTCAGGTAACGTGTGACAGCAGACACCGGCGGCTAATTATCTCTTTACACTGCACGACATAATATGAGTCACTTTACCTGTTTTTCTGTGTGTGTGTGTGTGTGTAGGCTTTATGCAGCGTTCAAAGACACACGCTACATCTACATGGTCATGGAGTTCTGTGGTGGCGGGGAAATCTGGACCAAACTCAAAGAAGTGTGAGGGAGGATTTGTTAGTTAGTTTGTTCCTCATTGTAAAACTACAGGTTATCATTTGTTGTGTTATTAAATCATTGTTTTATGACCTGTGATGGTTTTATTAGAAAACTTAATCATTTGCCTTTGGGGCATTTGAGAGATAAACATATGCCGTCTCACTATAACACAGTTGGACGCGCAATATGCAGAGGAACAATAAAAGAGAACAATAAAATCAACTATAATTTTGCAACTACGGTCATGTGCCTGGACATATGGCCATAACAGCAATAATAATAATAACAAAAAGGTGTGTTAATATGTAAATTAAAGCCCATCTCTGTGATTGTTAGAGGGCGATTCGATGAGCCTATCGCCGTGTTCTGCACCGCCTGTGTGGTGGAGGCCTACGCTTACCTCCATAAGAAGAACATCATGTACAGAGACCTGAAGCCTGAGAACCTGATGCTGGACGTGAAGGGCTACGTCAAACTAGTGAGTCCCACAGTGAACCATAGTGTCATACACTCTGTGATTTTTGGTTGACGAATGCGACCACGCCAGTCCAGCTGGTGGCGCCACTCTAGGCAAAAGAGACAGTGGAGTAGATGGTAAACCGTGCATGAGGATGTTCTCCAACGTCTTGTTTTGTCCACAAACCAAAATGATTCACGTCTAATGATTTCTTTGTTATGTGGAGCAAAGAAACAAAGAAAATGTTCACATTTAAGAAGCTAAAACAATCAGAAATCTTCTTTTATTGATGAAAATAAGCTTCAAACCAAGCCATCGATGATCAAAATAATTGACGATTGATTTAGAAATCGATTCATTGTTTCACCTCTATGACCCTCTAGGACCCTTGTTTAAATGTAGACAAAACATTACAAGTTAAACAATTGTAAATCATATCATCAGCAGGGTCATATCTGTGTGTGTGTGTGTCTCTGTGTAGGTGGACTTTGGATTCGCTAAGGAAATGGTGCGCGGCGAGAAAACCTATTCATTTGTCGGTACGCCCGAGTACATGGCCCCAGAGATCATCAAGAACCAGGGACACGACTTTGCAGTTGACTTTTGGTCCCTTGGAATCCTGATCTTTGAGCTACTGGTGGGAAGGTAACACGAATACCACGAATCAATGAACCTACACTCTGATCTGGAAAAGGTCATTCATTCATTTTCTCCAAACTGGATGACTGTAACTTCTTTGTGTTGTTCCTGGTTCTTTCTGGACAGACGTCACATCACCACGTCGTGGCTCTCCAGTGTGAAGCATTGAATTGATATTAAGATTTTAATGATACATTTTTAAAGATTTTATGGATCTGGTCATGACCCTGATATCAGCCAGCTCACAGCCTTAGATTCTGCTGTACATCCCAACGCTGAGGCCTGAATCTAAAGTAACCCATGACTTCAGACTGACCGATGAGGAACTTGTGTTTTAAAAGTGCTATATAAATCAAATACTAATACAAATACTGATTGAGAACGTCCTGAATGAGATGAGCCAGTAGATGGCAGCAGGGAGTTATATCTGTGTCCTGCAGCCGTGAGCTTCATCTCTGTCCATCTCATAATTTTCATTTACAGATTCATGTTTGCTCTTTCCACAGTCATTACATTTTTAATATAATAAGAACCTTCACCTTTCAAGAAATGTTGAATTTTACACATTAGTTTTGAATTCTGTGTCTCTGAATATATGATAACATGAGTGTTGTCTCGTCTCTACTTCTCAGTCCTCCCTTCTCAAGCTCGGAGCCTCAGAAGATTTATGCCAAAATACTGGACGGAGACATCAAGTATCCACCGTACCTGAGTGAAGCAGCCAAGTCCATTATTAATAAGCTGAGCAGGTGAGGACATGGTGCATAGATGAACACAATGGTCCACAAGATAATTACAATTTCATAGAACTGCATTAAATCTTCATTGTTGTATTACAGCGTGTTTCTTTACACAAGTGCATCTTTTTTTTTGCAGACCTCGGCCAGGTCAGAGGTTAGGAAACACCAAAAATGGAATCAAAGACGTGCGGCATCACAGGTAACCGTCGGCAACATATAGTGTAAAGTGTTAAAATATAAAAGCAGGTACAGTAACGCAGCTCAGTTTGGTTTTATTTTGTAGTTTTAGTCCATTTTTACTGTGGACTGAGATGTTCAATTCTTTCTTATTGTGTTTTTTTCTCTCTTTCTCTGCTGCACTCAGGTGGTTTGGAAATATGAACTGGCACAAACTGAGAGTGGGTCAAGTTGACGCCCCCACAGTCCGACTTATACGCAAGGCAAGTCAAACCACTACCTACGCGTTTTTATTACATGATCTTACAAAACATGCAGCAGACTGATGTCTTTGGTAGTTTATGTTCTCTTTCTCGTTCTTTTTGCACACTTCATACCATAAACTACAAAATAAAAGCATGAGGCCATGAGTGGACATCAATGTCTCTCAAAAGGCAGATGTCCAAAGTTTGTTTTCTCGTCACAAAAATGTGATAAAGTTAAAATGAACATAAATATATTGTCCAAAATGATGCTCTAACCCACAATGCTGCTTGGTTATGACTAGAAATGAATATATTCAAGACATTTTTAGCAATATTTACCCCTTTTAAACATATTTTAACCACATTTATACCTGTCTCTTTAAACAGTTACAGTGAGATAAAGAGAAATCTGTGTTTTCCCCCCCACGTCAGGGCCCCTGCTACATCAACTTTGATCGTTTCCCTCCGGACCTGACCAAGGCAGAGGAGGAGTTCTCTGACTGGGATCGTGATTTCTGAACGTGACGTCTTTTAAAGTTTAAAAGGATCAAAGATAGAAGAAGAAGAAGAAGAAGCTCAATACTGAAAAAGAAATAGCATAACATTATTGGAGAAGAAGAAGAAGAAGTAATGGCAGATTAAACCCAGAAGTCAGTAATACAACATTACGGTCAGCATCTGCTGTCAGACACCGACTGAAAAAAAAACACAATCCATGTCCAATACTAATTAGATTTTTTTTGGAAGTGGACAATGTTTTTTTTCTTTTTCATGCTCCATTATTTCACTGCAGTTCAGGCAAAGGACCAAAAAAAAATGTGTTGTGCTGTGGAAGAAAAAATGTGGACATTCTGTTTCCAGACCTCCAGAGAGATTTGGTGCCGGATGAACAAGTGTCGCGAACGTCATCCAACACAACACTCTCTCCACTGATGAGAATAAAAAACACCAGCCAAGTGTTCAGCAAAGAATAAAAAGGCTCCAGTCATATGGTACAAAAAATATGACGCCATATCTGCCATATCCTTAAAGTTTATTGTCGTTTAAGTATTGTTCAAGTTGTTAATTATTGTAAACTGTCATTTGCTTTTTTTGAGTTAACCCCCTCCCTTCTTTTTGTGAGCAGATTATATTCATAACTAATTTAAAAAATTGTCCAGAACGTCATGATAAACACGACTCTTGTTTAGTAAATACAAAAGTGCTCTTGTGTGTTTCCCACTTCCTTCGCTGCATTACAATCAAATCCCATGTGTGAAATGTTGCAGTTTCTGCTGTTCTGCACTCTCTCACACACACACACACACACACACACACACACACACACACACACACACACACACACACACACACACACACACACACACACACACACACACACACACACACACACACACACACGCTGCATACTGAGGACCGGGTAAAAGTTCTTGCAAAGTGAGGACCAGCATTTCCACTTTATAAATCACCAAATCTCCAAATGTCTACTTAATGAATGACATCTATAAAGAACTACTGGGTGCAGTACCATAAAATGTCTGCAGGTGGAGCCCCAGAGCAAAAAGTGTGTGAAAAGCCAGGGCTGGAAAACGGGTAAAAACATATAACATGTAGTATAACATGTTTACAACCTAAGGAAGTGATTCCAATGAAAACAAAGTGAGGACTGGCCAAAATGTCCACACTTTGTAAAAATGACCTCACTTTGTTGGTTAAAAACCCTCACTGGTCCTCAGTATGCCGCAAGTACAAGAACACACACACACACACACTCGGTTTTGCATCCTTTGTTTGGACACCTTAACCATCACAAGTAAAAACCTAACCCTAAAACCTGGTCTTAGTTCTCACAATGCCTGTTAAAGTTGTGTGCATCAACCAAAAAGTCCTCACAAAGATAGGTTTGCGTGTCCAAAAAAACATGTAAACACACATACACACAGTAGCAGTAGCAGGCATGAGCAGGATTTCGAGATAAGACGTAAGACAGTGAAGGACGTGTTTGCTTTTGTGTTTTCACAGAGTAAAAATGTTCAGAACAGAACGTTTGCAGGTTTACTGTAACGTCAGCCACTTTGGCTGCACTTGACACAAAAAGAGAGGGAACAGCTGTCTGTCATAACAGCAGGGTTTTAAAAGCAAAAAAAAAATAGTGATCCTCTTCTTCCTGCCCAGGGTTTGTGTTCCCACTGCTGAGGCAGGTTTTCCACATCAAGAAAAAATGTGCTCTCATGCTATATCTTGCACAGGGGGCAAAGATACACCAGCAGATGTTTCCCTCCCTGCTTAAAAATACACAACACCTTGAGGTGAAGAAATGAACACAGTGTCAGAGAGTTGAGCAGCGGCCCAGAGGATGCACGGAAGAGTACAACACGATCTGTGTGTGTGTGTGTGTGTGTGTGAATTCAGCCTCATTGTACCAGCAGCAAATACACGTTTGATGTCAAAGAAGAGGATTCAAGAATAAGGATGTTGTTATTTTTTCTTCTTCGTCATGGCCCATTTGTAAAAACTGGTTGTACATATACTGCTATTGTACCTTTGTGTTAAATAACATGTGCTGCTTTAGAATAGAAATGACCTTTTTTAATTAGCTAAAGATGAATTAAAAAATGAGAAATAACTCTTCTGTAGAGTTTTAATCCTGACTTTTCTCTGTGAATAATGTCCACGTCACAGGTGTTTCTCGCTGTCCTGATGTGAAATGAGACGACGTAGTGTTTTGTGAGCGCCAACTCCTGCAGATTGAGCTTTTAATCCTCCCGTTTGAGCTTCCTCTGCGGAGCCGTCTTAAAACCGCAGGACTGTGTTGTTTACATCTGCATTCATTCATTTTTGGTTGCACCTCAAGCTGCTTAAATATCAGCAAAAAACAGTTTTGAGTTACAAGCAGTAAAATAACTATTAATGCGAGTATAATCACTTTTAAATATTACACACTGTACCTTTTAGGTGATGTGTGTGTTGAGATGTTTGTTACATAACTCATCTTTACTTCTCGGTGTCTTTGATGACAGTCTCCTTCATCTCAGATCAGTTGACTTCATGCAAGTCGAGCGTCACTTCACAACCTCTGCTAAAATATATAAAAGTGGAGCGCCGTAACTTGTGCGCACACACACCGGCGAGAGAACGTCTCTGAGTTGCTGACTGACTGACTGACTGACTGACAGCTTAGCAGAAATAATTGGCTTGGCTCATTGAAAAACCCAGGAAGAGACCTGTGCATATAGTCAAATCCTGTGTGAGATTTCCTTTGAGGTTTTGCTTCTTTCTGTTGTTCTCTGACTTATCGCAGGTCTCTCTCCTGGGTCTTTGAACTGTTGTGACTGAAGGAATTGGCAGCGTGTTATTAATTTAACCCCTCATTCACTCACTCACTCACTGCTTTGCTGTGATGTAAGATTTTGCATCCACTTAATTGTCTGCAGTCTGTTACACTTAACATGAAAACACAGTAATAACATGGTAATAGTATGGTGATAATTTAGTAATAGGGAGTTACTATTATACCCGGGTTCACTGGGTTCGAGCCCTGGTTGGGACAAGGTCCTTTCTGCATGGAGTTTGCATGTTCTCCCCGTGTGTGCGGGGGTTTTCTCCAGGTTCTCCAGCTTCCTCTCACAGTCAAAAAACATGCAGATTTGGGGATTAGGTGAATTGGTCGCTGTAAATTGACCGTAGGTGTGAGAGTGTGAGTGAATGGTTGTTTGGGTGAATTCCAATTCCTTGTTTAGGACTCAATCTCTAAAATGTGCGCTCCCGCTAGTGCAAGTGCTGTCCCGATTCTCAGAAAAATTAAGTTGAGGGGTGAGTTTAAGGGCTGTATCGCCCTCAATATTGAGATTTTCCGAGACCGCCCTTGGGAGCAAGGGCTACCCAGAATGCATTGCGTGTTATGACATAACAAAGATGGCGCCGAAAGCAGCGAAACGAGTACGCTACAAATTAAGTATTTTCTTTGTTAATAGAGATATAAAAATTATGAAAACCATTGTATTATCTTAGTTTAGGCCCATTTTATGGATTACTTGCGTCATTGTGTCAAAGCGTAACATTTATTTTTATTTTACGATCTTTTAACAATAGCCGGCCGGTTGCGGACAAGTGATCGTTTGCTATGGTTTACTTTCCAATAAGCCGTGGTGTGTGGTAACTGTCAGCTGAATATGTCGGTGGTTGTGGTATTTGTATGAGTATCATCTTATAACTAACTGACAACCTAATAACTTGACTGACAAACGGATCGTAATAAATAATCGTGACGTAAATGCGTTCTTCTTCTTCTTTTTTGGAGCTGACAGACTGGAAGCAGCTTTCGTGTTATTCTGCCCCCTGCAGTCTGAAGACGTATCTGCATTTAAGGGGTGTCCCATTTCTAAGTGACAAAATAACCCTCAACACTTGGTTTTGAGGGCCAGTTAAGATTAAGGGTCGAGCTTGAGGGTTAAGATTGAGGGTTAAGATAGGAATTGGAATTGGCCCATTGTCATTATATGTGGCCCTGCGATGGACTGGCGAGCTGTCCAGGGTGAACCCCGCCTATCGCCCTATGTCAGCTGAGACAGGCACAGTGGCAACCCATGACCCTGTGGTGGAGGATAAACCGGTAGATAATGAATGGATGGATGCAGTTACTATTATGGTAATACCATGCTTTTTCCAAAGAAATATCCAGGTTACAGCTTAGAAATTAGAATTATGATAGACCATCTGTATAATATGACATAAGATGAGAATCAAAATGGAAAATAAAGCTGAAATTCATCCCTTCTTATGTCCCCACAATGATTTTCCTTTATTTTCAAGCTATTATTTGGCATTTACTATAGAAATAAGATGGTTTCACCAAAATGTTATCCTCACTTTTACAAAATGATGGCCATACTATAACCTTATTGTCTACTGTACTATGATGTAAAGCGTCACCACACAGAATACATAGCTGTGTCTGTGGAGACACAAACGTTGCACGTAGAGAGGAAGGTTTCCCGTCTTAGTCGGTGTGAAGCAGTGATGACACATTTGTGTGCGAGTGAGGAATCTCTGCAGTTTCATCAATGATTTTGTTTGTGCGTCTCAAATGAATCACTAAATACTCTTCAGTACACTTGTTGCCGTAAGGTTTTCTTAATCCGTGTGTTTGCTAATTGACCTTCTTTATCCCCTTGTTGGCTCTCGCCTCTGATGATGAAAACCACACTCTTTCACAACAAAGGAAAAAAAAAAAAACACTGGATCATGGATTGATGTAACTTATGTAACTCATTGCATCACGACTGAACTCACCCCTGTACCCTTCCCCCCACGCATCTCCAACTGCATGGCTTGAAAGTGAGGCATACCTGAGTGAACATTGTGCACAGATTTCTTGTGGAGTATGTGAACATTTGTGTGCGCTAACTGAGGCTGAGTTTTTCACTTGTAGCTCCCCTTCCCCCACTCCCCCGAGAGGCCGACAGCTATTACAGATTTCCCAACAGGGCAAAGCTTTCTCCACACCAATCAAAGTTCCCAAAGTTTGTAGTTGTGCTTGGATTCTCCAGCTCCTGCTTCAGCTTCAATTATTGGTTGCTCTTGTGCATGAATGCACCTGGAATCCTCTCAACAGCTACGTGGTGCCGGTATCCGCTGTGCCGTCATCTGACTGCGTATGTGTCGCGTGAGCGTCATCTCTGTGCAACGCAATCCACTCATTATCTTCTGTTGCTGTGCAGGCATTTAACAAAGAGTTGACAAAAACACTCACAGAGGTGAATGCACATGCAGAGTTGTTTGAACTTCATCTGTTAGTTCAATCCCATCACAACTGTGTTATCGTGATCACATTTCACTAAATTAAATAGTGATTTGTGTAGAATAATAGAACAAAAAATACTAAAGAAGTCCCACACTCTTTCATATCCAGTTGGAATAAGGGCAAAATTCAACAATGTGGTTAAAGCACTGACTAATACCATGCTGCAAATGCCAAAGAAAAATGGTGTGTGCTCTTAAATAGGAAATGTGAAATCAGTTGAAATTTGTCCAGAAATGTGACCTTAGCTTGTGAAGTGCCTCGGGCAAAGAGTTTGTGCTGCACAGCCTCTCTCTCTCTCAGAGGTGCTTCAGTCTCTTACTAAAATCAGCAGATTCTGAGGTCAAATAATGTTATTCTACACAAATAAAACAACACTGTTGGAAGTGGGGAAGCACGAAACAGATGCAAAATAACTGAAAATGGTGAAATCCTTTCTTTCCATTTGGATTGCATAAATAATTAAACATTTTTGCAATATCTTTGCATATTTGTCAATGATAGCCCCAATTAAAACATAAAAAAAATGAATACATTGCTGCCCATATTTATCAAGGACTTCTTATTCTAACTCAAGCCCACAGGGAGCAGAGAACCTGTAAAAGGTCAGGATATCATTCATCCTCACAGCGTGGGAGGATATCCTATCTGCAACACCCTGGACACAACAGGAAAATGCTGTTAAATCCAGCTAAAGGTCAAAGTTTAAATCATTCCAGCCAGGATTAAAGAAACAGTTTTTGTTTTTTTTCATGTCAGGTTGACTTTTAGACATGATTTTGATTGGCTGATTTAAAAAAGGTCAAGATAAAAGGAGCCGACACAGTTTAACATGCTTTTAGTGCGATGTTGAGTTTGGCCATTTAAAATGAATGGGTTGTAATTTCACATATGAACAACATGGTGTCAATGTCATTCTATTTGTATGAATGTACAGGAGCAGATGGTGTTTATCTTAACCTAAAGTGTAGCAGGGGAAACAACTACTATGGCCAAAGTTTGTCCAAAAATACATGTACAGATCTCAGTAAGCTGCAATCATTAATCATGTGGTAGCAGCAGTATTTGTCATAAAGAGCTAGAGTGGATTCATGCAGTCAGGAAAAGTAAAGGCACAACATTACAAGGCAAAGAAACCAGCACCGGAGAGCAAACAAACAACGTGGTGGAAGGCCATCAGATGAGTGAACAGGGGAGGTTTAAATAGAGCAGGTGTGGCACATTGAACACAGGTGAGACTAATTAAGGCAGGGCATGTGTTTGAGCTGGTGGGAATGGAAACAAAGACAGGAAGTGACTGAAATACAACAGGAAATGGCACGGACACAAACAAATGTTTAAAAATATATCAGCTCAAACTCAGTGACACTTCAAGAGAATTTCTCCACATTTAGCACACATGACCAACTGGACTAACAGATTGGATTTCATGACGGTCATCAAAAAAAAGTTCAGGGTCAAGTGTGTTTTTGGTGTGAAATCGTGTTAGAGTTTGGCTGTTTACAATGGAAGGAAATAAGGAAGGAAGGAAATGCAATCTACTACTAGGTCAACAACAGCACTGGGAATTAAGTTTGAAGACTTTTCATCTGGATGACTTCACAGACAACAGAGTCTAAAAAATAACAAGTAATACAAAAACACCCACACGGACAAAATGTGCTAATGTAATAGACTGTCACTTTTGACAAAAACAACACAGGATGCGTCACATTTTGTATCTTGTAGCATTGCTGTCAATGAAATCAGGCATTTTGGGTCTGATAAAGCCAGAATCATCCCTGTATTTAAAAATATATATATATGTATATATTATAATAATAATCATAAGAAATTTTGGTCACAGCTGCTCAGCTCAGTACTTCTCCGTAAGGTGCAAAGAAATTCCATTTTTTGAAAAAGAAAAGAAAGACAAAATGAGGCCAATTAGAAGCAAAATAATCCTGTATAATTAGACAGTCTGGAGAATACCTGTCACACACACACACACACACACACACACACACACACACACACACACACACACACACACACACACACACACACACACACACACACACACACACACACACACACACACACACACTGTGTGAGGTAACCAGCAGTGTCAGTATGTACCTCTCCAGGCTGAGATGATAGCAGTCAGCAAGTGGCTGGGTCGCTGTTTTTCTCTGATGTCCCCCCAGACAGAATCACTAATGAACTGGCTCTGTGGTCGTCTGTCCACAGCATAAAAAGTGCTCCCTCTCTACATCTCGCTGGAAATAAAATGGCGAAATAAGTGCTTTGGATTCATAAAATCATAAACGTAGATGATCGTAAAAAATATCGCAGATAAAGATACTCAGTGCTGTGCATCCAGGGTGCTTATAACAACATTTTATTATTGTTTTAAATTTGCATTCATTACAAACTTGTACTGCTGAGTCTCACTGTGTCTCATTTGAAGGGCACAGAATCTTTGAAATGCAGCATGTGCTTATGGTTCTGTCAGCCACGTTGACAGAACAGAGGCTGCAGGGTGACACATACTGTCACTTTCTGTCTTTACAGTCATTACACCTGTCAGCCCGCATCAAGGAAAAACGGTCACAGACGCTCCCCCACTGAGGGTTTTTTCGACGTACGATTTGCAGTTTGCGAAGTAGAAGATGTACAGAAAAGAAACCACGCGAGGCTCCAGTATACCAATCGATTGAAGGGCGTCAATGCAGCAACCCTAACCCTCGTGAGAGACAGTCTTTTCAGAGCAAGAACATTTTGTAACTTGTGACGTAGATCACAATTATTAACCACCATACACAACCAATTTAACAATTCATCCATATTTTGTTTTGTGCCTTGAAATGGAACCTTGCTATCTGCAAACGTATAAGGACGTCCTCTATGGCACGCAAAAGGAAGCACCGTGGCTTGCTAATGTGTATTAGAAAGATAAGGGTGAGTGGAGGTACGCACTGGACCCTTACCATCCATCCATCTTCTACCGATTATTTATCCTCCACATGAGGGTTGTGGGGGGCGCTGGTGCCAATCCTTGACTTGGGCAAAAGGTTGGGTACACCCTAGACAAGGGTTCTTCAATCCTTGTCCTTGGGACCCACTGCCCTGTATGTTTTAGAAGTTTCCTTGCTCTAACACACCTGATTCAAATGATCAGGCTTCTGCAGAGCTTGTTGATGAGCAGAATCTGTGAATCTCAATTGAATCATTTGAATCAGGTGAGTTGGAGCAAGGAAACCTCTAAAACATGCAGGGCAGTGGGTCCCCCAGGACCAGGATTGATGAACCCTAGTGTATGGTGTACTCCACCTTTTTCCCTATGATTGGCACCAGCGCCCCCCCCCCCCCCCCCCACAACCCTCATGTGGAGGATAAATAACCGGTAGCAGATGGATGGATGGTAAGGGTCCAGTGCGGTCCCCAGGAAGACAGTTTGCCAGTCCATCACAGGCCACATGGAGACAAACAACCACCCACTCCCACACTCACACCTACAGTCAATTTAGAGTGTTTGATTTACCTATAATCCCCAAATATACTTGTTTTTGTACTGTGGGAGGAAACTGGAGAAAACCCAGGCAACATGCAAACTCCACGCAGAAAGGCCCTGGTTCCAACGGGGTTGCAAACTCAGGTTTTCTTGCTACAAAGGCAAGAGCTGGACCTTTACAATAAAGACATATACTACGAATAATAATGATACATTTATTATGTGATCCTGATTGGACATTCGCTCGTGGTATTCAATCCAAGAATGACTTGATTCTTCAAGCAAGTGTTAAATTGTAACACACATTAAACTCATATACATGCATGATCAATATGGGTGCACATGGTGAAATATTCCTTGATTGACCTGTTGGATACAGTAGTTGAAAATTTGGTAAAACAACTGGAGAGTGAAAAGATATATGTTTATGAATGACTTTAAAACTTTAGGGTTAGTATGGTTTAATGCCAGGGTGAGAATGTCAGATGATAGTGCAACAGGAAAACTATTATTATTTTGGGTGAAATAAGAACGAAAACAGGGGCTTAAAGTGTTTGTGCATATAAAATTTTATTCAAAACCGTTTGGAAAGTTTTGACGTGACATACCTACACCGACATAGTGGAAACACAATGGTTAAAAGCTCGGCATTATAGACACATTTCATCTATAATCGCTGGAAGTAAATCTTTAAGTAGCATGCAACAAATCATGTTGACTTTTTAAACATGTGCATGTGTGTACAATACCCCTCATGTGTACATTGGCAAAGTTCACTTGGATTTATTAAAACATACTGGAATAAATAAAAAAACGTCTCTGGGTCTGAATCAAAAACTTTATCATGCAAACATTTTAGGCAAATGACCAAATCCAAACCAAAGATGTTCTGGGATATTAATTCCACTAATGCACAATTATTATGATTCTTCTAAAAACCACACGATTGCCCCTTTATGTCTATCTTTAAGTCTATGATTGGTGCATAATTATGTCTTTTAAATAATGGCTGTGGATGGCTTGAAGACGTTATATACCCACAGGCCTAATTGAACTCCTCTGCATCCATAAATCACAATGTTAAATTATGAATGTGCTTACATTCATAATGAAGCTCAACTCTTTCCGCCGTGAATGGAAAGATACATTCATACAGCTTGTAGTGGTATGTTGGCGTGAGCGGCGGATTTAATTAAAAAGCGTCAGCCTGGGAAAAAAAGAAGAGGATGCCATGTGAAGACGATTGTGTGGGTGGAAATGCAACGAGTTTCCTCAAACCCCAGAGCAACACACACACGTGTGTGTTCATTAATGCACACACACATCTACTGTAAACACAACACTGCACACGTTTCCTGGCATGTGGCCTTACGTGACCTGACACATCACATCTCGCTCCATTGGCAGCACAGCACGTTGTGTGTTGTAAGTCAGCGTCACAAACGGCAACTGTAAAATGCTATTAATTGTTTTATAGAGCCACAATTAAAAAAAAGAAAAATAACATTGTGCTATTTTTAGGGTCTGGTATGTTTTCTCGCTTACTTTGCAAACCTCTCTTCAACTCGTGTGTGACTTGATTCCACTTGACAGTCGATGACCTTACAGTACAGGCAGAGCACAAAACCAGGCAGTTGTGCTTAAAGTGGTCGACCAGCAGTGAGAACCTTTCCAAGAAAAAGAAGAATTACGCTCGTAATCTACTAACAGTGGGCAAATCAAAGCTACTTTTTAGTGATGTATCGGCAAAACAGCCTGCTATGATTTATAATCCAAAGCTATCAAATGTGTAACTATCATTTTATTGTATTAATTTATAAGAATACATGCAAAAATACAGGGTGTTTTTAGATTAACTATAAATATGGTTTATCTTATTGATCATTTAGGATGAAAATATTGGCATTAAACTTTGCAATTTGAATTTAAATGTACTTTACATTTATTTTACATTTTTGCTGTTCTGTTTGTGAGTGTACATATTTATATTACTGGAAAGCCTTATTTGTTAGGTGCAACCTGTGCAAATTATTATCTCTTGATGTAATAACCCATACTTCTGGACTTGGTTTACCGCATGAAACACTGTGAGATGCTCTGTTATTTTGAATGTACTCTATAATGCTACAAACGGAAAACAGCACTTTTAATTGTACTGAATGTTACCGAATCTTGTTGTACACGCGCACAGAATAACACCGCAGATCCAAACCGTTCACCACAATATTTGTGGCATCAATTGCAATCCATCTTTCAATTTATATCATTAAATGAGACAACTTAAAATGCTGGAATAAATACTTGATATAAGGACTTAGATTGAGATTCTTACCATTTGCATAATCTTAATCAACACATTCAGATGCAGAGGGGTATTGAGTAAATTGGCTCTTCCGTATCTAAAAGATGTAACTCATAGATATGTCATATCTTGATAAGTGGGTCGGTGATATGCAGGTTTTTACATTCAGTATTGGCAACCTTTTATCTGTAGAAATAATATTCCGCCAACTTCCCTACATCAATAAAATTGGTCAGGTAAAATTTATGCCGCACAGCTCCACAGCTTTCACTGTGTTACCACAGAGCAGCAAAAGCCTTTGCAACTGGAAGAAATTACACAATAATTTTGATGCAACAAGGACAAACATGGCAGTGGGGTCATTTTCAATTTCCAAAAGTCCACAGGACAGGTTTTTGAGAAATAACAGAGAGCACTCCTGAGCCTCTGATCAGAATGAAGACTTCTCTATTTCCTCAGCAAATATATATAAATATCTGATGCAAGGACTTGGATTGAGATTCTTTCCATTTGCATTACTTTGGGATGGCAGAGATTAGGGTATGAACAAGGAGCATGGCACTGTGTGGTTGACATGATAATCCCAGCACATCAAAAACAAGTAGGGACAACTTAAAATGCACAGGCAAGACAGAGAGGTGGCATTTCCCCCTGTTATTAATTCATTCATTAATTACTCGTATGTGATGAAAGTCACTTCCTCTTGAAAAGATCAAATGCTGTTTTCAATCAGACACATCACACAACAGCGCGAGATGCTGTCAACGCATCTTCGTCCTCGCCGGCGCAGCACAGAATTCAGTAAGGCACAAGTGGGTTATTCCTTGGGGTGAAAAGCTGAATGTCAGTCGTGGAGGAAGAAGAATGTCAACATTCATGTCTTCAGTGAGCGCAGATTGTGTGGTGAATGCAAGAAGGCATACAGATTTGTACAGTGAGACATTTAAACCGAAAAGGACAAGCCACATTCTGAGGGTCCTCTTTATCTGATGCAGATTTTCGGGGCCTTCGGAAATCAAACGGCCGATGAGTACAGATGTGTCTATTGCTTTCTAAGTTTTCATTACTGTCTTTATTTCTGTGTTTGCAGGCCTTTATGTGAGGCTTGTGTCCAGTGTGCTGCTACCTCAATATGGGCTTTAATCACAGACAGAAGTTTGTGGAACTCCAGCCTTTTCCAGTCAGAATTATGTTTCTGCTGCTGCTGATCATTCACTAGCAGAGCTGTCCATCACATCAACATGGATGCAATGAAAAGAAGCTGTGTACATGCACAAGAAAGTACAGAGGATGACGACTGATCTGTCTGTATTAAGTGTTCATATGTCACGTTCCTCCTCATTTGAGATTTTCGATGATGGCGATCTCCCGCCGGTCAGCGTAGTCAGGGCTGAGTCCATTCAGGTAGAGGCTGCCGTTCCTCGTCAGCGCCCCTGACACCGGGCTGAGGGAAAGAGTCAAGTTGGGGTAACTGTCCCTGTTCTCGCACAAGTTGGCCGACAGCGTCCTCTTGCCGGGGGTCATTTCCTGGTTCATGGACGCGTTCACGCCCAGCTCGGACGACAGCTTGCGCTTCATGGACGCGGCGCGCTGGAACTTGTCATAGATGTCAACGCTGAGCCGCCGCCGGGTCTCTTTGAACTCTGCTGACACGTTCGCTGTCCACTCGGCTGCGTGAGCCCGAAACTCCCCGACCTGCAGAAGAGAAGACGACTGAATGTTGACGCCTGCAGGGTCATTTAATGTCGTCTGGGCGGCATGGGTGTTATGAAAGCTGGTGCAAGATTGATTTTACTGAAAAGTTAAATCCAGAGGCTTCCTGGAAATAATTAAAAATCTTAAGGAGTGTTGTAGAAACTTATAAATGTAATACAAAGCACATGGTATGGTGCTTCAACTTGTTGACAGTCAAGAAACATATTCATTCTTAAAGGTCCAGTGTGTGACATTTTGCAGTATTTACTGTCAGAATTTGAGTATAGTACCCTTATGTCAGTTTGTTTAATCACTTTAGTATAATGTAGTGTCAGAATAAGCCTTCACTTTAAGCAAAGGCCTTTGTGGAGGTGGGTGTGGTTGGCAACCGGTGTGGAGATGTCTCAGGAAAGCAGTCACAGGTGAGCTGATTGACACAGCTGGTGCCACTTGGTAATCATGCTTTCCCTTCAGTAGAAGGGAACACACACACACACACACACATGCAGAAGTGTTAAGAAACAACACGTGTGTGTGAAATCCCTGGTTCAGTCAGTAGGGGCACTGTTGAGGGTCTTTTAACACTCTCACACACAGAGGTCCCCTCTTGGCAAATTAAAAAAAAAAAAATTATCAAAAGGTCTGAGACATCATTTTAGCATGATCTAAAGCATGACCAACAGGGGTCCTGAAAAAATGTCCCCCGTTGGCATGGAGGTCCCCTGTTTGCAGGTGTGTTTCCACGCCGAGGTCCACTGTTGGACAGGTTGGCAAGTACAAAAACACACATACACACACACACACACATGCAGAAGTGTTAAGAAACAACATGTGTGTGTGAAATCCCTGGTTCAGTCAGTAGGGGCACTGTTGAGGGTCTTTTAACACTCTCACACACAGAGGTCCCCTCTTGGCAAATTTAAAAAAAAAAAAAATTTATCAGAAGGTCTGAGACATCATTTTAGCATGATCTAAAGCATGACCAACAGGGGTCCTGAAAAAATGTCCCCTGTTGGCATGGAGGTCCCCTGTTTGCAGGTGTGTTTCCATGCCGAGGTCCACTGTTGGACAGGTTGGCAAGTACACACACACACACACACACATTGAAACTGATGTGGGTATTTTGTATTCCTGAGACTGAGAGAGACATTCTAAATATGTGATAGGTGCCATAATACAAAGCTATTTCTCATGTATTTTAAGTGTTTCACTGGTCACCTGATGAAGATATTTATATAGCTATGTAGAATAAAGGAGATAAAACGCAACATCAAAGCTGCCCTTATATGCCTTTAAAATATTAACAAATGATCAAAGTATTGCAAGCAAACCATCTATTTTTCACTGATGTCAGCTATAATAGGTTGATGGGAATGAATCACCTAAATGACCAAGAGCCTAATTAATGGAGTTCAGTGGTGTGAACATAAATGTCATGTGCATTAATCTGATTAATCGTTTTTTCCCAAGTCTCCGCTGCTCTACTCTATTAGCAGTGCCCATGAAAGAACTTTCATCTTGTTATTTGCAATGCAATTTCCCATCATGTCGTAAAGGTCAAGCACATATATGGACGATTTTAAAATAGAATCAAAGGAGGAATTAATATGGGGGCAGAATGTTTTGGGAACTGATTCAGTGAGTTATAGATAAATGTGCTGACCTTTACCTGAAAGGGAAAACTTTCCCTTCCATCTTCCATTATCTGTGTGATTTATCACTTCTGACTGATGGCTGGAAGAGTGAAGTGGAAAATAATGGGTGGTGTTTACTTTAAGCACATAATGTGACCTACAATATTATAATTGTATAGAGATATTATTGTAGGTGTTATTGTTTTTCTCAAAGTTTGTTTAAGTGTTACCATGGCAACGTAAGTTTAAAATGCACAACAAGTAAGGGTACGGGTATGTTTTTTTTTCTTTCTTCAAAACACAGAATTTGACATTATCACTTTGTACTTCTCTCAGTTCAGAATGTGTCTGAAAAATGAAAATCCTTGAATGTGAGACCCCGAAGAATCCCTTTCTCTTTATTTTCACAAACTGTGAAGTACTTTGTTGCTCATGGGGATCGAATGGTTGTTTTTTTTTCTTCTTCTTTGAGTTCTTTGGGCAGCACTTCAGTCGTGTAGTAATCTGGCGACTCTTGTCCAGTCGACAATCTGGCGACTGGACACGACTAATCTTATGTCGAATGAAAAAGAGAAACCCTCTGTGCTTATCAGATTGGCCGGGAACAGCTATTCTAGACATAAATAATTTGGTCTTGCAGAGAAATTCACATTGATCAGGAAAATTGGATTCCCAGGAGCAAAATGCTCCATCGGCTGATTATAAAGGTGACTGTGGGTTTCTGTAAAAGAAAATCCTTTTTTTTCTCCTTTACTGTGAGAGGTTTTTTTCTTATCTCGCTTCTCTGTCACTTCTGGTGTGACATCATGATCTCACAGCACAGCGTCACGTACCTCCTCCTTCGTTTTCTTGGAGATGACCCGGAACCAGTCTCCGATCATGCTGAGTACGGCGGCAAAGTAAGCGAGGCCCACCAGGATCCAGAACCACACCACGGGCTTGTAGTAGTCCAGGTACTCCAGACCCTCTGTCCCACCTACACAACGGAGGTATAAAATGACTGTTACGTCATTCCAATACGTGTCAAAAATGTATTCCAATGAAAGGAAGACATTTTCATCTTCTGTCTCTACCCCATCCCCCTCTTGTCCCCCAATTCCTTCCACCCCAACCTGTCTAGGCAGATGGCTGCAGAGAGTTCTTCTTCTGTTAAAAGGGAGTTCTTCCTCTCCACTGATGCCTAGTGCTTGCTCATTGTGTGAATTGTTGTGTTTCTCTGCTCTCGGTTCTTGAGATATCAACCCTGTTTGAAAGGACACAGGCTCCAGTCTGCTGCTCACTGTGCTGTGAGAGAAGCATCCAGTGCAACAGCAGTGAAACTAACAGGCCCAAGATGATTAATCTATTGTAACTACATGGGTTGGCACAGGTGGTGTAATCTAATCTATAATCATTAGGCCCGCTCAGGAAAATTTAATCCTGCTGCTAAGTGTTTGTGATTTTTGCCATCTGCTTCTCTGTAACCTAGAAACCACATCAATCAGTGAACTCGTGTTCAATCGCTCTCTCTCTCTCTCTCTCTCGCACATGGACCCAGTCCCCTCCCATTCAGGCAGACGTCCACCAGATCAGACCAATCACAACCATTTTATCAACAATGGGGCAGATTTGAGATGATTGAGTGACATGGAAATCAACACGACTTTCGTGTGTGCAATTTAAAGTCAGGTCATTTTAAGTTATTTAGTCACCTTTTTCGCCTCTTTCAACTCTTTCACCGGCAACAAAGTCTCCAAAGCCGATGGTGGTGAGGGTGATGACAACAAAGTAGATGGACTCCAGGGTGCTCCAGCCTTCGATGTGCTTGAAGATAACAGCTGGCAGGGCCACAAAGATGAGGCACCCGAACAGGATGAAAAGCAGCGTGGAGATGACTCGGATCTTCGTCTGGCTGACTTTCCATTTCTGTGGGGAAATAAAAGGATTGTTGAAGTAGAGAAAAACAACACTTTTTAATTAATGGGAGAGGGAGGGGGGGAGGGGGCACGCTTGAAAGGAATTTAGCAACCAACAGGGGTTCAGAGACTGTGAATATAAAAAATATGCTTGAATTTGAATTGGGTTTTGTGGGCTTGTTCAACAAATTATGATCAGTTGTGTAGTAAATCTCTGCGCCGCTTCCCTTTTGTTAACTTGTCAACATGGACTCTTAAATTAGTCTGATGTTCACACAATAGAAATGATTGAACCAAAATTTCGCACAAATGTCACCTGCAATTCAGTGTCCACTGTGCTTTGATTTATCATCTATTTTCCTCTAAATAGGAACATAATTCACAGTATTTACATCATGAGCCACTGAGGAAGAGCTGAAACTAGTGATTGAGACCATTAACTACTCAGAAAAAATCTTTACTAATAAGTTATAACACAAGTGAGAAGTAGAAACTAATTTCCCCGTTCAAATGGACTGCTAGTTTCAGGTCTTCTTCAATAGCCCATGATGTCAATTTTGTGAATTATGTCCCAGTTTATAGGGGAAATGGATGATAAAGTACGGTTATAATAGACACCTGGAGCGTGGTTGCAGATGACGTCTGTGAATTTCCTTTGGCAAAACCTCAACGTGGTGACAGTTAAATCTCAAATCTCCAGGCTCGGAGCCTTTGGGTGTTAAGATTCTTATGAGTGACGTCATGAGCGGTTGCCACTTGGCGACACCGTTTTACACAACAGCACCAATCCTTCACTGTTATGTCAAAAATCTATCTGAGACAAATCCGGGTAAATCCGGGAGAAGATATTTCTTAACCCAGAGTAAGTTTTGTCGTGTCAGAACTTAATCTCTGGTTCGACGCGGCTGCCAAGAGAATTACACATGTTAGCGCACACTTCTGTGTGATTTATTTTCGCTCTCGTCACATTGTGATGATTCACTCCCTTTAGACTCCCTTTAGACGGCACATTTTGCCGTCGTCTAACAGCTCAAACGTCAGGTTGTCAAAGCTCATATCCTCCGCCGTCAGATGGAACGCCCACCCGAGCTGCGGGGGACAGTGTCACATGACTTGACATAATCTCACATTTGCTGTAACATCAACGGCCTGTGAGATTTTACACATGCAGTTAAAATAGCATACATCCTGAAGGATTCGTCATAGCTACAACCAGTGCGTTCAACTGTAATAATGGGAATTTTTTCCCCCCTGACATTAGTTATCCACATGCTGCCAGTTCCTCCACTGACTTTCCACTGGAGGCTTTTAACTGGTTCCCCGTTCCTCTCCCGTTCCACTTATGTAAGCTCAAAGCAGCCTGAGGGGAAGCTGAAAGAGCACACAGACCTCAGATCAGCAAGTCTGTGATGTCCAATGTCCCTTCTGCACTGTCCAAAACGCACTTAAATGCACCAGTATTTTTCTTAAAGGACTGATGAGGAGCTTTTTTTTCTTCTTCAGTGCACAGCAGAGAGTTCAGCAGCTGCCACAGCTAATCCATTTCCATAGCTCAAAAACAACAACTTCTCTCGATCGATATCGCAGAGCCAGCCACGGAACAAAAAAACATAGTCTTCAGGTTTAATTTGGTTTTAATTGGCGTCACAGCTCTTTGCTGCCGTTTTCATACTGAAAATAGATCCAGAGCCTTTGGAATGGGCCACTGAATGTGCAACTAAAATAGGCACAATAATGAAATTCCTTTTTAAGATTGTTTTCTGTTATTGCTCATGGAGAACCAGGTCTGCTGTAAAGTGATGAAACTGGATTTGTGTGCGTGTCCACACCGAACTAACCCAGGTTGCTTTGGTAACGACACAGGCGTACCCACGTTAGTGACGTGGCTCTGAAACAGGAAAAATGAAGGTGCATCTCTGTGCTTTCC
Source organism: Microchirus variegatus (assembly GCF_963457635.1). Classification (NCBI taxonomy): domain Eukaryota; kingdom Metazoa; phylum Chordata; class Actinopteri; order Pleuronectiformes; family Soleidae; genus Microchirus; species Microchirus variegatus. The sequence continues at coordinate 16,934,922 of NC_139813.1, forward strand.
AAGCAATGAAAAACAGACACGTCGATGAAGGAGAAACTGGTGTACCTGTATTGTGATGTTCTGAGCTGTAGTCGCGGCTACGCTGTGGAAGTGTGAAGTTATTTTTTATATCTAAAGTCGCCATATGTAAGAATGTGGCCAAAAAACGGTTACTACACTCACATTCAAAATACAGAGTTTCGTTTTCTTCGCCATTGTAGCTTAGGCAAGGCAAGGCAAGGCAAGTTTATTTGTATAGCACCATTCTTACACAAGGCAATTCATAGTGCTTTACAGGCAGGAAATACATTTGAAATTAAAACACAATCAATTAAAAAATCAAGTAAAGAAATTAAAACCATTTAAAACATCAAACAATTTAGCTTAGACTCTGTAACTGGCAACCCGTGGTTGACTCTACTGACTGCAATGATTGGTAGAAGGCGGCAGGTGGCGCCACATGCCAAAACATGATTTCAAAACATAAACATGATTTGCAGTCTGCAAAAGTTTTTTTTTAATGTGAATATTTTGTCTGTACTGTTGTTGTTGGTGAGTTCATGTTATATGAATATTATTCCTGAGTCTCTGTGACATATTAGGAGGATTTTACGGCCAGTTGCTTTAGATTAATTACATAATGCACCTTTAAGATTAATGTCCAGTGAGGAGAAATGTATTGACGAGCTGAACAGACCATTTGATAAATACTTCTCAAACCACAGCTGGTTACAAGTAAATTACCATTAAAGAAAACTCAATTTTCCCCATGAGAAAACAGAATCATTTCGGTGCATTGTTAGCGCGGCGGCTGCTCGACTGCCACTGTTCCTGTCAGATTGCCTCCGTATTGATTGTGCACAGCTTGTTTGATTACTCGGCTTTCAAGGAGAAACCTCACCAGCAACCATCCGGCAAGACTGTCCTGCAAAGTCCAAAGACATGGACTGTGGATAGAAATATTATAGAATGATAATAGGCTTAAACGCCATATTTCATAGAGGTTTATTGATCTCCCGCTCTCTGTGTGTGCATGCTGTTGTTTCTTCATTCCACACCTATAAACAATAAATAGGAAGGCACCAGTTCACCGATTCCAGCGTATAAGTCGGCAGAAAGAAAAAGTATGGCTCTAAAATAACAGCAATGTACTGAACTAAGCTTTCAACGCAAAAAAACAACACTGTCTTCATTATATATTGCAGTGGTGGAGTCTGTTGACATGGCAACGTGAAACTGCCTTTCCTTTCCACATCGTCAAACACGCAGGCGGCTGAAATCTGAGGCAAAAAAAAATAAATTAATCATGTACTTTCTAGCGTCACTCTCCTCCCATAGCGTTTAGCTTTGTTTACAGTGCAGGCTGTGACCTTTAGACTTGGATATTGCAAGCGCTTTATGGGATCATCTTCAGCAACACCAGTTTTACACCAGTTGTAAAAGTGGTCATTGCACACACTCACACACACACACACACACCTGGTGATTCACAGAGGGAAAACTTAGCATCTCACCACAATCATCTTCTCCACTTTGGCGATGCCTTTGCCAAAAATCGTACCCAACTGGTCCCCGACGCCTGCCAACAGGAAGCCGAACAATGGAATCCCCAGCACAGCGTAGATGATGCAGAAGATCCGTCCTCCTTTGGTGTGAGGAGAGATGTTCCCGAATCCTGACAGGAGCGAGACAGAGAGAGGTATAAGCCAAGTTAATATGAGAGAGTGATGTGCTTGTTTTACTCTTTATATACCAAACTGTGTCCGTGAGACACTGCGCACACTTCTTTCTAATTACTCTTTAAATTAACTTGTGTATTTTGGGCTAAATAACAGTTGAAGTGAAGCAGGGGAATTGGGAGGCAGTGGCCGCTGAAAAGCTGCTGAAGTGTGAATGGATTTAATGTCAGGGTGCAACTAACAATTACCTTCATAAACAAAGATTGATTAATCAATGAGTTGTTGGGTCCCGAAAATGTAAGAAATGATGATGTTTAATTAATAAGTCTTAGTGATTTCTTTGTTATGGCGAAAAAGAAAAACAGAAAGCTTATTTTAATTAGTTAAATGAACTGATTATAAAATAGTTGGTGATTCATTGAGTAATCAGTTACTACATCAACTCATTGTTGTGCTTTGAGTGTGAAGTGCATTTAGAATCAGACTCTATTTAATGTATAACACCTGTTCATTTAAAGAGGAGCTTGTTTTGTGTATTTTTATTCACATTTTCTAAGTTTTGCTAATATCAGCGAGCATGTTGTGCCTTCTTCAGCTCATTTTGTTTTGACCCTTTCCGGAAAAGAGACGCCTCTAATGGCAAATTCAATTTCTCTGTCTCAGAGCTACAACTGCCCATCACCCTATACCTGCCCAACACAGAATACCAGGTCCTTTTGTGTATTGTGTATTGTATATAGTGTATTATGTCTACCCGGAACTGACACCTTCCTACAACATCCGCAGGGAGTCGGCTCCCCGATACCTACAGTAGCCAAAAAGGTGTGAAAACACCGCCTGGAAAGGAAGACTCTTTGTCTATTGGAGGAATGCGAAAGGGGAGTTGCTCAGGTATAAATGTGGAGGGCTCACGATGCTCTGGGATTTTCTCCAGCTAGGATCACTCCTGTGAAGATTGACCTTTTCCTTGCAAAGAAAATAAAAACTTGTCACATAGAGGTTTTCTTTTTCCTACAGGTGCACGGTGGTTATATTAGTTCTTCAATATCACCTCAAAGTAAACTTTCTCTTTAATCCAGAGATCCCCTCCCCCCCAAAAAACAGTTAAATTTTGTGAAATTTCATTATTGAGAGATGAAAGTCTAACTTAAACAATCATTTATAATCCTCCCTGTGTTGTCCTGAGCAAAAAACATAAATAGAAACAAACATGAGAACAATGGAAAGGCATAGCGAACAGTATGCTGTGCACAGAGTGTGTGTGCATGTACGTGGAAACACTCACTAATGTGAGTCCATCACTGCTCTGCTGCCTTTCATCTTCGCTCCAAAACAATAATCATGTGCAGCCAAGCAGATGGGGCTTAGTGGAGTCTATATCCTGGTAAACAGAAATCCTGCATGACCTGCTCCTTACACATAAAACCTGACTGTACATGTTCATCAACAGTTAACTGTTTCGTAAGAGGTTCTGAATTATTAATTCACTTCATTATTACAATCATCTGTCTCGGGAGATGGAGGGAGAGGAGGAGCTGCAGGCAGCCAGCCCTCAAAAGAGAAACCCAGTCTCACTTGGTGTGTGGAGTGATACCAAGTGTGAGAAGAATTGTCAATTAAGAGGCACATTTCACAGCTACAGTGGTGGTGGTGGATTATATTGAACACCCCCCCCTGGTTCCCTGCATAACAGTATCTGAAGCTGCTTTTTGCGTCATCTTAGCCCCCTTTTTCATCAGCAGGAGCTTTTATTACCAGGAGTTCATTAACCTGGGGACAAGATGTATTGGTAATCTGTGTGGTTTGCTTTGTAGTCAATGTTTTCAAATCAGACTGATGACGTACGGGGAAGTGTGCCGCACATTAACTTGTCGGCTGTTCGGATATACACTGGATCGCTCAAAAGAGCCTGGACCACGTTGTCCACTTCCTTTTGCGTCATATTATACCCTATTTCTCCAAGTAATACTAGTTCCCTGGTGTCCTAATGAACATGTCTGTGACATGCTTTGGTCAAAATACCATAAGGATGCAGCACCACAGCAGTTCAATCACTCTGCCAAAACAGACCTGTTCAGATCGCTCTGTTTAGTAGTATCTCTTTAGGTCCACCTTAAAAAAAAGTAAAACGAAAACTTAAGGGACAGGAAATGACATCAGCCATGGAGGCTACTGGGAGCTAACAGCAGTTAGCATTCGGAAAAGTGATCATTTGCAGACTCCAGCAGACACATTGCCGTCATATATAACGTGTAGAACTCTGCGCTGCAACCAAGAATTTTGACTTTGCGTGCTTCCAGTTTACGGATACCGTGGTCCTCGCCATCACTCTCGCGTGTTTTACGGACAAAGCGGAGCTCTGCGAGACAACAATTCCAGGAATTGAACGCATTGTGACGTCCCAGTGAGCGCGGAAGTCAACATCGCATGTTTTATCTCCTGTACTTAGACTGAGGAGGACCACAAAAACAAAAACATGAGTTGACATTTTGCCGACTGATAGGACCTCCAGATTCCCAAATATAAGGATTTAAATGATTAAAAAGTTGATTTTGCATAATGAGTCCCCTATAAATGACTGATAATGAAATTAATATGCATGTGAGCAGCTGCCATTATCCTTCATCACATGACGTGTTGAAATAAAAGGTGAATTACAATGGTACATAATGGCACAGATCTGTGGAGAAAGGAATGAAACAATTGCTGAGACTCAGGATTCCCAAATGGAGAAATGCTGCAAGACATTTGTGTGGGTGAAAAGAGATTTAAAGACAATTAAAGATGTGAGCATGAGCAAATCAATGTGTGAAGATGTATTTTTGTCTACCACCTGAAGCTGAATCAATTAATGCCAGGAGAATTCAAATCCAGTGATGTCTAACAGTAATGTTTTCATCTCTGGGCTTTGTTGTACGTCCATCACTTTGTACAAAGACTTCTGGAATTGCCTCTCTGATATGTGATGTTTTTTCTTCAGCAATAGCCTCAAAACATTTCAGACCAATCAGGCAAAAATTATTACACAACAGACGGCAACAAAAATGATACGCTTTGTTTTTCCATTTGTGTGCACCTTCTCTTTGTGACCAGTTTCTTCACGTTTGAAAAAGGCCCGAAAACCAAAACCATCAAACAACAAAAACATTGCACTTTGTAGGAAAACAACATGAATCCTTTAGTCAGACATCAACAAGTCGCAAATGACTGTGGAAACATCGGTGAAAAGCAGAAACACTCTCAGGTGATTGAAGGGAAAACCCACACTCTGCCCACACATGACTGTTTTCACATAAAAGTAGCCAATTATTTATTCTTTTGCAGTGTTTGATGAGTTCAAGTAAGTGTTCATCTGGAAAAACTGGCACACTAATGTTCCAGTCGGGGTTACGGTTGAGTATTATGTGTATGTATGCGAGTATGAATGACACTTTACTAAAATGCGGGTGTGTGTGTGCTGTGACAGGATGGTAGAGATGTGAAATGGAGCTCAGCAGTTCTCTTACCAGACTCATCAATTTGTCAAGGTCCCAGTGGAAGAGCAAGATGACCTGTCATTGTGTTTGTGTGTGTGTGTCAGTGAGTGTGAGCACAACCTTTCATCATTCATACCTGCATCGTGGGGACATTTTCACTTTAGGGGACATTTTGGCTAGAGAAATTGGGTTTATGTTGGGCGGTTAGTTGTGACAGTTAAGGTTAGTGTAAGGTGCTAGGGAACGCATGGTATCCCAGTGAGGGTCCTCACTAAGAACGCTGTACAAGAATGTGTGTGTGTGTGTGTGTGTGTGTGTGTGTGTGTGTGTGTGTGTGTGTGTGTGTGTGTGTGTGTGTGAGCGGTTTGATTAGTAAGCTCTTACAGCTGGAGGAGACAGGGAGAGTGATTGCATAAAAAGGAAGTGTGCTGCAGAGTCTCATTCTGAATGAGCGCGCTGTAGGCGCGGACAGATGAAAGAGCATTTATTATACAGTAACTGAGCGTCAATGAACATGATATCTTAAAAGTGAATATAGTAGTCTTACAGTGTCACGGTCTTTACACTTCTCTCCAGATAAAACTGAGACGCGTAAAACACCAAGCTACATCTGTTATAATAATTGTTGTTATTATTACACATTTTGGAATAATGAAGGATGCTAATGTTTTAGTTTAAGAAAGATCAAACGTGAAGTAAAGTAGACAACTATTTTCTGCAATGTTAGTGACTTAAGTCCAGTGCAATAAAGCCTTATCTGGGGAAAAAAAAAAAGATGATGATTTGCAAGAGTAATTTTGTTATGTTATGCAAAAGCTATTACGTGTAATACATCAAAATGACAACGTGCCCCTGCGTCGTACATGCAGAAGACAAAAAAACAAATCCCATTTTTGCCGACACTGCATGCAAAACAGTCAGACGAGGAGATAAGAGCATCAGATATCACTCCTCTTACCAATTGTGGTGATAACGGTTCCAGCGAAGAAAAACGAGGAGCTGAGGTCCCACAGGCTCGTCTGATTGGATGCATTTCCTGACGGGTTCACACCTGCTCGAACTGCTGAAACCACTTGCTGCAGCAAAGGATGAAGAAGAAAAATACATACATCAGAGGAAGTGTCATGGACATGGTGGACATGAGGAGAAATCACAGCATCAACTTCCTTGAGGACTCAGAGACAGCACAGATAAATAATCCAAACAAAACCAATTGAGAGCCAATAAATCTTTACTTCCCAATGCTCCTCACATGAAAGCACAGGCTGTACGAGCAGCTAAAATCAGGAACTACGGGTACTTTACAGGTACTTCAGTTTAAACAGCAAAGTCACTGATTACACTCATGTGGGTGAAGACAGTAGCATCATGGTTAGTGCAGTTTGGTGTCATTTGCTCCCATTAGTTTGCATGAGACAGCTTCACAATGAAAGTATCTATAGCCCCAAGCTTTAGGTTTATGCACAACAGAGACAGAGGCTAAAATAATGTCTTAACACTTTCCTCATGAAAATCATCAGCCCCAGAATGGGCGGCCCGGCGTGTGAGAGTGTGAATACGTGGCGGAGAACGACTGTAGGTGTGACACGAGTCGATAACCTTCCTCAGGTTTTTTTTTTTTTTTTTACGGCTTTTGATCCGAGAAGCAGCGACATGTTTTCCCACTCAGGGCATCGTTTACATGACAGGATGCAAAAAAGAGAGAGAGAGAGGCCAACAAACAGCTGGAGGAAACGCACACCACTGCACAGCAGCCTCCTCTCACACCCACTGACGCCTAAACATAGACGCAAGGAGATGATGCCACATCCTGGAAGACGATGACAGGGACGTGCGGTGTGTGTTCGTGCTGCGGCGTTTTATACAGATTCACTAATTTATCATCATCATCTTTCTCATACCAATAATTTAATGTTGTGTAAAACTGCCTATTAATATGTCCGAGCAGAACAGCTGCATTTAGATACAGCAAATTTTATACGCTGGGGGCTTTTCCTACTGTTCTACTGTACAATGTGCACAGTACACAATGTCAAAAAACACAGAATTATATATGAAACACTAGTACAATAAAACATCTAGAAATTAAAGGCTTGTTTATCGTACTTGCCGTAGCAACCACTATTTATATCCATAGAAATCCATATTTTTATTGAAGGTAATGGACCGTTTCACCTCCCCGTAGAGCTCGAACACACAGAGGAGCCAACAGTTCTCACACTATCGAAGCAGCAGTAGGAGTCCGTATTCAATATGTTTACTAAGTTCATTCTTTATTTATGGGACGTGGATTATAGAGATGGAGTTGTGTGGTGGCCAAACGGACCAGTCCTCATCCTACTAGTGTTACGTACGTGCATGGCGTGACACTGTGTGTGTGTGTGTGTCATCGCACTGTAATTCCATGAAGCCATCAAATGCATTTTGTCCCTGTAATAACATGAGTCAGCTGGAAACATCGCAGCATCAGATTTTCTCTTCCTATGCCTCTGTCTCACAATTTTCCAGACTTCAATCTCTCACTGTCTTTGCAAACTCCCTACGTGCAGTCCGTGCGTGCTTCAACTGAGAGATTTTTTTATCTCAATTTGAATGTGGCCAACGTGACGGCGCACGACAGGTCAGTGAGATTTATTCTCGTGAGTCTGGATTCTCTAAAAATAAATGAAAGAGAAATGTTATGAGAATCTCTCGGGAGGACGGTGCACTGCCCTGGATGTTACGTGAATAAATCGAAGAGGAATGTTGGACTTAATCGCTCATTCACCTATGAATATGGATATTTTCTTCCACCTGAGACGAATAAAAATGAGCCCAGAAACTTAGTTTCAAGATCTCTAATGTCTGTATTCATGATCGATAAACCCCTCAGGGGGACGGGAAGTGAAATAATGATGTTCACTGTAACAACTGGCATAGTCAGCATTTTGTGTGTGTGTACACATACATTCCAGGGTCACAGTAATAGCAGAATGGAATGATTGAGATTATTAAGCGGCGACTGTTTTGTGTAGAAAATAAAATGGGTGAATAATGGGACAGAAATCGAGGCAAAAACACGCACTGATGAAACATGACGTGGACGATCATTAGGAAGAGAGAATGTGTTTGAATGTGTTTGTGTCGCTTATAAACAAAGTTCAAGTTTGTGGAGGTTGAGATGCTGAATTTCATTAATTTGCCTCGACAATAACGAGACATCCAAAAAAAAAACAAATGTCAGCAGACACAATGAACATTACGCACAAAATGTGAGCCCGTCAACAGTTTTACAGTGTTTTATCAGCTCTGTCTTTAATCATTCCAAAATGGCAATAAAGGAGACGGGGACTCAGTGATAGAAACCCCACACATCCACATCCATTTAGCAAAACACACAATCAGACGAGCTTGGCTCATTCGGTTTCCTTTGTTCCTCGGCCAAAGCGGCCATATTAAATCACTGCTTTGGCACCCAGTTGTAAGCGAAACTGATTGCGGCCAGCAGAAAAATGATAAGGCAAGACGACATTGAAACGTTGAGGTAAGTGTGTTTGTATACATAATTAACTAAGGGGAAATCTGCATTGAAACAGGACAGCAACTTTCATTTAAGATCAGCTCACAAGCCTAATAGCCTTAAATAAAACATTAAAATGCACTTAAATGCACTAAAATTTCATTCTTGTTCGTTTCCCAGTTTGCATCAGACATAAAACAATATCAAATATAGTGACAAAGAGCAGATTCAGCACAGAGGTCAGCTCGAGGTTTCACTCGTTGCCTTAAAACAAAACCTTCAGCTGGATGAAAGACATTCACTAGGACAGGGAACAGCTGGCTGTCAAGTTATTTTCAGTTGAGACAGAGGGTGTTATACATCAGAGGTCATTCAGCACATTCAGTTCGACACTTTCAGGATCATCATAAGGGGCCACACACTTATCCCTTACACAGCAGATGATCCATTACACTAATTGGTGTCATCCTATTTTAACTGGGGAATATTGAGCTATTGAAATGGTGCTCATTCATCTTAAATGAGGTGGTGTCACGTGTTGTGGATCCATCGTGCACGCGGTTCGCTCTTAGAAATAAGGGTTACAAAAGTGTTCTTCTACAAGGGCTGAGGTTCTACCTGGAACCATTTGCTTCTGAAAAACCCTTTTCCCAAAGAAAGGGGTTTTCAAGGGTTCTTGGTAACACTAAGGGTTCCAGTAAGAACCATTTTGATCCAGAGAACCCTTTAAAACCCCTTTCCTGAATAAAGGGTTTTAAAAGGGTTCTTGGTAACACTAAGGGTTCTCCTATGAGGACTAGCCGAAGAACCGTTTATGGTTCTACTTAGCACTTTTATTTTATATGAGTGTAGCTGAAGCTGAGAAAAAGGAATCTGTACGAGCAACAACGCAAAGCCGGCCAATCAAATCACAGGCCCTGGTCGAATTTGACTGAATAGAAAATGGAGAAAAGTCGTGTTTGTGTGTTTGATTGATGTCATTACAACAATAGCACCAAGCATCAGGCACATAGTTGATTACGATACATATCGGATAAGTTGTTCTAGCGTGAAAAAGAGTGAAAAGTTGGAAACTAAAACTTCTTTCCTCATGGAACAATAACATCTGAACAACCAAAGAGGCAACTGGTCCTGACGTCGCCCATAACAGGCCCCTGTTGAACAATACCAGCTGTCAATCACACTATGCTGTCAACTCCTACAAGCTGTGCTTGACTTTCTCTCAAAATTGGACCAAAATCCACAAACCTAACATCGTGCACTATTAAAAGGCGACCTAAAACTACTGACTTATAATGTAAAAAGTTAGGGTCTATGGGACCAACATTTCATTGCAATCATCCAATTGTCCCTGAGATACTGGGACCAAAGTGCTGGACTGATATTGGAACCATCCCTTGAGCCACACTTGCAGCCTCCAACTTAATTTATCTTGACCAAGCCAAATGTTTTCACTACTAAGAGGAAACAACAGTAACAGGAACTGATTGTTACAAAAGGAGAAACAGTGAAAAGAATAAAATAATGATGAAATAATAACAAAACATACCTGCAGTATTGTTTGCTATTGTTCTTCTTCAGAAAACACAACTGTTGTTGTTGTACTTGTAGCTAATGGATTTAACAGAGCACGGATTTCCTCTGTCCAGGGATATGCAGTCATTAAGTCACTTCTGACAACGGTAATATTAGCTGACAGTCAGTCTATTGGACACCGATCCCAGGACAGAAATCACCACCATCTTTGTACATAAACTGCCATCTGCTATCAGCCTCTCCTCGTCAAAACCACTCCTGTTACAGCACAGTGGACAACAATTCTTATAATAACAAAGAAGAAAGAGCTTTTGCTGAGGTCATTTCTAGCTGCCTGCAATAGATTCAATTTAAAATCCACTGGATATCAATTTTTATATTAAATGCTCAATCTGACCAACAACATTTCTGCCGGAAAAGTGCATCATAAATTATTTATAGCATATATCTTACACCTAACCACCAGATCTGCTGAAATGCATAGTAATAAACATATTGAACTATGCATTAACTAGAAAAGCCCAGGATTTGAAATATTAATCAACAACAGCTTCTTCATTTTAGCCAAGAAAGTGCCAACACTAACTCACTGATATCATAAATATACGCATTACCTAATAATACAATGTAATCTGAGAAATTAAAGCACTCAGTGGTGTAGAAATAAGACATTAATCCATAAAAATCTGTCGTTAAAGATGAATGTTTGATTTCTAAGCAAACTGGGAGAATGTCAGTTACGTACTTGAGCGCTGAGAGGAACCTGTGTGGCTTAGAACAGAAATGGTTCAGCAGCAATAGCATACTTAGCAGGGATAAACTCCGCATTTCAGCTCTGCTAATTTAGAACTGTAATGAACATCACAAGACAAATACGTCGGCGAGAGTCGTCAAGGCTTTGGGTCGCTTATGAAACTGCTCTGTCAACGCTTATGTAGTCACATCACATGTTTGCAATCAAATATTTATGTTGAATGGATTTCACTTTGCTTTATAATGATATACAGTAGATTATAAGAGTTTAATGTTTGCTTAAATTCAGCACGAGTTCAGTTAAATTCCCACGTTGTACATTTAGGCTACACAAAATAAGAACAAAACATACATAATAAGGCTTTAAGAGATGGATTACACGTTTCTCCTTGTGCAATATTACAGTTATGTACATATTACATAACTTGGTTACTGTTGCATTAATAAACAACTGCAATTCAAAGTGCACGGTCTTATATTCCAGCAGGAGGTGAGATGTAAAATCATGGTAATGGAAAATATGGACATGAAACAGCCTCCAGCAGCCACAAATTAAATGTGCATAAACTAACAACTTGTTTGGTTGTTTGACTGATGTCCATCCTCGGGTTAAAAAAAAAACTCTGGCAGTGCTATACTCTCAGTCTCTGTGTGTCCAGCAAACTCGTAAACACATATGGTGCCTTTCCGCTATACAGTTCTGGCACGACTCGGCTTGGCACGGCTCGACTCTACTTGGTTTATTTTGCCTTTCCATTAGGGATAGTACCTGGTACCTAGTGCTGTACTGTGTTTAGTATCTGTTCTGGCGAGGTTCCAAGTGAGCTGAGCCACTGAATCAGGAGCATGGTGTTGGACACTGGAATCATGAGCGTTAATCTCCAACATTTAGCAAGGAAATGTCTAAAATCTCAATATTTAACAGAGGAGCCTGGTGTTCTGCCAAAAGTCGGCGATCGTGAGCCGAATCACAACCCGTTCAGCCTTATTTTAAGACAGTCTAATGATTGACTGAATGACAACAACATGCCTGGTTGTTGTCTTTCATTCCTGGTACCCAAACCATGTAGAGTCGAGCCAAGTAGTGCAAGAACTGTATAGTCCATCCATCCATCCATTATCTACTGCTTTATCCTCCACCGGAGGGTGCTGTGCCTATCTCAGCTGACATAGGGCGATCGGCTTGGTACACCATGGACAATTCGCCCGTCCATCACAGGGCCACATATAGAGACAAACAACCATTCACTCACACTCTCACACCTACGATCAATTTAGAGAGGCCAATTCACCTAATCCCTGAATCTGCATGTTTTTGGACTGTGGGAGGAAGCCGGAGAACCCGGAGCAAACCCATGCACACACGGGGAGAACATGCACACTCCTTGCAGCAAGGCCCTTTGTTCAAACTGGGACTCGAACCCAGGAACCCGGGTTACTCCAATCCTTCACATGAGTAAATGATAAAACGTTGACCTACCTTCACCAGATCCTCCAGTTCAGAGGAGTTCACACACGAATGCGTGGCCAGGAAGTCCATTTTTTCCATGAGAATGGCCAGTTTGTGGGAACTCTCGTGCGGCTGCTCCAGCGCTTTGAACACTGTCGCGCCGATGATGAGGTAGAGCACCACCAGGAAGAAGATGGCGGACACAGTTTTCCACCTCATGACAGTGGTGCGGGTGTCACACTCGTCCTCTGGCGTATTCAGGACCACCGGTTTGGCTGAGAAGGAGAGACGAGGCTTGGAGTTGTGCGCGGCAGACTTTGGGTCAAGAAGGTCAGGTGCAGCCACTGGAAGGCAGAGGTAAATAGGCCACATCATGGACAGTGTTAGGTCGCACACTGGAAGTGATTGGTTTAATGTGAAGGCAGACAGAGGTAACTGTAGTAAAACAAGATGGCTGCAAACCGATTAAAGCTGTGTTTACCAGTCCTGATGCTCCAACACATGATTCAAATGAATGGGTTGTTATCAGGCTTTTGCAGAGCTTGATGATGAGCTGATGATTTGAATCATGGGTGATGGAGCATAGAAACATCTAAAACAAGGCTGGACAGTGGGTCCCTGAGGACCAGGATTTTGGAAACACTGGGTTAATCCTCTTATGACTATCATGATAATCAGGCCACCTGGATTTATATTGATTTTAAGGCTGTAGAATGGTTCAATGAGTGTGTGCTTCTGCCCCCTTTTTCCAGGATAACTTTCACTTTCCATATCTGGTTATTCAACCATTTGGGAACAACGGTACTGAGAAGCTGACGTCACAAACACGTGAATCTTGAGTCCGTGATTGGATGGTCGTTCCTTGCGGAAGTCCTGAGGTTCTACCGTCATGACAAGTATATGGAAGCAAAGCTCTATTCCTCCACATGGGGGTGCTGTGCCAATCTCAGCTGATCATAGTTTTTGAAGCTAGCTATCTATCCAGCTATCGCAAACGGTCTAAGACGGCGACGACAGGATGGTAACAGAAAATGTCTCAGAGGTGAATTCTACTGTTCAAAAAACCTGGTAGTTCAGCAGTTTCAGGGGATAAAAACATGTCCCCGCCCCTGTGCTGCTGCTGTACACACACAAATGCTCCCTCGGCCAGGTCTGATAGTATTTCTTGACCAAGCCTATTTTTAGACATGGTTTCTGCTCAAGAATACTAAAAAAAAAAAAAAGCTGCAGCTTGAAGCAAATGGATGCAAGTTCTATTGTCAATTATTTCTGCCTGTTACTGAATGACAGAGGACATTGTCTTTCACGACGTGGGGTTTAATTTAATATAAACCTCTTACTTAAGTCGTATTACAATAAGGAGAGTGATTAAAAATGAATGGAGGCAATAACCATGTGAAGGAAGTTGCCTTTGACAATGGGCTTAATTATTTAGAGCTTCTGTGATTGCTTTTCTTTTGCATAGTAACACATTGTCAGTATAAGTGTCCTTTATCATCCGTCTGTATTTTCCCTCCTCCAAATAACTGTATATCGTAGGTTTTCCTGATCCATATCTATAAATATTTGATAACTGAATGCACCCGCTTGTGTGTCGTTACTGTGCAGCCAGTTCCTCTCATCATGTGTTTACAGTATTTACGATGCTGAGTCAGTGGAACAGCGCCACCTGATGTGCAGCAGGTGAGCTCTTTTCTTTTTGTTGTTATTATTTATTATCCGACATTAATATTTACTGCCACGTGTGCTTTCAGTTCTAACGATGGTAATCAATCCTCCTGGATATTTTATGAATTTTATTCAGTGCGATTAAAAGCAAAGACTTCACATAAACCTAAATATAAAGCCAATAAACATGATGTCTACACCTACAGGACTGTAAGTAGGTTCCTCAGTCGAGATTGATGCAATGACTGAATGCAAGCTCATAAAATATTAAAGCTGTCTGTCACAATCCCCTTTGAAAACAAGTGGATTACATAATCACTTCCATGAACTCCAGTATTTCACTGCAAACAACAACTTATGTTAACGCTCAGCATCATGTGAAACTATCCCATGACATAAACATTGCAGAATTGCATAACTATACAGGCTTATAGTGTTGGTAAAGACTCACTTTCACTGCAGATGTATTATTTCATCCACAAATCCATCAATAAACTCAATGCCAATATGAAAAATAACACATTTTTACAACACTGTAAGGATCAATTTCAACTTATTTCCACACTTACTTCTCTACCATCTCTCCTCTCTGTTTTTCCTCATCAAAGGATCCTGTTTTTTTATTTATTTTTTGTTCCAAAAACAAATCGCAGATAAGGGTTCTCTCCCTGTTAGAGTGGCTGTTTGTCCCCAGTGCTTCCACCAAGAGAAGAGTCCTCTCTCCACATGGTTGCAGCTGACTGGCGTTTTCTTTCTCTCTCTCTCTGCACTTTAAAATCTCCGGAGAAAATACATCCAGGACATCTCGTTCCCAGCACAAGACTCGCTAAGGCGGAGCGCAAGAAACTGCCTCCTCCAAATCCATCCAGGTGTTTGCAAACATCGTGGTGCGGAGCGTGCGTGCGGCTGCTTCACACGGAGGAACGCAGAGGTCTGCTCTGAGAGTAGGGGTCAGAAGAAGCGCAGCGGAGATACAGTGACACGCTGGATGCTGCGCACTCCCACTCATCGTGAGTGGACTGTGCGCTTCTGCTGTGAGGAGAGAGAGAGAGAGAGAGAGGGAGACAGAGAGAGAGAGAGAGTGAGAGAGTGAGATGTGAAATGGAGAATTTTCTCAATAAAAGGATATATATATATATATATTTTGTTCATGCTCAAAATCAAATTCCAACACTCTTGTTGAAATTGATTTAAAGCTGCACTGTGCAACTTGTGGTGTTTTGTTTTTACAGTGCCTGCCCAGCAATACAAATCAACTGCAGATGCATTGCAAAGCAAGCATCTATCGTTATTATTTTACATTTTTCACATATCAAAACGTGCGCTTTGATCGGGAATGGGGTGCCGTGACTTCTCAAGTAACCACGGTGATAAAAATCGCAAAAAAACTGAATAATGTAGACGTACATATGAATGGAAAAGGGTCAACCCAGCCTACTTCAGAGTCTCGCAGTTTTGTCATACTTTGTAGAGATGTGGTTGAAACTTTAAAGGGATCACAAGACTTAATGCACAAGACAACAATTAACACAGTTTTTTTTAGTGTGTATCTGCACCATTACCTCATTTATGAAGCCCTGAAGGTTCGAAACAAACAGTTCAGCCACTGCTGAGAACGCTGTGTTGTATTGTAATCTCGGGCTCAGCGAGATCTCTGAAAAAACCTGTTCTGGTTACGTAAACAGCGGTTCTCATGAACAGTCGATCCACCTGGTCCGGGCACTAGTCCGGGCACATCCGGTTGCATAAATTGAACCAAAGAAGAAGAAGAACGTCCGTTGTGGAGGTGTTTCACGAGCGACAGTGTCTTCTGACTTTGGGTCAAAGGCATAAAAGGGACTGTGGCAGGGAGTCGTGAAGAAGCCCTTTTTAAACATTGTTAAAACAATGTTTTGATAATGAGAAGCAGTGTATCCACCGTTCCAGAGGGGGGAGCTGCGCTTCTGAGAGCGGGTGTGCTGATTACATCACTTCCAGGTATTGGCCAATCACAACACTTCTGTCTTCTGGGGGTGAGATTTCAGTCTAAAACACTGTGGCTGACGAGAGCTTCAGTGAGGAGAGCTCGTTTACAGCAACTAGGAGGTTTTTGAAGTTAATGTATGTAAGTAGACCTCCATAACTAAAAATATATGTAGGACCACTCTATGGGAGCTTTAACTAAATCAAAGTTTTGATACCTATTAATGTTTTGGTACTTTTTTCAGATTGTATAATGAATTGCACCGTTAGAGTGGCACACTCTGGCTGAGGTCCATGAAAATAATCATCAACTCTTCTCCTGCCTAGAATTTCCAACCCACACAGACATTTTGTACATAAAAAATGGTCAATGTCTAACCCTGTGTGTTGTTTTCATTTTCATGACTTGCATTTTTTTTCTTAAACTCACTTAAAAGTGTGATGTTAGTTATGGCAGTGTTATACTTCTGTGTCTGCCCACTGCTCTTAGTCGTACGATGGTTGTTATTAGAGGACGGGGTAAAATGCAGCGGACAAATTTCCCCCACGGGGATTAACAGGGAAGTCACCTTAACCTTAACCTCCATCTGTCTCAACAAACAACAAATCACTTGCTGTGCAGCTTGGGAATGTCATCGGTCAACACGGGTACCTATACTGACGAAGTCATAAGAGATATTTGTTAACATTTAAAAGTTACGCCCTTCAGTTCTAACATCTTAGGATGCCAAGGATAATCATTCAATTCTGGTTTGATTCAAGGAACTCATTGAGAAACATCGCTGAGGATGTGTCCGGGTGCACCGACAGAAAAAGTGAATTCTGAAAATCGGCAATGAAGAGGCTTCTTGTGCAGGATGTGCAGAACATTTGAGTTGCCTCTGCCTTCCTTGTACAGTGGTGCAAAACAAATCAGGCTGAAGCTCCATCGTGGTGATACATCATAAAAAAAACACCCATTATCCAAGAAGCTGTATGCCCCGCCCACTGCTGGTTGTATCAGAGCCTGGACCAGGCGTTGCCTGATTTAAACCTTGAGCTGTTTTGTCTCAAGGGCATTTTTCTTTCTCCTTTTTTATGCTGATGCTGCTGCTGGTACAATCACATGAACTGGTGACATCCTCCCAGTTACAGGGACATCTCACATCCAGGCAACAGCTAATCAGTTAGTGGATTTGAAGCGGCTACATGTCCTGAAGGGCAGCTGTCAGTGCATTAATTAAATTCGGCTGAATTAGTGAATCACACACACACAGAGTGAGACTTATCATTCACTTGACATGCAGGTGTGACCTGGAACATGCATTTTTCAGTAATTTGATGCCGCTGTGTCCTTCGACGAGTGTGTGCGTGTGTGTGTTTGTACTGATGTCCCCCAACAATATGGATCACATTTGCATGAGCTACACTTCTGCTAATTGAATTGTGAGTCTTGCACAGCTGTGGAGTTTGTCTTTAGTGCTCTGACAGAGACACACAGAGAGAGAGAGAGAGCTGTGCCAGTGAAGCTCCGAAAATAAGTTATTCTTTATTAACCTTTAAAGGATAATGGAAACAATGCATTATACACACAAACTCCATTTTGCTGAATTTCAGCTTTGTAGTGATCTGGCTGCAGGAAAAATACAACAACAAAGTCCATTCTGCAAAGGAAAGATATATTGTATATAAACAAAGATTTGTGCAGAAAAGGCATTTCAGTTTTTAGCAGGTGGATAAATGGTCACTTCACCCTAAAGAAATAAGATAACTCTGTGCTTTTCCTGACCATCTTTTCACGTTTTCTATTCTGAACTAATAAACTTAGATGTTATGAGTTGAAGTGATGTCCACGGGGTTTCTGTTACTCAACAGGTGATGCAGCATTTATATAAGAATGATGAATTATTTCTGTGGTCAGTATCCAAGCCTTTGATTTACTTGGGTCTGAATTCTCTTTATTCTTTTATCACGGACAGAGTTGGTAAACACACCTGGTCTGGATACTTTTCTCAAGTCTTGTCTATGTTTATTTTTTATACTTTTTAATAGACTCTTAAGTGATGGATTTTCCTTGTTGGCTTGTGAATCACTTAAATGTACGAGAGTGTGATAACCTTTACGTCCATTAGCAGCCTCATCGTTATATAACATTATGAAACTTTGTTAAAAGCTATATAATAAGCGTTTATCCGTGAATTTTCCTTACAGTTTAGGGTAAAAAGTTACATCATATACAGTAGTTCAACATAGTATGGTGTAATTTATATATAACACTCTTCCTATATATATTCCAGGCACTAACGTCATAATAATAATGTGCTAATTAAGAGATAACATTATGCAAAAGTAATGAGAATGGTAAAGGTATGATAATTCCTATATTATTCAGTTGAAATTATTCCCTTTTTTTACGTCTCACTACTATATTTAATTTCAAGGTCGTATGGTTCATATTATGTTTATATAAAGACATGTATGCTGTATGTGCTATCGGGCAAATTCCAATTCTAAATGCTGGCGTCTTTGTCACCAGAGGGGAGAGAGTTAGAAAAACGCCTGTGCATAAGTTTCCACCCCAGGAGTTTTTCCGCACCTGCACTTGCCAATATGACCAACAGAGGCCGCCAGAGGTGAATGGGGTGAAGTCTGCCATCTCTGATTGCCTTGTTAGGCCTGTTTTTGGACATTGAGACAAATACTCAAACAAATGTTACTTTAAATATGTTTTGTACTGTTTTTATAAATAATACTTTTGGCCGTTGTTCATTTGAAATTGTTGACACACTATTTTAACATGCATTAAATTGTAAATAACTGCCAGATATTGAAAGTTGTACAGGGGAAATTGATAGTGTAATAACAGTAAATAAAAACTTTCTGATCGCTGTCCTCACCCACAGGTCAAACGTCAGGCGACCTGTAGTGAGAAATGGGATTGATTAGCTCTCAAGCGATATGGACACATGCAGTTAGCAGACTTGCACAGTCGCAGAGGA
The DNA here is from genome assembly GCF_963457635.1 of Microchirus variegatus. Classification (NCBI taxonomy): domain Eukaryota; kingdom Metazoa; phylum Chordata; class Actinopteri; order Pleuronectiformes; family Soleidae; genus Microchirus; species Microchirus variegatus. The sequence goes on from NC_139813.1 coordinate 16,953,902, forward strand.
TTCATCATAGCTGTATTGTGTTCTGGCCGCAGCACGCCCACACTTCAGACTTCCCTGCTGTGGAATAACGACGGTTCTGTAAACCTTTGTGACCTTGTCAGTGGGTTTTGGTCCGGTTGTGTTCTCCTGATTGTCGGCTGTGTGCTTCAGTGAAGTGTATTTTGTCCACTCATAGGAGTGGAGTACAGGTCTTGTATGGACACCTACGCCGAATCAATAAATAAAGATAAACTTCACAAATAAGATTTTTTTTTTTTCTCCCTGTGCCTGTGGTTTCCAATCGCTCGTCTTACATTTCTAATTATTTCCAAGTGTAGTTTGAAGCTGGACACAATAATATTTCTCATCAAAGCCCATTCATTACGCATTTATCTCTTTTACAGCAGCGATTACAGCCCAGCTCCTCTGCACCGTATATAACGACACAGGAGGCTTATCTATAAATTGCCTGCCGCCTCATATTTGTTTGTTATCTGTTTCTGTTCTGTCGTAGTGACTCAAACATTAATGGAGCAGAATGAGATTTGCCATCGGTTATGAGTTAAATGAGCTGAAATTTCCATTTACTTTCAAAGCGTCTTTGATATCTGTGGATATAATGCAGAGACGCGAAATGAAATTAGAGTTATCTGCTTTTCTTGAAGAAGTAAACGTGTGACCGTCTCCGATCTTTACTCATGTTAGAGTGACTTTACCTTTAGATCCAATAATCTCAGTCACCTCTCAGGGGAGGAATTTAGCCGTTTTCAGTGAATCCATCAAATTATATCGCTTGATGAATGCATTTTCATTCCATTAATATTCTCCTCATGATGTCTGACCTCAAGCAGAAGCATCTCTTGTCCTTATTTCCACCTGCAGCAGCAACATATGGCTTTTGTTAATCGACAGTGATCTTATTACCGGTGACATTGTCGCATTAATGGATTCTATTACCATAGTAATCTCTGCTAATGTCGCAGCACAACAGCAAATACTTTGTGTGCTAAGACATTTTGTGACCTGTCTGACGAGAGGTGCTTACAAAGTGGTTTCTTACGGAAATGTGACATTAATCATCCCTGTAATTCTAAACACTTTGTATTTCACTTTTAAAATCAGAGATCCTCCTCCTTTATTACTGTATGTTGCTTTGTAAACTGATTTCCTTCAGCTTTATTATGCAAATTTTTAGCGTATATTTGCTTGTATATGTTATATACAGTTAGATACACACATTGTGCCATATAAATGTATCGTTAAGGATTCCCTTCTTTTATTTTCTCACCAACTCTCTGCATAATTTATAGATACAGAGACTGTAGAGAAATACTGCAACATGTTGAATTATTTTGTTTGCTCAGGTGTTTTATTGTTTCACAAGTGAATGCGCATGTCGACACAATGGAGGCTGCGGTTTCCTCGCCCTGCAGAAAACCATCAACCGTGTGCAAAAACATCATCGCCTTTAAATTGATCCGCGATCAAATCTGCCTCTGGCATTATTGATTTTGTGTTGCTACGTTATTGAGAGTTAACGTTTCTGTGACGAGAGATGAGCGATGAGACATCCGCACGGATATATTCAATCCCTTCGTTTCACTGAGCTGATATATTTTCTAATATCATATCAGTTTAAATGATTACTATTGGAAAATGAGTGAGGCGGTTAATCTAACGTGTGACCCCTCCCGTATCCACAGATGGTAATATTCATGTATGGAGGTTTGTGGTTCCACAAAATTGTCCCAGTTTTTTGTCTGCATCTTGACTGCCTGGTTTGGACAAACCATTTGACTTGTGTGTGGAGCCTGATCAAATTCAGAGGATCCATAAATGGACCAAACCAAGACCTTGCATCATAAAGGAGGAGTGCTGCGTAGGCTTTTAGTAGTTGTATGTTTTGTTTCCCCCATAAACTTCAGCACGGTTTATTCAGCCAGTATTATGCAGTCAGCATTTGCTCAGTTACTGTAGATAATGTTGTCATAGCATTGAGTTCAGTTTGATGTCTTTTAGATTAGATTCAACTTTATTGCCATTGCACATGTCAGGCAACGAAATGAATCCAACCAGAAGTGTTTTAAGCAGTAATAAAAAGCATATGTTATAATATGTGCAGTGTGGTGTATTAAAAAAAAGATGAAATGACTATCGATGCGGATATGAAGAGGCTATGAACAGGGACTATAATACAGTTGCCTGTTTTCTTTGCAACAGTAAGCACATTTTCACAGTTGGTTGAGTGACTCCGGCTTATGCTCCACGTTGCCTATCTCCAGCTTCCATAGCATGCAGTGACTTAGCATTTCTAACATCCAGGTTGGATGATGTCCGCTCTCCCTGGACGGGATGTTAGTTCATTGCAAAGGTAGGGGACCATTTTTCACCTCCCACTCCCAGACACGACAAAAAGCTAATTGCTTTTCCGTGAGTCCAGTTAATTGCTCTGCTTTATTGTGATGTCTATTTCCATATGAATCGCCGACTTTGGCGTGAGGAGAGATAAAGTGTGCTTTCATTCATGGGTTAGCACTCATGTGGAAACCGCCCTCTGTCATTGATGTCGGTGCTGAGCTTCTCCCTCATTTCACTGTGTTAAACACAGCGCTGGACATTTGATGTCGGGCTCTGCTCGTTCCACTCGGAGGCTCCTGATTGCAGGCGCAGCTCAAAAGAATAATTTTATGTTTTTCTTATGGTGGAAGTCAAATCTTTCATCTCCTGCTCAGTCGACTGAGTCCTGTGGAAAAACCAATCGCCGTGAACGACTGAGCCACGTTGACTTGCATGAAACACCTGCAAGAGCACGGATATACATGCACACGTTTGGCCTTTTTAATGAACGATGCAAAGCTCACTCTATAGCAACGTTTGAAGTATAGATAAGGGACTAGTACACGGCACAGATCAGTGCCACAGATGCACCCTGGGTAAATTGCAGAGGGAATAATACACAACACCTTATATGGACATCCTGGGGTGTGTGGTTATAGGTCACATCTTCAGGCTTTTGTAATGGCAAATTCAATTTCTTTGTCTCAGAGCTACAGCCACCCATCACCCTTTTCCTTACACAGAATACCAGGTCCTTTTGTGTATTGTGTATTGTGTATTGTATATTGTGTAATTAGGATGTCTAGACTGAACTTGCACCTTCCTACAACATCCGCATGGAGTCGGCTCCCCGATACCTGCAGTAGACAAAGAGGTGTGAAAACACGGCCTGGAAAGACAGACTCCTTTGTCTTTTGGAGGAATGCGAGGTACAAATGTGGAGGGTTCACTATGCTCTGGGTCTTTCTCCAGCTAGGATCACTCGTGTGCAGATTGACCTTTTCTTTGCAGAGAAAATAAAAACTTGTCGGCCGGCAGAAGTTCTCTATGTCATTCTTCACCAGCAGCAGATAATTTCCACAACACTTTGCAGTTTTTCCTATGTCGTTATGTGTTGTTGAGTTAAAGTTATGATCATTTTGTATTGCATATATTATAATTATTACAATTTTACAAAATTGAAAGTTTTCTCTTCTAACTTTGAACTGTGACGTATTTCTAATTTCACAAATTTAATAACATTTAGTATTTTTTGCTCAGTTGTGTTTAGATAGTTGATGAAAATGTAAAAAAAAAATTAAAATTCCATCACTGCCTATAGGTGGTGCTAAAAAATTGCACATTGTTGCACATTTTTTAGCCTCTGAATATACATTTTAACATAGTAATGGACAAAAACAGCCTTAATGGTTAATTTACCACCAGATTAACAAAATTATTGCTCAATCCTGTCTTACAGGTCCTGTATTTGCAGTCGTTAAGTGTTCAAGTTGAATTTTAATGTCAAAACATCAACAATAAGAATGACGAAAAGTAAACAAATGTTTTGGGCTTAATAAAAAAAAATTTATTCCATGATATCAAAAAAGAAGAGTTACCTTCAGCAGTTGTTGCGCCTCTGCTGACGTCTGACCAAAATCTAATCATCAATCCTTCCGCCCAATTCGTCCAAGTCAAAGTTTGTTCCTCATGACATTGTTATATGACACAAAAGAACAGAATGGAAAGATGTTCAGACTGACAAAGAAGTATAAAAGTGGTTTGTTTTTTACAGGACTTCCCATCAGGCATCTGGTGAAAACAACTATAAATTGACATGTACTTCAATACTATACATCCATAATACATTCATAAATCCCAGTCCTTCATGGCACCAGTCTGAGTACCACTTATTTAAGTTAAGTGTCCTCTTTTTGTTTTTCAGAGAGACCTCATTGCCTTTGATATTACTTGTTTTGTTTATGTCATTAATGCAGCGTCTCTGTTTATGATTGTACAACTGCAACGTGACCTGGATGTGCAACCATTCAGCCTGAATAAATCGAGGTGTTCAGGGGAAACCAGCTCAGTAATAACAATGAGCAAGTTATAAAGGAACGGCACTGATGTGAGGCTGAAGCTGTAAGAAGAGCCTGCTAGTTACAAATTAGTGAAACCAGTCACATATTAGGTATTAGAAAACATGTCACATATAAAGCAGAGCTGTAGAAATCAATTGTCTTTTGCATGAATGTTCTTTTTCTTTCTTTCTTTCTTTCTTGCAACTCAACATTTTTCTTTCTCCTGCAGGATCCAAAATTATAATTGGGCCAGTGCCACGTCCTGTCATGATGAAAATAAGGAACATTTTTCCTCTGAGGAAGTTTGTAAGACAGAGATATTTTCATAGTGCAAACATAAGTGCGCACACACACAGACACACACACATTCTTGTACGTGCTGCATACTGAGGACCGGGTAAAAGTTCTTACAAAGTGAGGACGAGCATTTCCCCTTTATAAATCACCACAATTACAAACGTCTACTTAATGAATGACATCGATAAAGAACTACTGAGTGCAGCACCATAAAATGTCTTCAGGTGGAGCCCCAGAGCAAAAAGTTTGTGAAAAGCCAGGGCTGGAAAACGGGTAAAAACATGTTTACAACCTAAGGAAGTGATTTCAATGAAAACAAAGTGAGGACCGGCCAAAATGTCCACACTTTGTAAAAATGACCTCACTTTGTTGGTTAAAAACCCTCACTGGTCCTCAGTATGTCGCAAGTACAAGAACACACACACACATACACACTAGGGAATCTCTTGTGACAAACAGCGGTCGGACAATGGCAGACTAATCAATATACATCAGAGCCAATTTTGGGGAAATCCATACAAGAGACACATAGTTTAATCCCTCGTCATTATTCCCCGCAGACAGTGAGGGCACTCGGTCGCTTCCTGCTTTGTGAGAATCAACTCACTGAAATCAGGTGTGTGTGTGGCACTGATTTGCGTTGATTGAGGCCAGGTGTAGGGAGTGTTCATATACCCTGAGTCTCCAGTGTTCTGGTTCTCATTGTCTCACCTTCAGAGGCAGTGAGAGGTTCTCCCTGCAGTGGCTTCTTAAGTTGTCGGTGTATCTACAAACACCGACTCAGAACTTTGTATGTGTTTGATGTCTGTTTCCCAGTGTATATATCTGGTGGTGAAGTTGTCATGGAGACAAATAGTGAAATGTGTCCGTTGTGAAAATTAATTTCTCTACATCTGGGGGAAGCCTTCGAGTGTGTGCGTCCACTGAAGCATGTGTTACTGGGCTTTTGTACCTCGCGTATAAGCTCTCGCCCAAGGATATTATTATTATTATTATTATTATTATAATGTGGTGGGATTTTGAAAAAGAAGCATCCACACACGTCCTCGTTTCTCTGCTTATCACGTTCACTTTGTGGCTTCAACCCACAGCAACCAAACAGCTCATTATCTGTGGGATAACCCCCTCATCTTATTGCTACATACTAAACTTGGGGGGGAAAGGCACGACAGCCATTTACGCCACCCCTGTGATTAAACTCTTTCAACAAACGCTCATATTGCATGTATTCTGCTTTCCCCCCACCAGTCGTTTCAGAACAAAGTGAGAGCGATTAACTCTCCCCACCGGTGTTTGCAGCAGACTTTGAGCAGATTTTGATTAGTGCTTTTCGAGCACGCTCTCGTCAAACGCTCGTTGTGCCACGCGTTATTTCGATGAATCGCGTGGGTGTAAGATCACAGTGCTGCCACGTAGGTCGCAGCAGACGCACGTTAGGCTATTATTCACACACACACAGACCTGCTCACGAATGCACAGTGAACAGTGATGAGGCGAGATTCAGATATATATCGCCATGTGTTGTGTACTTTCTCCTAAGCAGGTGCCATCTGTGTGGGAAATGATGCAGGATACGGGCTAACTGCATGTAATGACAGTACATGAAGACACTTAAAAGTTTGCTGAAAAAAGAACATTCTCTTATGTTTCTGAGCAGAACATTTTCCTGCACTCTCTGTCTCTCCGTTCAAAGAGCAAAAAAAATCATATATATTTTTTTTCTGCAGCATTGCCTCCCACAATATGTGCCTTCATCACACTGCTGTGAAACATAAGTGCTGTGGGCTGTTCATTCTTTTCAAGTGTAGCCACTGACCCCGAAGAGCAGCTAAACAGATGTTCACGGCAACAGAAAGAAGACTCCGCTCAGTAATTCACAGCAGTGTTTTCCGTTATACCTCGAGTGTTGCGTGATGAGATTTTTTTTTTTGCGTGGGACATTTTCCAACTGACGCTGCTGTCTCGCCAATTCCCTCCCCGAGTTCATTCCCAGGACGAGGCTTGCGCCGTAATGGGAAGTGCGGCGTCTCGAGTTCCATTAGGACATGATGACAACAACAATATGGTGCAATATTGTGTGTGAGCACCTGCTGTAGCCGACAAGCAGCCACTGCACACAAGCCGTGTTCAAATCTATTCTACTTATCCTCCAATTCAATATCAAACGTAGCCATTTTAAAAATGGAGTTTAAATATATATATTCTCAGGGCCGGCCCAAGGCATAAGCGAACTAAGCCGCTGCTTGGGGCCCCCGTGACCACTAGAGGGCCCCCAAGAGCAATTAACTAAAACAAAAGAGAAACATTTGGATTGCTGTAGTTTATTTAGAATTTTTTACAGTTTTTACTTCGTTATCAGATGGGATTATTTAACTTTATATTTTATTTATACACCATTTTTATTACCTTGTTCCTGGTGCCAGGGGTTGATTTACATTATTATTTAAGTATTTGTTTTATATTTATTTGTTTATTTTATTTAATGCTGGGGGTTTTTTTACATATAAAAGTCGAATCTGTGTATTACAGGAGTAAGATTGTGCACATTTTTAGATTTTCAGACCGTAATATCTTAATATTTTATTTATAAACAGTTGGGTTTAATGTATTGATTCTCTGTGTCACCAGTAGGGGGAGTTGCTGATTTTGCCCAATATTAATTGAAAGATTTTTCTGTAAATTTGCAAATCTGGTGTCTGCTTCCATGCAACAAAAAGTTCTCACATTTAGTTTTACAAGCGTATTCGTGACAGAGTAGAATACCTTTAGTATAGTAGGTGTGTGAATGATCAATAATCCTTTTTATTGGCAGTAACAGAGGGCCCCAAAATCAAATTTTGCTTAGCGACCCATGGAGGCTTGGGCCGGCCCTGTATATTCTGTATCATTGTGCAGAAGAGATGACATTATTAGCTGAACACACTAATTTACTACAATTAATTTATACTTTCAACAACACCTTCATTGTCGTAGAGGTTCAAATCCTGGACAAGCTCCAAATCTCTTACAACAGAGGCAGGACTTTCACATGAACGGATCCATAACAAAGGGAAATGTAACATAATATGTATGTGGTGCGGCCGTTGGAGTGTGAAAGTGCAGGATGGCGTGATGCATGTTATATGTGACAAAAGCTCGGTGCAGCGTGGAGATCACAGGCGATGGCGACAACTGGCTTCTTGATTCGGACAGGGTTAAGTAATTGGAAACGCTCTGCCAGGATTTTTCACGGTCAGATTAATGGCAACCTGAGCTTCATACTGCACACACACCTGCAGGACAAACGCAGACACACAGGAACCAGGAGTCGGGCTCTAGTGACTCAAATTACGGCAATGAAGGAACTAGGTTGTAAGGTTGTATGAAGGTTGTGACATTCTGGGAACCAACATGTGCAACCACAGGAGATGCTAGGGGGTAACCTTCAGGGAAAGTTCATTTGTGTCTTTCTACTGGTGCATATTTTACTACAGTGACCACTAGGGACACAACATTCATCTGTGGACTCTTTAAACACATTATTGTTTTTTCATGTGAAGGCCAGGAATGACATTTTGCTAAGTGTAATCCATCAGGGTGTAATTGCTATTAAAACGACGTTGGCTTTCAAAGAAAATTCAATAAAAGGGAGAATGAATGAATGTGTCCCAAGTTCACAATTCGTCTCGACTCGTCCTTCACCTTCTTTCTGCATCATTTCTTGCAAAATTCAACCTCCTGCAGGCCGAGTATGACAGAATCTTGCTGTGCACGGCAAATCTGTTTGACACCGTGCACTCAACCGTACTGCATGTCCGAGGTAGTGGACAGTACTGGTTAAAAAAATAATAAATCCGACCTCGCTCAGCTTATAGTTTGTTGCCTGAAGAACCAGTGAAGTTGCACATCGAACACACTGAACTTGAGTTATTGAGTTATTTGTGGCCTATTCAGTTCTCAAAAATGTAATTCCGGAATGAAAAATCACATTCTCTTCATGTCACGGTTGTGATCTGTCACCGACTTTAACCAGGAACGCGTACGGGAGCTGTATAGTGCGCATGAGCTATTTATCTGATGATTTAAATATGTTGTGACAGAGACACACGACACAAATTATCGGATAAATTAGAACGTGCTGAAGCAGCACAAAAACCATGCAACATACTCCTTCACGTACACAAGTTTTCCTTTCAGACACCGGAGTGTGAAAAGGAAAAAAAGACAAAAAAGCCTTTCACATGCACTCGCACAAAATATGTTTTATGTGTTTCAAAGACCTTGTAATTTCTCTTTGTGGCGTTTGATGCCAGCAGTCATGTGAGCCTGAGGCTACAGAGGGACGAGAGACTTAAACTGTGCGAGTGGAGGCTCTCCTGTATTTGTTACCGTGAATTTAGGCAAAATTAAATCTTCTCATCTGGCCATAACAAAATCCTTGATTTAATTCAGGAATGCTGTTTTCAATATTTCTTGTCTCGCGGCTGTTAGACACGAGAGACGTGGCTCTGTGAGAAAAGAGGGACACTTGCAGTAGCATGAAATTTGGAGAGAGGTAAATGAGCATGAAGTCACAAATTATTTTATAATAATTACCACAGAGTTAAAACTCTCCCCCTCTCATTATGTGCTTGGATAAACATTGCAGACATTACCTTTGTCAATTATCATCATAAGTATTCATTATAATATTGATTAAAGTCTGGTCAGACTCTCAAGGCGTGACTACTTTATTAGGACACTTAATAAAGTGTTGTATCCCATGTGCTTCAAGGTTCAACAATATTTTTGCTCAGAGAGCTGCCACTCACTGAGTATTTTCTCTCTTTTTGTGTTGTTGAATATTTTTTTCTTTAAACCTTGGCGACGGTTGTGCATGAAAATAAACCAGCAGCAGTTACTGAAATACTTACTCCAGTCTCCTTGACACCAACAACGATGCTACTGTGCCATCTGAATGCATTGATTATGTGATTGTCTGATCAGATACTTGAGTTAACCCGTAGAACACATAGCATTTTGGCTGTTACTGTACATACAGTATATACAGTCGGGTATAAGAATGTGCAATATATAGTCTTATATCCTTTTTTCAACACAACCTAGGCAATCTGACATTGAATTTTTACCAACTATATCAACACACCTGAGCAAAAACTACTCAAAATGTTTAAAATCCTATTGAATTGGTGAAATTTGGAAATACGTCAAAGTTCACATGGCTCGTTTTTATGAAAAAGAAAATAAAAATTGTCTAATTTTGTGACTTCTGCACAATTATCACTACTTGTGTGATATCAAATGAACTTTCACTCAAAAGCACATATGTTTATATTTGCATATTATTCAAAGCCTTATGTGACTGATAAACACACACCCGCAGGATGTCCATACAAGGAGTTGTGTATTATTCCCACGGCCATTTACCATGAGTGCACCTGCGGCACAGATCTGTGCCACGTAAGCACTAGGTGTACCTAATATAGTGGCCTATGAGTGAGTCAATTGCCAGTGTTTCACACTTTTAATTACATGTTTTTTATGGACTGAAAAGCTGCGTAGAAATATGAAAAGTAGCTTCCTGAGCCCATTTTGTCAATCGCTAACCTAAGGCTTTACATTCTGCCATCTGCTCTCCCTCATTTTTACAATCGCTGACGATGCTTTTATTCATTACGCTCAAACAAGCGCATTAAATGGTGTGTTTGTTTGGTGTAATGAAAGACTAGATGTGATAAATAACCAGCTTTTAAATAAGGTAATTAGTCCTACTAGGAATGAGGGATACACAGTACACCCTGTAAACAGGTCTTAATAGAGGCAACAGAATCATCTAATTAAAGATTGCCTGGCTTCACACACACACACACACACATGCACACATTCCTCAAGTCATCATCATTATGCAAATGTAACGAGAGAGAAATCATGGCGTTCTCATTAGAGCATAAAGTGAGCAAAGGGAGCTGTGAGTAAAATATCCAGCGAGGGAGAACAGAGCTGTGTTCTGACACATGCAGTCTGAGGGATTATGGGATATCCTTGTTATCATGTGTCAGTCGTGAGAGCAGAAGCTCCTCTGTAAGTCAGATGCAAGCGTCCGAACTGCAGCCTCGCACCCGTTCGTCCTTTCGTTTGTGTTTCACCCTTTTTTGTCTGAGCACCGGGGAGAGTCCTGCGTCTCCATGAAATGACCACGCTGATCTCGCTGTTGCCATGGTTACCGACAAGTCACGTTGGGCAAAATGTAACGGTGTGATGTGAACGTCTGCAGTTGGTTGATGGCTGTTGTCTTATGGTGGAGTTTGTGGTTGTTACTTCCACTGATTTCTTCATGAAGAAAAAACTAACTGTCTTCTTCCTTTGTTGCGTTTGCATCCCTTAACAGAAAATACAGAATGATATATTATTATGTAACAAACATGCATGTGATTATTTGTTCTTTGCATAGTAGATAGATGCACAAGATTTATCACATTTACTATTCACATGTTTGCAAAACAAATATTTAGTATTTGTGCAAGCATGACCTTGCTGTTATCAGCGACTCCCACCTACAGATCGGCGATGGCACCTGGGTGCAGAGGTTAAGACGATGTTAATGTGTTTCTCATGAAGGGAGGGAAAAGTGGAAATGTTAATGTTTTCCCCACATCGGGACATTTATGTGTCTCTCAGTGCTGTGGTCACAGCTTTTTCCTAATTCAGCGTGAAACATTTCACTTCACAATCCATACAATTACTTGACACTCGATTACACGAAACACTTCGAGTGTGAGTCACAGTCACTGCCCGTCCCCCCGGGCTCATGAACGTGAACGAAAAAGACGCGCAGCATGTGAAATTGACTTACTTTAAAGGCACAATAGGCAGGATTATTTTCGGCGTTCGCCGTCGATAATCTCAGGCCTCAAAACTTTCAGCTGTGCGATCAAGTGATCTGGGAGAGAATGGCTCTTCTGTGCCTCCTGCAGAGTCACGGGAGGCTTTGAACAATCACGGGGAAGTTCATAGTGAGAGCGGACGCTCCGATACTTCCAGACGACTGATTGCCGCTCCAGCAATGACAAAAACTTCCTGCTGCAAAGAAACTGTCAATATCAGCAGATATTTGCTAAGATAAGGAAAATACCTTAAAATAAGTTTTTAAAGGCAACATATTATGTAAAATCAACTTTTTAATCATTTAAATCCTTATATTTGGGACTCTGGAGGTCCTATCACTCAGTAAAGTGTGAAAAAAGATGACTCACTCATGTTTTTGTGGTCCTCCTCAGTCTAAGTACAGGAGATAAAACATGCGATGTTGACTTCCGCGCTCACTGGGACGTCACAATGCGCTAAATTCCTGGAATTGTTGTCTCGCTGAGCTCCGCTTTGCCCTTAAAACACGCGAGAGTGCCGGTGAGGGCGAAAACTCCGAAAAACTGGAAGTCCGTGAAAAGTTCTATTCTTGGCTCCACAGTGCAGCACAGAGTTCTACACAAACTTCCAGCCTCAGAGGATTTATCTGTCCAGTGGATACATGATATATATGATGGCAATGTGCCTGCTAGAGCCTGCAAATTATCACTTTTCCAAATGCTAACTGCTGTTAGCTCCCACTAGCCTCTGTGACTGATCTCATTTCCTGTCCCTTAAGTTTTTTTTTAAGGTGGACCTAAAGAGATACTACTAAACAGAGCGTTCTGAACAGGACTGTTATGGCAGGGTGATTGAACTGCTGTGGTGCTTCATCCTTATGGGACCTTTCAAGGTGCATTTTGTAAAAAATCCAAAGCAACTGGCCATAAAATCCTCCTAATATGTCACAGAGACTCAGGAATAATGTTCATATAACAAACTGAACTCACCAACAACAACAGTACAGCCAAAATATTTGCATAAAAAAATTTATTTTGCAGACTGCAAATCATGTTTATGTTTTGAAATCATGTTTTGGCAAACGAAAGACTTCGGTATTTTGAATTTGAATGTAGTAACTGTTTTTGGCCACATTCTTACATATGGCACCTTTAACCTTTTGTTGCATCCATTGTTACTAAGCAACCAAAACCTGGGAGCTGCTGAGACGACCAGTCTCACTGAATTAATGAACACCTTTAAACTATGGGGAGGAAAAGAACATAATGGATTATCAGCACCACATTTCCCTTCCAGCAGCCTTTCTACTCAATGCTTGTGTAAAAAAAAAAAAAAAAAGCAATGTATTTAAAATGAGGTTGACTTCTGTGCTCACTGCATACTGAAAGAGCCTCGAAATACAGACACATCGCAAATCACGTAGTTGTTAATGTTTGCCCCTTAAGTCGTCTATCATATTTTAAATAAATGTGTCGGTTCATATAGTGAGGATGAAACTCAATACACACTTGCACTCCTGCTGCTGCTTTAACCAAATAGAAACACAGAAAAAAGGTCAGTAAGGTCAGCGTGACACACAGAGAGAGAGAGAGACATCTGCACAGGAGTTTAAAAAACAGAGCACACTGATTCATATGGAGAACGGACAACAAATACAGGTTAAATGTTCTGAAAAACAAAAAAACATGTGGAACTGTGGGAGTTATTAATTCTGTTCTGTGAGGCTCTCCTGGAGAAAGGGCTATAGTTAGTGATCTTTATTTCTTTATGTAAAAGCCGTGCAATCTACTCATATAATTAAGATTGAGCCTTTCAGGTCCACTTCCTCTTGCGTCATTTTTTCGTCCACCTCAATCAATGAATGTGTGTGTGTGTGTGCTGTGGAGATGGGAGCAGCCTTATCTCCCCCCCCCCCCCCCCCCCCCTTTCCGATAACAAGAAGCACCGTCGAGCTGCGAAAGTCACTATGGATAATGCAATTGACGGGGAGCCATGGTCTCCTCGTACGTCATCGGCAGAGGGAGGGAGAGAGAGAGCAGTTCTCGCGGAGAGGGTTCACATTCATTAAACATTCATTGTGCACATCATTCTGCTGGAGAAGGAGCCACATGCTGTGAATGAGGACATCAAAATACAGTTTTAGTTAATGTGAGCGTTTGGTTCAGTTCAGCACAGGAGGTCAGCGATGTTTCAGTGACTCACCGGTCTGCTAAAGCCTCACATGTATAATCATCCAACAGTTATTGTGATTTTAACCATGATAAGTGTGTGATCAGTCACTTCTGTGCACATGAGTGTGTTTTTCTTGCATGTGTGTGTGTGTTATTGTGCTTTAGATAGCCAGAGGGTGTGTGGCCAAAAACCAGGGGGTGTTTCATTTAATCAGCATCCAATTTTAGACTGAAAGGCTAAAAGTAGCCGCGGTAAAGAATAAAAAAAGAAAACATTTCTTAGAATCGGAGAAGAAGGTGTGACTGTTGTGTTCTCGGTCTGTTTTTAGCTCATTGTTTGTTTTTGTAGTAGGACGCCGCTTTTACTGCTGCTGCTGGAACAGAGAGTCCAACACCTTTGACATCCATCTCGGATCACGCATCATATCCAGTAAAAATCAGCGTGCTTTGTTATTGTTTGCTTCAAAGTAAAGTGCAGCCTCACTCACTATAGTGATGCATTCAAGGAACTTTGTTTTTTTTCTGTTGTTTTTCAATTTGCAACTTGTCCAGGGAAACCTTCACAATGAGACCAACACATGGAATGTCAAAAACGTGAGAAATACTACAAATTATACTGTTTTCATTAAGAAAATATGGATTTATTTTATTAAGTGTTCCTCTCCCTCACTCTGTGCATGAATGTATGTGTGTGTATTCTTGTATTTGTTGTCTCTGTAAGACCTTCTCTAAGAGTTAAGTGGCACAAACCTGTGTGTATGAGTGTTTATTCCAGGTATTTCTCATGTTGTGGGGATCTGTATTTACAGTCACATTATGGGGTCTTCTTTTTTGGGGACAAAATGGGGATTAGGGTTAGGCCAGTGGTAGTTTTTGTTAAATTAATAATTATGTTAAAGGTGCCATATGTAAGAATGTGGCCAAAAAAAACGGTTACTACATTCAAATTCAAAATACCGAGATCTTTTAAGGTTTCGTTTTCTGACTTAACTGGCAACCCGTGGTTGCTCGGCAGCTTTCAAAACATAAACATGATTTGCAGTCTGCAAAAGAAATGTTTTAATGCAAATATTTTGTCTGTACTGTTGTTGTTGGTGAGTTCAGTTTGTTATATGAACATTATTCCTAAGTCTCTGTGACATATTAGGAGAATTTTGTGGCCAGTTGCTTTAGATTTATTACATAATGCACCTTTAAATTAAATGTCAATGTAATGTTCTCTGAAGTCATGGAAACCAGACTTTGTGTGTGCAGTAAATCTGATGGATATGATTGCTGCATGCTCCGTCACTGTCTGCTATAAGGGCATGTGCTCCAATTTAATTTCTCTGTAAGGAAATTGATGCAAGTGTACGATGCACGGTGGCCGATATTGATGGATGCGTGTGCATGAATCACAGTCCGGCGACATTGACTTGTGGCCAAAGATGGGCTCCACTGAGATGATCAGCATTTCCTGTTTGAAACCACACTTGACCTAAGCACCATTTCTCTGTGTTGTGAAGGAGAAGCTTCTGTTATCGTCAGCTCTTAAACCCTGACCCTCAGCTCACACTGAAAACCAAAACAAACACATTTAATGATTTATAAAAAGGACAATAAATTCAATTCTCATGCTGAGGACTGTGGGGTCGATGCACACTGGCTTATACCCGTAATCCTTTGGGTGTGACAGTTCATTTATATGGTGGCATATTTCCCAGCAGAGTCCAGAAATGTGGGGTCTGCCTTGCCAAGAAAGAAATAATCTGAATCCTATTGTCAGAATTGCATTAGCTAAACGCGGAACAAATGTATCGGGCCCTTTTCATGGGGGGGCGATGCATTTTGCCTTCAGCCATGGGGGTTTAACAAGACGTGGGTAAATAACTCAATCAAATTAATGTGAGTCGTGACACTGCAATTACTTAAAAAAACGAGCTGAGTTTATGCATTTTGCAGCGTGGACATGAAACACTTTATAGGGTGAATGTCTGACCTCATCCTTCCACACAGGGAAACACCTAATTTAGCACAGCAGGGAGTTTCAATGTACTTCAACAGTATTGTGGTGTTAGCAGCAGGAGCGGAGGGCAACAGTAAGCAGATCGTTAGCAACGACATGGTGACAGTGTAAAAAGCTGCTATGGGTACAATGCAGTGCAATGCAGTGAGAAGAAGATAGATAGAGATGTTGATTTGAGCACTCAAACAATTTGCCTTTTGAGCAAGAGCATCATTATGAGCCACTTACAGTCTCTGACGGCTTCTTTTTATATAATTACACCATAGATGTTCAGTGTATAGCGGGGGATAATAATAATAATAATAATAATAATAATAATAATAATGCTTTAAACAACGACAGCTAAACTCCATCAGTGCAGGAACCACATTTACGTGACGGCACATTTGACTTTCTCTTGCCTTCGTGATTGATGAATTAAAACAGTGCCTACGAGTCAAGCCCATTAGAACCTTACTATAGCTGAAGACTTTCAGTGGCTTTGGAACTAAGTGTACTTTGGCCACTACACCTGGTGACAAAAAAGTACCTGTACACACTGAGAAATGTACAGTGCTTGTACCCTGATAGGGTAGATAGTCTCGTACTTTGAGTTCTTAGTGTGTAGTCAGTGTGACACCATTTCACTGACATTATATCAAAAGTGTGCATGTGAAAAAATGATTAATTTAGATTAATATTGATATAAATATGTAAAATGATTCATTTGTGAGCTGAAAACACATTTGTATTTCTGGCAGAGCAGTGCCGCTCCGTGAGGTGTTTTTTTTTTTTTCATCAAATCAATAAAAAATGAATTGCATTAAAAAAAACAACCTTGCAACTTCACACTTTACAGACTTTTTCTGAATTTTCTAACTCAACACTTATTTGCACTTCAGTGTGGAAGAACATAAGTAAAGACAATCAGGCAATTAAGCTGTAACATGGTGCCACCATGTGGCCTCACATGCACTCTCCCATGTCATCACATGATAAGAAAGAAACATTTCATTTGGGATATTTTATATACGTTAGAACTGATATGTTCAGATATCAATATTTTAGCGAGGTAAAAGGTAAAAAAAAATATTAAATATATCGATGTGAAGTGCTTTGAAGCCAGAGTCCGTCTACTTTTAAAAAAAATAACAAGCAACAACCTTTCAGAAGTCTTTCTCCACAGGGCGTCTTTCACCGCTGCTAAACTACTGAGAGTAATGAGGGAGACGCTTCAGGCAGTGATTTTAAAAATCACTGTGCAGTCGCAGCACAGGAGGCTGGTTTTTTTTTATGTCTTTTTGATCATAACAGTAACATGTTATTGTGCCCCAAAGACACAACAGTCCTTCCACCATTAGCTGCTTAACTTCCTCACAATGAGGCCGTGTGTATGTTTAAGAGCCATAATCAAGTATATGGAGATGGAAAATGCCACTGGGATATACTGTAATAGGATCAGGGTACTTTATACTCCCACTCTCAACGGCCTTCATTACCACTGGCTTAGGTTTGGATTATTGTGCCTGGATGTGATGCCTATTTAATATATACAGTACATACATTAGACATTTTCTATTGTTTTATTCTATTTGATTGTGTTGTGTTTCTATTCTCTGTCCTTTCACTGCTGCAACATGTGATTTGCCCCAGTAATTCTAATCTAATCTAATCTCATCATACATCCTTTTCTGTTTAATAAAGTGTCTGTTTCTGTTCATTTACAACCAAATACTTAAAATGAACAGTTTAGTTCATACTGAAGAATATAATTACATCTTATTATGACAGGCAAAATAGAATGATGATTTAATAGTTTTAAACAAATCAGGAATTGTGCCATTAGATTAAAACCTTCTCACTTTTACAGGTGGGTTTATTTTTTTCTGTCTGCCTCTCTCCATCCGCCAGTCGCCGTGAATCCTCTTAGAGGTGGATTATAGGACTAAGATACCGAGACACAGAGAGAGAGAGAGAAGAGATGGACAGAAGATGAGCGTGAGGCACACAGAGTGAGAGAGACGCCGATTCAGGAGGAGAGAAGAAGAAAAGTGGGGGGAAATGAGGAAAACTCCTCGGCCTGAAACGGGCCGGGAAAGGAGTTGGAGATGTTGTGTGACTGGGGTGAGTGCCAAACCGTTTCTGTTTTCTAAAGTTAACCTCATTCAAGAAAGATTCTTTGTAAAGTCAGACAACCACGAACAACTATCTCCTGCACGCCATTTAATCTGAGCTGAAGTCAGAGCCTCAGTTTGGCTGCATGAGTCACTGACGTATATAATGGATAATTTCCTGATTTTCAAAAAATCATTCAAATTATTCTTTAAGAGGTTTGCAAAGATTTTCAACGGATCCTTGTTCAGGGCGATGGCGACTATTATGATGGTAAATTCCAAGTCATTCCGAGAAACTTTTTGTTTTTGAGACTAAAGTCAGCTCACTGACAAAGTGCATCAGGGGAAAATGGATAATTTCCTGAATTTCAAAAATTCATGAAAATGATTCCTTAAGAAGTGTGCAAATATGAAGTCACTCAGTATATGTGTGTCCACTGAGTGACTTCGGGACAGACTGCAGTAATGTGATCACCCGTCTTTAATCTCACTTTCCTGTTATAATAATAAATAGTAATTGAGTTGATTTCCATTCATTCTGTTGACTGTAGGAAGAGCCAGCAGAGCACTGGAGTCCCAGCCTCGCTCTCACACACAAAGCGTGGACAGACTAAGGGGACGATGCCTCTCCTGTCCTCTTGTCTCACACAGCCTGGCTGGAGCGTGTGCTCCGCTCTCTGCATCCTCATCGTGCTGCTGCCAGAGGCCAAAGCAGACGACGTCAACAACACCCACAACGGTGGTGGTGGTGGTTCTCAGTGTGGGGAGTACAATAACCAGGTAACCCTGGCTGGATCATCTCACTGTGCGCTCTCCTACTAACAAAACGTCTCAAAACTTACTTTCAACTCCTTTTAAGCTGTGGATAGGGAGATGCAGCTGACCAGACACCAGAGCAGGGTTGTTTTTGTCTATTCATTTATTCTTTTTTCTGAAATTCTGTCAGGAAACATACAGTTTTTAAGTTGTAACTCATGCAATGGAAGAGAGATCTAGTTGTCCTGTATTTCATATTAACAAAGTTGAATTTGTGGAAATTTGCTCACACATTCAGACTTAAAATGAATGACGTTCTTTGACATACGTGTATATTTAACTGCTGCCTGTTTGATTTCATTTAACAAAACCACAAAAAGTTCTTCCTCACAATGACTTCCACCCCGTCTCTGTACAAACACGACGCTGCGGCGTACATGCTGCAGCTCACGTACAGAAGACAAAGAAATCACATTTTCCATTTACTATAAGCGCACTGGAAACATCATCCACAGCAGTGATGATTTCCAATCAGGCGGCCGCAGCAGAAATCAATCACTGTATACTGTGAGAGACGAGTCAGTTCTAGCAGGAATCAAAATAACGTTTTTCATTTCCCCAGACTATTTTACAGAGTGAAAAGCAACTATAACAAAAAAAATCGTGCTCTGGCAGACAAATTGCGTTTAAGCGTCAAGTGGAGGAGGAAGCTCTCAGATCCTTTATTTAAGTAAAAAAGAATGGAAGATTCTGGAAGTAAAGAGATTTATCTTTTATAAACGATGAAGTTAGGTTCCTTTTAAAGGGTTCATGCAGCAAAAACAAACAAATCTTGTTGTGTTCTATATTTCTTTCTCTATAAATGGATCATTAAAAAGCTTGATTGGAGAGTTCTCTGGAGAGTTTTTATGCAGTTTGCCAGATTCATGTGGACCTTAATTGTATATTTTCCCCCTTAAATGCTGAATAAATAACGCATGAAACAGGTGATGGGGAATGGGATGTGTCGTCTGGTTGCCACGCTGCCTCAGCTGGACGAGCAGAGATGCCCGGATATGTTCCGCTGCACCGATGAAGTTTCCTACTGGCTGCACCAGAACGAGGAGAGGAAACAGCAGATGGTGGCGCTGAAGGAGATGATCTCTGTGCTGCAGGAGGAGCTGAGGAACCACCGTCATCGCATCAAGGTTCTTGAGCTGCAGGTGACATCTCCAATATTGACTTAGCAGGCCTTAGGTCAGCTATCACTATCAATCCTTTTAACTGCTTTAAAGTTCTTGAACTTGTCAACCCCGGGGAGTCTGCTTTTTGTTAAACCAACAACAGAACTCATTTAAAACTTCTTCAAACTAAAACAATAATTTCACAGCCAGACTTTTAAATATTGAACTCATGTTTTATTCCCTCTGCTCGGGAACTTTTCAGACTCGACACGTGTTTGATCAAACAATCCTTGAACGTGGGTTTCATTTGAACTTTAAATGAATTGTTTGCTATAAGGAGAGGAAACACATTTACACTCATTCTTCACTGTATCCTGGTGCCTGGCCGTCAAACTGGCTTTTCCCACCAACACGTCCTTGACCTTAGTCGCTAACGAGATTAGCCTCCTGCTCTTCCACGTGTTGCCTCGCGCGTCGGGCGGCACCGGCTGCAGATCGCTCATGTGAGGTTCATTAGAAAAGGGCAGAGGAGGAAGAGGCTCTGTGTGTGAGACCTGTGGTAATAGCAGTTAGTGTTTATCCTCCATGTCCACGCTAGGAATAGACTGACAAATACTGAGGTGACTTGTGGCCTATTTCGGCTCATAACAACAGGAAGCAACATTTTTAACTCACGAGGTGATGTTTGTGGGTCTCTTTAGTCCGTCTGTTCTGTTCTGTTTCTGAGCAACATGACTTTAACAGTAAATGGTGAATTCTGATGTCATTTTCTGGAGATGTAGGATATAGATACGGGATTTTAAAAAACAAAGAGAGATTGAGGAGGGTATTGACACTAGGGATGTGAATCTATGGGTGGCTCACGATTCGATTCCGATTCTTAGGTTCACGATTCGATTCAAAATCGATTCTCGATTCAAAATCGATTCTCGATTCAACGATTCTTGATTCAAAAATTGATACAATGCGTGTGTTAAGGCAAATGATGGCATCAAAACAATACAGTTTGTATAAGATAATGTGATAATGTGATCACACAGAGGCAAACTTAAGACAAAAGTTAACATTTATTCATTAAAAATTACCCAATTAATGACTTACTGTACAAAAAAATAACTTGCATAAATAAAAGCTTAGGCTAGCTGCCCTTTTTCTCCCAGAAGTTACAAAAATAAACTGTACACAAATAACACAAACTGCTGTTTTTCAAAATAGAAACAAAAAAAACAAAAAAAAACTTCTTCTTTTTTTTTAAAAAATCGACTTATGAAGTTTATGAATCGATTCACAATCGTGGATGATTAGAATCGCAATTCCTATGTTAACCTATTTTTTTTTCTACAAACCTAATTGACACTATGGGAAAAATTGAACTTCAGTTTAAAAGTCACGCTGTTATAGATTTATAGATCTGTGCTCTATAAGGACAACAACTTAAATAACGTAAATACTATTACATTAGACAAACAATAAAGTATTCGCCTTGGCTCAGGGGTGCTACACTCTTAGAAATTAGAGTTCCAAAAGTGTTCATCTACAAGGGCTGAGGTTCTACCTGGAATCATTCGTTTTTCAAGGGTTCTTGGTGACACTAATGGTTCCAGTAAGAACTAGGTTGATCCAGAGAACCCTTTAAAACCCCTTTCCTGATTAAAGGGTTTTAAAAGGGTTCCAGGTGGAAAGTTTATAAAAGATTCTACCTGGAACCAAAAAGGGTTTTATTTAATATATAAGAGTGTACATCACTTATTGTGTCGTCTTAAATAATGATTTTTGATTTGAAGAACCTGGTTTGTTACATGTTATATTACAGTTTCCTTCCTGTCAAGATGGTAGAAAAACACCTACAAGATAGAGGTTTCACATGTAAAAACTGCAGTGCATCACAAAGACCAATTGCATGTACATCGTCCTCAGTTATGTGTCTTTGTGTGGATTTATATGATGTCAGAGTGAGGAGAGGAACCATTTGAACATCTCCCTGGAGCAGCGTTTTCATGAGCTGGAGGTGCACTACGCCGAGTCCACCACCCTGCTGCACCTCCAGGGCACCCTGATCTTGGACCTACAGGTACACTCTTTATCTGGTCTTACTTCTCGAGTGTGTCATGAGTGGTTCTTGATAGTTGATGGACTGTTTGTTTGTCTCTCCACTTAGAACCAAGTCCACAATCTGACACTTTTGGCGAATAAGGTAAAAAGAAACCCGGGTTGTTCCATCAACATTGTTCGTCCCAACCCTCTCATGAGCGCTCAAGAAGCCCTGCACCCAGGTACGCCTGCAGAAAGCTCACATACTTTGATCGACCAGCAGATGGCGCCTAAATCCACTTGTTGATTCACTCATCCTCCTCCTTCTCTATTGCCCTGTGTCCCACTCTTCCTTCAGAGCATCAGCATGTGAGGAACTGTCCCATAGACTGTGCTTCTATCTACTACAATGGAGTGAGGAGGTCAGGCCTGTACACAGTGATGCCGTCACTGGCCGGCATGGCTGTCGAGGTTTACTGTGATATGGACACAGACGGTGAGTTCTACACACGTATTTAGATGGAAAACAACAAAGGCGTAAAAGTGGCTCATTTTTTACTCCACTTGTGAAACAGAGTAATGTGGAGTGGAGCTAAGTGGCTTATAAATAATGTTTAATTTTAGATTATATGAGATATAAAAATGAAAAGCTATTTCTCTGAGCTCATGAATAATTTGTTTTTAAGAGTTTTCACTTCTCACAGTGCAGCACTGTAATACACTAATACTAAAATAAGTAAGAGCTAAGTCTGTATTCTAGCTGTTTATGGTCTATATGACATAGTTAAAATAGGATTGTTATATTTAGTTTTAGATCAAAGTTGGTGTATTTCTTTCGCTTCTTAATAGTTGAAATTCTGCTGTAACACAAACTGCTGTTTATTGAGTTTCTTACTCAATTTTATGTCAATTTTAATGAATGTATTTGGGCTTTTTTTTATTTTTTAATCAGGACAGAAGAGCGTGAAAGGGGTAAAAACACAAGGCAAATGACCACGGGTGTAATAATAACTTCTTATTAACTATCTGCAGTGCAATGAGATAATATGTTGTGATTTGGGGTTATACAACTAAAATTGAATTGAATTGAAGTAAACCTAGATCACTGCAAATGAGCCCTTTCGCCAGATTCCATGTATTTAAATGAATATTTAAAAATCACAGAAACCACATCAGGGTATGACAATATCTTGGGTTTTTTTTTGCCACAGGTGGAGGCTGGACTGTGATCCAGCGGCGAGTCGATGGCTCCGTGAGCTTTGACCGCAGCTGGGCTGAATACAGGGACGGCTTCGGCGATCTGCACTCCGAGTTCTGGCTGGGCAATGACCACATCCATGACCTGAGCACACAGGGAGATTACACCCTCCGCATTAACCTGGAGGACTGGAGCAACAAGCACAAGCACGCCCTCTACAGGAGCTTCAGGTCAGGCCCCTGAGAGAGAGCAAGTCGATGAGAAACACATGTGGAATTTCTCTCCCATTCCTCTGTAAATGTGTTGTGTGTTTGTGTAGTGTGGAGGATGAGGAGCATCAGTACCGCCTCCATGTGGCAGGCTTCAGCGGCACAGCTCACGACTCCTTCAGCTGGTACCATGACAAACAGGACTTCAGTACGCCAGACAGTGGGAACATCTGTGCTGAGATCTCCCACGGCGGTTGGTGGTATAACCAGTGTTTCTACGCCAACCTCAACGGCGTCTACTACAGGGTAAGCACACAAAGACAGAGCCTCACTTTAAAGAGGCCCCTGTGGTTCTCAAACGGCTCTAACCCTAATAACCCAACCCCGTACCATTGGTGGCACACGTACCACAGGTTCGAGAACCATTGGCTTTAAACTGTTCCGCTCATGAAAGCTCTGACTTCTTCCCGATCCCACAGGGAGGCCATTATGCCCCGAAAAGCCGGGGGCCCCTGGGTCCTGACGGGATCGTTTGGCACTCCTGGAAAGACTCTGATTATTACTCTCTACGCAAAGTCACCATGATGATCCGACCAAACAGCTTCCGAACCCGACTGTCACCGTGAACTGCTGTTACCTTGGCAACGGTTCACATGCAGCAACAGACACTTTGGCAATGAAACTGCACACCGATGGACACCACACCAGTAATTGACAGCAATGGCAGCAGATTTGATTTTCTGCTGCATATTTTGCTGATTTTTTTGGGACATTTTTCATTGAAAGTGAGACGATTCTTATTTTGTATCTATTTTTTTTTTTACCTTAGTTTGATACAATACATACTGTATATACAGTTCATAACACAAAGGCAGATTTTGTATAATTTGTATGACAGTGTTATGATGTGTTAGCACTGAGGTGAATTGTGTACAGTTGTGCACACGTACGTGTTACATTATCTACATTATAATGTTGTATTTTCATTTTCAGCCAACTTTGAACTGAACGAAATGTACACACTTAATTTAAACAAGTGTTATTGCAGTTAATTGTATTCTATTAAACAAAACAGTATGTGGTGTACAATAAACAATATGAAAACACAACAAAGGACTTGAATTATGTGATTTTAAAGGTGCCATATGTAAGAATGTGGCCAAAAACAGTTACTACATTCAAATTAAAAATACCGAGGTCTTTTAGGTTTCGTTTTTTGACGCAACTGTCAAACTGACTGCAATGGTTGGTAGACGGCGGTAGGTGGCGCCACATGCCAAAACATGATTTGAAAACATAAACATTATTTACAGTCTGCAAGATTTTTTTTAATGCAAATATTTTGTCTGTACTGTTGTTGTTGGTGAGTTCAGTTTGTTAAATGAACATTATTCCTGAGTCTTTGTGACATATTAGGAGGATTTTATGGCCAGTTGATTTAGAATTCTTACATAATGCACCTTTAAAGATGCTACAAGTAGCATAACAAAGCATGTATACACAATACTATTTGTGGCATATGTGTTAATTGTTTCCAAATGACATCACACTGTGTGTCAATAGAGCAGGCATGTGTCAAGCAGAGGTCAAACCTGTAGGTCAACACAAAATTAAGCAGTTTGTTGTGAGTGGCTCAATTTTTTTAAAATCTATTTACCAATCAAAACGACCAGTTATCCAGTATTTTGAAGATTGGATATATATAGTAGTAATCGAGCTACTGTAATTTTAGATAAATGCAATATACATATATAATAGTCCCATGTTCATTCTTTGTTTATACTGTAAATAACACATATATATTATGGAAATTGTCTATAATGCACATTGTCATATTGTCAATATCTATATTTACTTTCTTGTAAATGCATGTTTAATATTTATCTTTATCTTTACTGTCTTTGCTTCTGTGACAATGTCAATTTCCTGACAGCAGGACTAATAAAGGACCATCTTATCTCATATAGTTATCATTTTAACAATTTATACAGCACTTATCTTGAAAATGCTGCCAAGTGCTAAAGAGTTAACATTTATTAAGGTAAATAAAAAGTGCTTCACAAGAAGTCGTAAGACAAATCCTTTAAAATCCTTAAAAGTAAAATAATAAGAGAATGCATATGCAGTCTGGTGTTCACTATCTCTTGCATAGAGACGTTTGTGTAACGCACACATGCAGCTGCACCTGATGGTGGTCAGAGCCCAGAGTGGGGTAAAAGGGCTCTTTCACTTCCTCCTCTGCAGAGCAGCACAAACACACTCTTTGACCCTCCGCACAGGCTGCCGACTCATTCTCATTCCTGTCCATCGCTGCGCAAGAATCTGCTGGTGCGAATAAGGACTTTACTGTGAGACACTCAGAGGATGTAGATGACGCTGAGAACAAGATGAGGTCTCTTTTCAAACACAAACACACACAGAACAACCGACCCGAGTCCAAATGAATACAAATCATTGTTTAATAAATCAAACACAATCTTTGCTCCTCTCTGAGTTGCACTGTATTGAAAACACTTCTATACATAAAATAGTATCTCAGTGACAAGAAGCACCGTATAGGTCCAGCAGAATATATTTACTATATATATATATTTATGTATTACGTGATAAGGAAACAATACGTGAATAAGATTAGTGACTGATTGAAAGCTGGGCTGTGAAACCAAAGAAAGAAATAAAGAACAACAAAAATGCATACTTGACACAGTCCATGTATAAAACACCACAATCTGGTCAAAAAGAAGACAAATACTCTTCAAACTGCGAGAAAAGGATCATGTCTGACGTGTGGCTTGAATGTATGTTGCTAAAAAAGAATGAACCCCACCTGAGCATCATGTGCCCCACGTTTTTGTTTTCCTGTTCTGAAATGTAAACTTCTGTATCGTCATGGAGATGTGGGGGGGTATATTCAAAAAACTTTTTTTGTGTCCGAGTCATTGGGGTCAAGTCACGTGGACAAGACAGGAAGGAGGTGGAGCTTCCTGTTAGCTTTTGGGGAAGTGCAGGAAGAGAATTTGTCACAACAAGCAGTCGACATACAGGAGACACTCTTGCCTTTGACGGCACCACCGAGTCAGTTGGATTTTTTTGATATTAACTCAACATTGTCTGACAAACATGCAGTAAAGCTCTGATATGCTGCCCAGCCTGCCTTTAAGCTTTGGTTTTTACTGTGGGTGCATAAGTACACAACAGATAACAATTCTTGTTACACGTGTAGATCAAATAAACATGAAACAAAGAGTGGAAAACTGCCGTTAGTTTAGCTTTAAAACAAAGCGAGAAGGAGAATAAAACAATTCCGAATGTGTAGCTTCCTGCATGTCAAAAACTGAGTGGACCTTACACAGAGGAAAGGATGTGTGTAAATATTGTGTCTCTCGCTGCTGATCCACACAAAAACACAACCGCCACAGCCTCTTCAGCTGCTGCGCGTGCGCTCATTAACGGTTTGGAAACGTCTGAGCACAGCGGACAAAATGTAACAACGCGAGCCGCATCTGTTGGCATGAGAAATAACGAAAGAGATGAGGGAAAGGCAACAGAACAGAGAGTGAATTGAAGTTTAAATTAAAGGGAGGGAATTTAATGCAGTAAAAGCATTGTGAGCGTTTTGGGCGACGAGCTGGTGTTTTACTCTTTTCTTGTAGTGCGAGACTTTTCACATTGTGGTGAACTGACTGTGTGCTTGTTTCAGTTTGGCAGCAATCTGAGGAGTCAAAAAGAGGAGAGAAGCAGCATGAATACACACACAGAGGGCGATCAGGAGGGTTTAGCATTGTGCAGCTGCACAGGTGTCAAGGCAACTAAGACGACACAGTGATATCGAATCTAATTCATGCTGATAAATAGTCAGTATAAAAAAGCCTTTACCGTCTCGTAAAACTTGACTTGCTCCTCCAGGTACAACTGCATGACCCTGTTGTAGTCATAGATACGGTTGCTATGGAAGTGGTTCATCTCAGCTGAGAGGGACAAACGGAAAAATGACAGCGATCAACAACAACACTTCACGGTGGACAGCAGCGGAGCAACTTCATTGTCTGTGTTCCGAGAGTCCGGTACCTTGCAAAGAGTAAGACATGGTGCTGACGCGCTTCGACATGGTGACTTTTTCCTGAGGGCTTATTTTACTGGCGGCCACCAACTTGTCGCCCTCCTTTACCTTTTCTATGGCCGCCTGCAAGGATTGAAAAGAAGCAAATGAGAAGGGAAGAAAGGAGACTTGTATCTAGAGCACCAGCACTTCATTATTTGTTTTTATTTTAATCATATGTAGATCAGATGCATCAACTGGCAAGTTAACAGTGTAAATATCCCTGAGTAGTAGTACTGTTTGTGCTGGAGAACCAACTATCTTATTAGGAAAACTAAAAGGAAAATGCACTTAAAAACAATTTTCCTAATCAAACTGTATTTGTATTTATTTCCCTGAAGTACCTTGTGGACTCCAATGGTGTCTGGGAAACATCCAAGAAGACCCTTGTATTCATTGTTGGTCTCCATGAGGAAATGCAGATCCTTCTTTGGCTGGAAAGAGAACAAACAAAAACGAAAACAGGCATTAAATTTAGATTAAAAAAATTATCATGAAGAACACGGGAAACATTAAGTCTCTCTAGTTTAAGTAGCTCCTGTGAAACTAGCACACAATCTACAAATTCAGCTAAAAACCAAGTGATATCCAACTACTTACACACAGGTAAAACTCAACATTCATCTCGCGTCTGTGGATAAAACAACAGCTAAGGAAAAGCAGCCTTTGGGCTCCTGAGATGAATAATGTGTTCAAATAAAGGCTTTCCTAAGATCCTCTAAACTGTATCACAGCCATTTCTAGTGCTAATGCTAAACTCTGCAGGAGCACTGACAAAGCAAAAGCTTACCGGATAAATTCCTTCCTCTCTTGCTGATGGGACATACAAAATAAAGCCCAGGGTTTACAAAATACCACACTGATCTGACTCGAAGAAAACTAGATTAAAACGTGGACGTTTAAGGAAATTCTACAGTCGTTATTCCTTCCTTTAGTGATATACATGTCATGAACAGGACGCCGAGGTAAAGGGGTCATGAAAAGGACGTCGCTGTGACGTAAACACCGACTAAAATAAGGACATGTTTACAGCGTGTGTGAATGGTTGTGAACATTGATAATAAACACAACAATGTGGTTGATAAAAAACTCCTGAAATAAGCTTCAGGATGTTCTCGTTTCAGAGAGGGGGAAACATCCCTATATATCAAACACGCATAATAGGGTGGACATTACAGTAATGGCTGTTTGGGTGAGATTATCACAGCAACACAAAAGGAAACACCAAAGAGTCAAAATGTACCTGCTCTGCAACCATCTGTGCTATGTCCTCGTACGTCTTCCCCGCTGCTGTCATGGCGTCAGTCAGGGTTGACTCACCTGACGGATTAACAAAAAAAGTGTCATCACTCTGTTTCTCAAGAGAACTTGTTTGTCAGTTGGATTAAAAGGAGATTTCTAAATCCTTGCCGAGTAAACTACACCCGCTGTTACACTGTGATTTTTAACAAGCGCCGATTACAGCAAAGACAGCAACAAATGCCTGTATTTTGGGAAAATGACGGAAGATTCTAAGATGATATTTGCATTATCACCTTGGTATCCACTGCTGGTGAAGACAGAGGAAAGGTTTTGGAAGGCTTTCCCGATTCTCTGGTACTCTTTTGGCAAAGCTGTGGACACAAAGACACAAAACACAGTGTAAATACAGTGTTTTAAGTTGACAAAATACTCAAACTAATGATTATTCCTTTAATGTAAACAGTAATTATGGCACAAAGTGCTTTTTTTTGTGCAGCGTATACATACGGCCTGTGCATCTCTTCCAGTGCTCGTGTCCCACAGTGAGGATTTCCTTCACGCCGTCGTCCATGGCTTTAGTGAACCTGCTGAACTGCTCGCACTTCTGTTCCCTGCAGAAGAAGAGCGCACACAGTACATGCATTACTATTTAACACATACAGAAGCCCACAGAGGTCAATTCAATGTGCATTTTGAGACATGGTTTGCAACGTTTAAACTCACACTTCCAAGAGCTCCAAGTCTGAAGCTTCCGGCTCTATTGTGGAGAAGATCATCACTCCCACCGTCTCGTCCTTCTCTGCTTTTCTCTTCCCCGTCTTCCAGTCCTGAATAAAATCAAATTTTTTTTTAATACACAGTAAAATAAAACAGCAACAATGTCAAAGAAAATATCTTTGATCCATAAAGAAAATCATTCTGATACCTTCTCATCCTTGTAGGTCAGGAAAAGCTGGAAAACATCACTGCAGGAGACAATGGGGTGCCTGCACATCCTGGTCATCCATCCCTGCAACCGCTCCATACGCATCTTAATAAACTCCTCCTCAAAACGCCCTGGGAATGCAGCGAGTCAGAGAGTCAACAGATTTGATTTACGGCGACGAACAAATATTATGCACCTTTTCTTTACAGTAACGCCTTCTTACCTGTCACCTGCTTGTCCGGTAAGGAGGGGATGGGGATGGCTGAGCCAAATTTGTCGAGGAGCCGCTCATACAGCCAATCGAAGTGTTTGTATCTGTGGTTGACTGGACGGTTTGTGGTCTGCAAATCAGTAAAAGGGAGTTTAAGTCATGCAAGACTCCAGAGGCAATTATTTCTCTCTGTGGAAAGAACAAGATACAGATTTTCTATATACTTACATTGGCCGTGACTTGATACTCAATGTAGCTCTTGAGGCCGTACAACTTTGTGCCTTTTTTGGGATCTGCCACCACACAATCTAACTGAGTCTCTGGGTAAAACCACACAGGACCGACTTCTCCCATCTAAACATGAAACAATAGGTTTAGAAAAGTGTTACTGACTATTTTGTAGCACCAAAACACAGATCAAATGATGTCGTAACACCATGGAATACAATGAAGGAAACTGAGCATCTTTCATTTCAATTATCCAATCCATTTTATATTACTGTGAGGTTATCCGATGATGCTTTTGGCACAAGTTTTTGGAGAGAACTTACATAAATCGTGAGCTTCTCTTTGCCCTTGACAAGCTGCTTGCTCAGGAGGTAGAGCTCTGGGCCAGATTTGGAGAACCCAGGGAACCTGAGGGAAAAGGTTGACGTTTTGAAAAGTGGAAGCAGTCTGAGGAGTGTTTATGTTGCTCAGGGAGGATGTATGTTCCATATTTATGTCAGACGTTCCTAATTACTACCACTGTTAATAGCAGACACTAGGGCTGAACGATTTTGAACAAATATCTACAATCACTTATATATCAAGTGTTCAGCCCATGCAGACACTTACATAATTTGGACCTTTGTCATTGTGGCCCCTATTTTCAAAGTGATTCAGACATTTATGGAGGCAGGGAACTCAGAAAGGCTCAGTACTTGAGAGTAATTGCTCATTCTGCACAGCCTCATGTTTTATTAAGTCTTACTTGTTGAGGGAGATTTTCATGGAGGGTGCATGAGCTCCACCTCTCTGCATCGCTCCACCGTCTCCAGCTTCTGAATCGGCGTAACCCCCCGTGGACTTCACGTCATCCCATTCATCATCCCACTCGTCATCCTCTGCTCCTGAGTTCACACACACACACACACACACGCACACAGAAGTCTTTTTGAAAATGCTGACACAGGAATGCAACTTCCTCTCGTGCTTTATAATACAACAATGCACTGTACTGTGGGGTAAAGAGCTTTGTCAACAAGCTGACTTTAACTCACTGTGTGATAATATATGAATTATTTATGTTTATCAAAAATGTTGTGTAAAAAATAGTAAAAAGAGGCAGCACGAGCCTGATAACAACATTAAATGAAAGCCTATTTTTACCAACAAACAAACATTTGTAATGAAATCCTTTTAGTTGCAGACTTTGCCCTAGTTTGGATGTTTAATGAGTTCAAGATTTAATTTCTACAGTTCCATTTTGTGATGAAAAACAGATACCATGCACGCTTTGTGTTAAAGTCATGCTTGCACAGCGAAGACACTCATCAGAGAAACAACAGCCAAACGATTAAAATGATTCTCACATGGAACTACTTTTAATTTCCCTGGTAAAACAGAATACAAATACATAGAAAACATCTGCCTGAAAGACAGTCAAAATTATTACTTTTTGAAACATAGCATCATAGAAATAAAAGTGTAAAAATATAAGTGTATAATTCACCTGCTGCACAATCTGACACAAACTCCCCATTAAACACTACCAAATATGATTTAACTGAGAGATTTACATAAATCTCCAGTGCATGCATCATGCATGCACACACTGTAATCCTGTCTCACATCACAATGACGTTAATATTATGTTAATGCCATGATACTCGCGCATTCAAGTATGCGAGGCATGCATTTATGAATGAATCCCAGGGGGGTGTCACGATCTCCATTGCAAATTGAATATGATTAAAATGACGTCACGATCCACCGTCACGTCAAAGGTGGAATCGACGATCTGCGTGATTGTTTGACTCGGTCATTGAACTGAAACACAGCTCAACGGGTTCCGATTCAGTTCAGTATTTCTGGTTTTCGTCAGCGTTGTCGCCAAGTACACCAAACCCCTCTGATAAAATAAGAGATTTTAGAAATGTCCTTGCTAATGTTGGAGTTTAACACACATTTTCGAGAATTGTACGTCCTTTGAGCTGAGCTACAGTTCGGCATTGTTCTTGGGTTTTGCTTTTTCTGACAGTCTAAGCCGCTCAATCAAAAGTTCAGTGCACGGGTACGCTGATAAATCCACTGTAGACTCCGTGAACGAATCACTTTAACAAATACCGTTTCCTCACAGTGTCGTTCGTCTCCGCAGTTTCAGAATGAACCACTAAATGATTCAATCTTGCATTAAATAATCACAGAAACGTTTGCCTTTGTGCATGTGTTTGTATCGCTGCGGTGGAAAAGCAGTTAATGCTATGTTTGCAGCCACTGTAGCACGACTACACGTTAGCTTCCGCTAACTTGAAGCTGCTGCCAAACAACACAAACCGCCGGGCGACACGTCGAGCGAACTAGAACCCTTACCGGTTATTTCTGTGTTGTCATAAGATAACTCCGTTAACACAGAGTTGACGGCTCTTCTGTCCTCGTTTGGAACAAAACCTCCTCGAAATTAAATTAGCGCTAAAGCGACAACTAGAACTATGTGTTTGTTAGCATCAGACATGTGAGGTTATTCAGTGGTGGAAAACTCTGGATTCATGACTTCTCTTCTTTTTACACTTAGTTTCCAGATGACTGGTTATTGTTACTAAATTATTTCAATTGGACAATAAGGTCTTAGTGTGGTACACTGCAAACAAATGGAGTACATTATATCAGCCACAACACCATGTAGACAATGGAAATGGGATGATTTTAGACTAAACTAGACACTAAAAGAGAGAGAAAAAAGCGAGAATCGACTTGTGACCTTAAAAACTGATCGAATCAAGGATTTGGAGAATCGTGACACCCCTAATGCATCCTAAAATCATTTGCAAGAAACCATCATTCTTCATGAGTACCTACTATCAATTCACACACACATAAACACACGCATATTAGGAGAAAACCTTTCACCACACCGAGCACAGGATACCTGTGTAATCGATAAGGTAAGGATATGGGTAGATATCTTTGGTGAGAGAAAGAGAGGGAAAGTCTGTCAATTCTGCTTTTCTTTCCTTCTTTTTTATCCAAAAACAGCAGGAGAATGTAAAAAAAACAGGTCAAGTCGTTTATCCGTCTGAGTCATGAGTGAGACCAATGTTTCCAGTGCCTGGCAAAAACAGAATCAGGACTTGATGGTCCTCCAACACACTGGAGCAACTCTGGAGAGCGACTTATTGCAGACTGTGAAACAAGATTTGCAAATAATGACTCCATGCTTTTTAGTTCCAGATTAGCGTGTTTACTTTATATCCTTCAGGTATCTCCGTATCGAGGTAAAATGAAGGTCATTATTGTCAGTGTTCCTGGTTTAAATTACTCAATACGTGCTCTACTTGACCTACTCTATATTTCAGTCTGTGAAAGATAAGTCGTATAATCTTGCTGCTGAACACATAGATCGTCTTATAACTAGGACACTTTTGCCTCAAAGTGTATTTCGTTCTTTCTTGAATCCAAACAGAGACATTTGATCAAGCCTAGAGCACTTTGTAAACAGGATGTATTCTCAAACAGTGAATATTGTCTGATGTAGCAACATCTGCTACAACCAAAACAAGCAGCTCAACAAGAAGAGGATATCCGACTGGGCATTCGTAAACACCACAAGCAGCATGATCTTGTTGCACTGCAGTGTAGTGTCACATGTATATCTTATTCACAGTATTTAATGAACTGCATTGAGTTTGCAGAGGACATGGCCATAAGTCTTTGGTTTTCCAGAAAACTGCAGCCAACATACTCTGTCCCCAAAATGTACATATTTACAGAAAATAATACTAATTTATCCAGTGTAGACTTTATTTCCCAATTGCAATGAATAACAGCACTAAATGGTAGAAGTGCAATCCTGGAAAAAATGTTGGTATCTACAGTCTTAAAACAGTAAACACACTGCCACCAATGACTTTGACCAGTGCGAGACCTATAACAATACATAATATCATAGTGACTCTCTTTAAAAATGACAATAAACATGTAAAAATGTCTATGAACACATTATTTTCACATCAAGGTTTTTCACTGAGAAGATGTGTCGTTACCTGGGCCCTGGTAAGCCTGAGGGTGGCCGTGTGACGCGGAGCTCCATGCCTCAGGAGCAGTCGTCCCAGTCTGGGTGCCCTCTGGATTAGACGCCCAGTTGTTGTTGGAACCCCCTGACGGGTCCGTGTTCCACACTGACCAGGGATCATTACCGTTACTTGCCTACAAGAAAGGGAGGGATGAAGGTGAATGTGAGAGGTGAAGGAGGAAAAGAAGAGAGAGAGAAGGCAGAGTGGAGTCTGTCTCATGAGAAGCTGACGTTAGTTTTAAAATAACATGCTTTTCCAAACGCACACAAAGCCGAGCTGGCCTATAACAAGGAGTCTGTTAATGTAATCATTCACCTTCATGATGATTTGATGTTTCATAACGCATCATGATGCTGTTGCGAACAGATATAAAAACAATCCAAAACTGGGCTTTAAAAATACATTCTATACATTGTTAATGTGGTAAACGACTATTCTAGCTGCAAACGTCTGGTTTTTAATGGAATATGTACATAGGTGTATAGAGGCCCATTTCCAGCAACCATCTCTCCAGTGTTCTAATGCTACATTGTGTTTGCTAATCTTGTTAGAAGGCTATTGGATGATTGGATGAAAACTGAAAACAGTTTTGCTGGTTCTTTGACAAAAGCAAAGTTTGAAAGGGAAAATGATTATTTTGAATAAAAATCATTATTTCTAATCTTGTCAATGTCGTGACTATATTTTCTATTCATTTTGCAACTCTTTTGATGAATAAAAGTGTGACTTTTAATGGAAAACACAAAAAAATGTAAAGGTGACCTCAAACTTTTGACCGGTAGTGTACAGTAGTCGTCTATAAATACTTGATGGCCATTGAGCTGAGTTTGTGTGTGCTGTATGTTGGCTCGATGCAAACAAAACACTCCCATAATGCAGGGGCATTAACATCATCACATGAAAACACATTAGTAAGGAGCAACACTCCAACATCATTGAATACATTAGGAGACATTTTATTCAAATGCAAGTCAAGCTGACCAACAACAACAAAAAAAGACGATTATCAATATGAGAATCTGATCATCATCTATAAAGTAATGGCAGCAATTTGGCTGAATGGATCACCAGTGTGATTGGTCAATCATTTACGTGAGATATAAGACTCTGAATTTTTGACTTTTTCACTTTTAGATGAAAGATGTGCAAATGATTGGTGACTTGACTGTGACTCCATTCTGTTTGTGAGGATGTGAGCTCATGCTTTCTTCAGCTTGTATTGTAAGGGAGGAGGGGAGGATTTGTCAAAGCAGACCAATCAGAGTGGAGATGACTGGGTGAGTGTGGGAGGCACTGCATTCGTGCCCCTGACCACACCCACCACCCCTATGTAGCGGTTACCTCATCGGGGGACGAAAGATAGGGGGAAACTGGGGTGTCAGGGGTGTCAGGTTGAGGACTCAAGCCCCCAGCATCCACCTTGAGGGGAAAAAAATAGTGACATCATCACAACGCGCCAGCCAGTGATGGTTAGCAGGGATTGGTTAAGGTGATGAGAGACAGCGCGAGGGTTAACAGCTGACACATTTCCTGCCGTGACTCAACCTCTTACTGTGCAGATTTCTACTGATCCAGCAGTACGCTCACTTTTGTGGAACTTCCCGTCTGCTGACGGAGGGAAAATAAATCTCTACAGCCTCTTTTACTCCTCGTTCTATCTTTGTGAAGCTTGTGGGTTCAGACAAACCGCAATGGCTTCAGAACCCATAACACGTGCGTTTGAGAGTGAGAGAGAACAAAAACACAGCAGATGTTCTGTGTGTGTGGTGTTACTATATCCATTTCACTTTTACTTCCACCTTCTGCTCAACTTGAAGGAAATAGTGACAACTAATTTTATACTAAAAAGGGGATTTTTCATGATACTTCCTGAAATATGAGTGAGCGCACTACCTGGTTTGGCGCAGGTGCCGATGCGGGAGCGTAGGAGTCAAAGAAGGAAAGGTCTTGAGATGCGACATTTCCAGCACTCGGATGAGGTGCTGTGGTTGCTGCTCCTGGGAACGATGGAGTCTGCTGACCAAACTATAAATGAAAGAATAAAAGACAAAAAAAAAATCAGATATTCCACAGTGATCTGATGACTTTTAAAGACACATTCTTCTGTGGTTATGTGATTGCTTCCCTGTGTGAACCGGCTTTCTCACTTTCTCAGCCAGAGTGTAACATTCTCAAATTTTGGTTTTATACAGATCCATTTTTTTAATTACTGGAAGGGCCACGTCGTGGCGTTTTTCATTGGATACTTACATAAGCCACTCATAATTAGTCATTAGTGCTTTTCTGCCATTTGGGTGCAGAATCAAAACAATCTGGGGGCAGCTGGAGAGGTAACGTGAGGTCAAACAAACACATCCATGTGAACGGTTGAGCAGAGTTTAAGCAGTTGGATAATATCAGTCTCTCTCTCATAAACACACACACACAAATTGTTAAATGTTGTAGTAAGTGAGGACAAAGTGTTAAACAGACTTCACGGTCTCTTTTAATCACGCTCCTTCTCCGTCTGTTTCAGAATGTCTCATGAGTGAATCATAGCCCCGTGAGGAAATAAGAGCTTTTGGACAAAACTTGACACAAACGCCCTAATCAGCAAAAACACTGCAGGCAGCACATCCTGTTGTGTTTGTACTTTATGCTGTGCCCGATATTACAGACCATCGTACACACACAGGGACTGTCGAACTAACCTCAATATAGTCTTCTGGCACCAGTCCAATCTCCCCTCTGGAGTTCTGTGCTTCAATCCAGCCTCCTCCAATATTCTGAAATAGACACATTGGCGTGAATAACTGTAATCGATTACGATGTCTGCACGGCATGCACTCAAGCACACAAGACCGGGTTAATGGGGAACATCGCATTAGAGATGAGTCAGGGAATGGATTGATTTCCATTGCCATCTCTGCATCCTTCTACAGCACATGTGTCAAACTCAAGGCCCGGGGGCCAGATGTGGAGCCGCCATTTCATTTTATGTGGCCAGCGAGTGATTAATTGGTCTTACAAATCTGTGTTAAAATAGGTCTATGCTGCTTTAAGGCGTGCATTGACCATAAACTACATTTCCCACAGTGCATGGCGATTGTGTTACCCGCAAAGTGACGGCATCCCGCCACTTGATCGTAGTGTATCATTGCATATGCGACGAGTGAAATTGAGATTGAGACTGTGATCGCAGCAGAATGTGTTCACAAAAGCCACAAACAAAAACGATGCAGCAGTAAAAGCTAGCTTTATTGTGGCTGAAGAAATCACCCCCGTGCTTCAAAGTCTTTTTGTGAGGGTGCATTTCTGAAGCAGAGCATGCTGAAGGTGTGTGAGCAGGTCTGCTCCGACCAGATACAGAGTTTTAAAACTGTTCGTTTGTCAAGAAACACCATCGCGGACCGGGTTATATCTATAATGCATACTATTTGTAACTTGAATAAGTAATAAATACAGAAAGTTATTTAGCAATATGTTACGGAGTAGTTACCTTTAATTTACATTATATTTGGTTACATTTATTCTGTATGACTATACCTGGCCCTTTGAGAGTAACCATTAAGCTGATGTGGCCCACAGTTAAAATGAGTTTGACACCCCTGTTCTACAGGATTAAAAAAAAAAAAAATGCTCTCAAAAATACTTTTTGGGGGGGTATATAGATGCTCTGATCGCAAGAGCACATGCTTTGCAATTAGAAAGTACTTCAAATTATGCTCCTGTCAATATGAATCCCTCAAATTATAAATGTGTTTCTTCAAATGCAGGTTTTCCATGTACAGGTTATAAAGGCAAAAATCTGACAATAAACAGCATTTCCAAGTATTCATAAACAAACGGAAAACTGGAAGGAAAATGTATTCTTTCTTCTTTTGTTTGTTAAACACAGTAGGTCCTGACTGGATTAATAATACAGACTGTGATTAGAAAACAGAGCGACCTTTAAACTGTTGGCAGCTCTCTGTCATGACTTCATGGTCACTCCCTCTTTTTTTTCCCCTTGTTTATTTTTTCTTTTGACACTCACTGTTTAGTGAGATCATGTGACATGGACCTTCACAGGACTGACCACATTGAATAAATAGCTCAGGGGGAGCTTCACAAATATTTAACTACAGGCTACAGAACACAGCAGTTCCATTTGACTTACTAACATTTGAGGAAGAAAAGAAAAAAGAAAACAAATCGAAATTATAATTCTGATACTTAAATTGGAGTTTTGTTCTTCTCACCTTTTTCACAGTGTATCTGGACGGAATATGTAAGTTTCCTGTGTTATACAACATTCTATGGTGTACACAAGCTGGTACCAACAATTTTTAAGGCATAATAAAATAATGAAAACATGTCTCAAACTGCCAAAAATTAACCTCTCATAGCACAAATGCAATTTTGATCACACACACAAAACATTACAATGATTAAAAAGCTCCAACTCAGTTGATATTGAAAATTGTTGTGATAGATATGTGTTGTGTCTTTGCACAGTGTTACTACACAATTTTACTATGACACATACTGTTACTGAATTATTACTACACATATTCGTATTATGATAAATAGAGGTCCAGTATTGTGTTACCTTATTAGTGACCGTGACTGTCTCGCCTTCTTTTACCGTCAGTTCGTTGTTTCCAACCTCAGCAGTGAAGTCGTATAAAACCTGTGCCTGAACACAATCAAGAAGAAAACATGCACAAAAAAACTTACTGTATG
The DNA here is from genome assembly GCF_963457635.1 of Microchirus variegatus. Lineage (NCBI taxonomy): Eukaryota > Metazoa > Chordata > Actinopteri > Pleuronectiformes > Soleidae > Microchirus > Microchirus variegatus. Next base: position 16,992,499 of record NC_139813.1, read on the forward strand.
TTTGTTTGTTTTTTTGGCCAGCCTATGAACTCATAGTTGCACATGTATGATGAACCAACACCAATACACACAATTACCTCCTCATAAGTAGTGAAACTGGACCAACTAGTTCTTTTAGGAACGGTCATGCTGACTCTTAAGTGAACACCAGTATCAACCATAAACAAAGCCAAAACACATTGAGATTAGTTGCTTCAGTTTATGACAGAAGCCATAATAATGACCCACGGGTCCCAGAGAACACACACACTTGTGCAAGGCTAAAGCAGTAAAACTGCAGTGCATCTTCTCTTTTTCTTGACTGGTTTCCAGCCCTAGCAGCTCGTTTATTATCATACATTTGACTAAACAAATCTATTTGAACAGCCGCCTCTGGTTCCAAATTACAGAGTCACTCAAGTGTTATTGACACAAGTGACAACTTTGTTCCTTAACCATCGCAAAGGAATGCATTTTGTTTTCCTTGAACAGAGACCAAGTTCTTTAAACAGGAACAACATGAGGATGAAAAGCTACTGCTTCAGCTCTGCAGACTCAGTCAAGAGAACCACTTTTACTTTGAGGACCAGAAATAAGGATCAAAACATCATAAAATTGCTATCAAAGTTAGCTTCAGACTCACTCAATAACATTCTGTTATTATAATAGAAATACTCGTAGGTTGCTAGTAGTAAACATGCTAAAACTATGTCTAACTCTTCCAATAATGATGGTAAACAATAATCCCTCTCCCTCATTGTGTGCACAGTCCTGTACAAAGTGCTAAATGACAACAGCCCCAGGACTACACTTCCCAAGATGCCCCGGGGGAAGAAATGACCCGCACAGGAAAGGTAGTAAAATGTCACAAGACACTTTCTTTATGAGGCATATTTTCCATTTACAACAAAAAACAATAATTTCACTCGTATCACGTCTTTTCCGATTATAGCCTACGATGTTGTGAACGTCTGTAACACACTACTATCAGAGGAGCAGCTTCCGGAAATGTGTTTTAGAACTCTTCGTGTTTGTTTCCCCCACAGCAACAGGCTGCTTCAGTACAACTTGAGCAGTTCCTGACAGAAACATGAACCCAGAAATATGTCATGAGAACATGGAGGACGGCGAACATTTGAAGGAGGGGGACGTTAAAACCGAGCGTGGAAGTTGTCAGGCTTACCTTTAGCGCCATTGTCGGAGCACTGACCAATCATTACAAAAACAGGCCCTGTGGTTTTCAGGCTCTCCAGTCCTCAGCTGGACATTTCCCCCCGTTGCTTTTCCACTGAAGGCGAAGAAAACACGGCGGTTCCTCCCGGTGTAAGAGCCTCCGCGACCACGTAACGGTAACACACTCTTACTTTAAAAAAAACAACAACACACGGTTGTAGTTTTCCCTTTAAAAACAAAACAAAAGCTGATAAGAAGAATATCGGACGAGTGCGACAGTAAGTTTGAGGCGCGCAGACGTAGAAAGAGAGAGAGAGTGTGACAGCACGGAGGAGGGAGTGACCTGCACCGAGGAGGGAAACCGGAAAGGTATCGTCGCTCTGATATGACCCTCGAAGACATGACTGGTCCACGTAAAAATACATGGAACTAGAAATTAAAGTTCTTCACAACAACATAACAAAAAAAATATAATAGTAGTACTTTAATGAACCACGTGTTTTAAAACCATAGAATCAAGTGGCCTACATAAAAATTCCATACACTGAGTGGAAGAATATAGTGACATCCAATGGTGAGACTACAGAAGCAGCATTTCAGGGAAATACCTTGGCCTATGAATACTGGAGAGGATTTCCCCCTTTCTTTGTTTGTGTACAAAATGTCTGCATATCACTGTGAAATGCATGGTTTGTCCCATGCATGTATAGTAAGAATAAGACCAGTCCTTTTATGAAGTACCTAAAAGGGATACTTGAGTAAAAGTACAAGTATCTCACCAGATAATGACTTTGGTAGACGTTGAAGTAACTTTTTATAATATTCTATGATATCTTAGAAGCAAAATTACAGAGCCATGGTGGCTCAGTGGTAGGACGAGTTGTCATTCAACTGCAAGACTGTGGATTCAATTCCTGCCTCTGCTAGTCTATCTGTGTCCTTGAGCAAGACATTTAACCCCATGTTGAAGCGTGTGAATGGGTATGAAAGATGTGAGAATGGCAAACCTGTAGTGTAAAGCAGCTCATCAAGATCTATATAAATACAGACCATCACCAACTCATCTTTTTCTGATTTTATTCGGTAGTAACGAGTAACAAAGATAGTTAGAGGAAATGTAGTGGAGTAAAAGTACACAATGTATTTAAGAAATGTAGTAGAGTAAAAGTAAAAGTGGCTAGAAATACAAATAACAAAATATAAAATGTAATTTGTACTCAAGTACAAAGTATCTGTACTACATTACATTACATTACAACACTGAATAACTTATATATGTAAAAACTAGGGATGGGTATCAGTATAGGTCCGACACTGGTCAAAATCACTGGCATATGTGTATATACTGTATGTATATATATATATATATATATATATATATATATAGTGCATGCTTCACTATGCACAGACTGTAAAAATAAGCAAAAAGCATTTTAGCTGAGTCTCTTCTTTTTGAGAGAACAATATTTGTCACACAAAGTTGGAGAATTATGACTCAGCACAAATGTTTTGTTAACAGCTTTATAGTTTGCAGATGGTCTCTAAAATTACAGTAGGAGATTTATATCGGTATCAGTAAATACTAAAGACACAAAACACAACAAAGTGGTATGTCCCGTCATAGTAAAAAAAAAAAATTATTATTATTATTATTAGCAGTCCATTTGTACTGCGGTAGATACAAGGTGATACAAGGTACAAGACAGAAGTTGGCCCTTTTTTTTAAACTTTAAAGTAATTATACTTTTGCATAAACATACTTATAGTCACAGTAGTACATTTATTTTACCAGTGAAACTAGACCTTTAAGAATGCTGTGGCCCAATTAAAATTCTGAAAATAGTGACTGCAAGACGTGGTCTACGTGTAGTAATTTAATAATATTTCAAATATTTAATTTGATATTCATTAATTTTCTACTAATAATATTATGAGGCTACTTCACAAGTTGTTATTTTATTTTCTCTTTTGTCATAAAGTTGTGGTGTAATAAATGCCATTGTCCTCCAGGCAGCTACTGTTGGGTGTTTACAATGGGTGAAAAAAAGGGAGTAACCCTCAACTAATCTCTAATGCTAAAGTCGACCCCTGCTGGCTTGAGGCTGCTACTACAACAATTCCATTTTAAAGCAACAGTATGCATTTTTTTCAATACCTTAAAACAACACTTGTTTCTTTCATTCCCACCCTAGACCGTCAGCATCAGTCCTTGCACGTTACAGTGACATGAACGCCACATAACGTCTTAAGAATTGACATAATCACGGCATAATAACAGGATGGACTGTGTGCATGAAGTTTGAATAATTGTCAGAATTTGTAAGTATAATCGAAACATAACATCACATTTTATTCATTTTAATATATACAACACATTTAAACCAATAGATGTGAACATCACTAACACTGAGATGGTTTGGTCATGTGCAGAGGATGTATAGTGATTGTATTGGACAAAGATGGAGCTGCTGGGGCAGGAGGAAAAGCAGAAGACCACAGAGAAGATTCATGGAGGACAGTTGGTGTAACAGAAGAGGACACTAGGGAGAGGACAATATGGAGGCAAACAATCTGCTGTGGCAACCCCTAAAGAGAGAAGCTGAAAGAAGAAGAAGAACATCACTAACTTCTTATTTATGTTAAAGGAACGAAGGGGGTTGATAAAACTGGGGGCGGAGTTTAAAGAGAAAAGTTTACTACTGTAAGTTGTTTTACTGTTTTGACATCAGTGTCATTGGGAAAAAACAGAGAATATACAGAATCCATTGTCCAGCAGTGAGATGACTGTGCACTTTTCAGCCTGTATCACCTGAGTTCATCTTGGAGTGCAGGTGCATCTGTGTGTGTGTGTGTGGGAGGTGGAGATGGGTGGGAGGGCAGTTGGCAAATCCACAGTCAGATTGCTCAGTGTGAAGTTTTCCAGCTTCACAGACACATCATGCGCTCTCTGCTTCCCCTCCTCTGCCTGTCCCTGGTAGGGACAAAAGGAGCAGCGGCGTCTGACGATACTTTGCCCTTCATGGTTTACCTGGACCAGGACCATGATGTTTGCCTTAAATGGGGCTTTGATAGCCTGAAAGGAGAAATTGAATTCAAATTGGATGTCAACACCACAGGCTGGATAGGCTTTGGCTTAAGTCCGAACGGTGATATGGTTGGAGCAGACATCGTCATTGGGGGAGTTGATTCTGATGGAAGCTACTTCACAGTAAGACATTTCCCAGTTCAATGTAGAAGTTTGTTTATGTTTCCTCCAAGCCACTATTCTGTATTTTTTTATTTTTTCCCCAATAGGATCGCCATGGCATCGGGAAGTTTGAGCCTGTGATTGATGATCTGCAGAGCTACACTCTTCTCTCTTTGACTGAAATAGACGGTCGCACCAGCATGAGGATCCGGAGGACCATACGATCGTGTGATAACCAAGACTTCGATATCACTGTGAGGCAATTTGTGTTTTTTCTCCCAACTATGTTGGTTACTGCATACATACAAAACCAACAATATTACAAGAAAAACAGATTTGTAAAGAAAAACGATCCAAGAATAACATTACTTCCTGTTTCTCTTGTTTAGGTTATGGGGCCATTTACACCTTTTGTTGCGCTATGATCTTGCTGTTTTGGCTCATGTATCACCTTTTGTAATGTTGGGCTACATTTCTTTGACATAAAGCTTAGATTTCCTGACTGAAACCATGTACCATGTAATGTGACTCTTTTTGTTTGGTTCACCATTTACCCACCACCACGTTAACTGGGTGGTTTCACATATGAATACAATGGCCACAATGACAAACACCAGGGGCACATTACACTTTGTTTTGTACCTGAAATATTATAGTTTTTGTAACAAAAACCTGTTAGAGTTGGCGCTCTATAAAGTCTGAATTGTCTCTGTTCTTTACATGGTTCTTCAAAACAACTAGATTTTGATCAGTTTTGGGAACTGGTCATGTTATCACATCTATTGTAATAATTGTTATTGACTTAAGTTACCATCTTTTAACAGGATGAGCCCATTAAGCTGATCTATGGACTTGGATACACAGATAAGATCGAGTACCATGGAGCTCGCAGAGGCACCAAAGAGGTCAACCTGCTGAGCTATATGCCCAAGACTGTCCTTTCTCACACCAGCTTTCTAAGTGCAACAGTGGACAATGTAAGGACAATGGAGTGTTTTGTCATGCTGCACTTTCACTGATTTATCACGCTACACCAGGCAGGCAGCGGCTCATCAGCAGCAGCTGCGCTGTCTGGAGCGGGGAGATGGGAGTGAAGAGGCTGTCCTCACGGTGGGTGAGACATTTTCACACGGTTCACCGCAGAACATGGTGTTATACTGAAACGACGAGGTGTCCATTCACTAATACACGAGCCAATTATTTTGCTGGGGTCGTACCTATGTTCCCCCGGGTCCTATGTTCCCCGTTTTTCCCAAAAAAGGTCCAATTTGTATGTGACAGGGGAACAAAGGACCCTTTTTTTGAAAAAGGGTAGGGTTAGAGAAAGGGTCCTATGTTACCCGGTCACATGCAAAGCGGGGAACATAGGACCCGGGGAACATAGGACCCGGGGAACATAGGACCCGGGGAACATAGGTACGGTCCCATTTCGCTTTAGCATGCTACTACTTTGCAGCTAACTTGGCGAACCTGTTTCCAAAGATAAGCTAGCGAGGCTACGATTAGCATTAGCGTAGGGCTAACATAATACAAACACTGTGCAATCTCATTAGGCACCAAATGTTTTCATTTTCAATTAGCATTAGCGTAGCTAGCTGTTGTGACTGTCAGTCACACCCTTTAAGTTCCTTATCATGCATTACCATAACTGAAAATCTTCTTCTGCTCCTACTATAGCGATTCATACTTCCTACGGGCACTGCACTAGTTATTATAGAACTGGAATACTGTTACATACATTACATATAAAAAATCATCATAAAGTATTTGTGTGTTTGTTTTTCTGAACCCTTCTTTTGCAGATCACTATTCCCTCTGATCATACCTACTACCACTGCAAGGTCATGAAGTTTTCAAACATAAATACGAAACATCATATATACCGGGTACTTATCCTTTCTTTATGTTATTATTACCAATCTAACCAAATACATACAATATCATATACATCCTGCTTTCATCTCTCCCACTTTGCTTCAGATTGAACCAAAGATTGAGAACCATGACATTGTTCATCACATGCTTCTGTACAGCTGCCCATCCAATGTGAGGGTGACGTATGACAAGAAGTGCTTCATGGGCGACGTAGGCGACACTTGCTACGGCGTGGTGGCTGCATGGGCAGTGGGAGGAGGGGTGAGGGAGAGTCAAGTGTTTGTGATTCAATTTTACAACACTTTTGAAATTCTTAGATTAATAATTATATTGTAATTTGATGAAGTGGTGTGCTTATGCAAGCTGAGCCTGAATTTATCACCGATACTGCAGGCGGTTGAGCTTCCAGAGAATGCAGGTATCCCTGTTGGAGGTGATGGAGATGTTTACTACCGGCTGGAAATCCATTACAATAACGTAAACGGCGATGCAGGTAGATACACAGCACTTCTTATAATAAACTCAGTTATGCTTCTGATTCTTCAACTGAACAGATATGCAGTATATACAATAAATTATTATTGATTCTTTAAAGGATTATTGGAATTTCTTGTAAAACTAAAGTGATCACTAATGAAAAGCCAACTGTTGTGTAATTATTCTATTCTAGAATCAACAAAATAGGCAGTCAATGGACCAATAATGGATAAAATCATTAATTACAACCCTAATGGAATTCCCAAAGCATTGATACTTCCTTGGGATGTTCTAGGGCAGCACCCGTTCATTTACATTCCCTCTGCTTCTCACCCCATTGACAACACCATCTGGGGTTATTTTCAAACACTTGTCATAGTGTGCATATTAACTTTTTCTGTATGTGCTCTTGTTTTTTTCTCATTTTCGTACAATCAAGGTGTAACAGTTTAAAAATGTCTGTATCTCTCTGTTTAGGACGGACAGACAGTTCAGGACTAAAACTGTACCATACAGCCCAACTCAGGCAGCATGATGTAGGCATCCTGACCGTAGGTGTGCTGCCTTTGACTAGCATGCCGTACATCATCCCTCCTAAAGCCTCTGAGTTCCACACCTACGGTGTGTGTAATACCTCTATCATTACTCAGGTATGCAGTGGTATGGTACTGGTATGGATTTCAAATGACAGGAGTGGAAAAATATTTTCTTGTGAAATGTGTTATCTTTCTGCCCTAGATGAATGATCCAATTCCCGATCTCCAAATGTTCGCTGTCCTGTTGCACACTCACCTGGCTGGGAGGGAAATCAGAGTTGCCCACTACAGGTCAGAAAGTTATAATCTCATTTAAATAAATGATTGTGTTAACTTATTTATTAGATTCATACTGTATATACCAACAGTCAAGGCTAATATATATTTGTTAGTCTTTATTTAACCCTGTTACTAGTCTCATTGACATGGAAAGAAGAGTTGGTCACTATAAACCTTTGAGGAATAGTCACAGTATTTGTCATAGTATTTGAGTTTGTACAGAGGTTGATTATGTGCTGTTACATTGTTCTCATATAAACCTTGTATTAATCTTACTTCATGCTGTTGGTGTCTGTAGAGACGGAAAGCAGACTGGCTTCATAGCTGGGGATAAACATTACAACTTTGAGCTGCAACAGGTTACCAGTTTTGGAGAAATCAAGACCGTCAAGCAGGTAATGTTTTTGCCTCCTTACATGTATCGTATGTCAACATGATAAAAGTCAGTTTTTTTTGTTAGAGTTATAAGTTCTTTAGGCTGTTAAAACTATATAATAATACAGTTTTTTTTTATAACACTTTATTTGTGTTCATTACAGGATGATGAGATTGCAGTGGAGTGCACCTATAACACAATTGATCGCACTAATGTGACCAAGGTATTTTCTAATGCAGGAATTCCTTTCAAGAAAATAAACACAAGTAGCATGTAGTGAATTATTATTTTATTTTATTTTTCCTCATATAGATGGGCATAGCAACCACTGATGAGATGTGCCTGGCCTTCTTATTCTACTACCCAGCAATGGATATCACATCATGTGTCAGCCACCCGATTACAGTGTACCATTCAGATACGATGAACCAGTAAGTCTCGATGCCTCACACATGCAATTTAATAGACAGTAATATCTTGATTTGCTCTGGTTAAGTCGCCTGTTTCTAATGTTTGTCAGAACATCAGTTGAGACTTGGGACGATGATGCAATTACTCAACAGGAGAATTGGCTAAAAACACTGCCACAACTTCAGATTATCTCTAATAATGAGGTTAGTGACAGTGACTCTCTACTTCTAATCTAACAAAAAAAGTACACACATTCATACGCTCATTTTATTTTCATGAATGCCACTTAGCACAAATTAGTTTTTCTGGTGTTCGATGATTATTTTATGCAGTACCATTAAAAGAGGGTTAATGTTATAGTATTTGTTTTCCTTTTCCACAGTACAACATTACATATTACGAAAATGGCATCATCAGAGAGATGACGGAGACTCCGATACCTCAGCCTTGTTATCAATCCAGTGCATCAAATAGACTCTACACTTCCTGGCTTATGAACACAGCAGGAATCATGCTTTTGCTCTTCTGGATTGCATTAATGTAAAGTAGTTATAGGAGCAAAAAAATTAAATGTATTGCAACAGTGATAAATGCAATTAGAATTTTTGAAAATATTTTTATTGTATATCATTTTACAATTGTATTGTAAATCATTTTGATTTTGTATTTTTCTATCTTTACATTACATGTAACTTCTCTTTGGTATTACCAATTATTTGTTGATTGGGGTCAGCAACAGTCACACTGAGATTTATATTGCTATCTTAGTTCAAACTCTGTGTGTAACAGTGATATACCCACTACTTTATGGGCACATTTTACATATACTAACTTTGTTTAAAATGTATATGATAGTGTTTTTATTAACAGGGTCCTTGTAAGCCATAAGTGAGCAAACTTTATTTCATATATGTCTTCATTAGTCATTGCCATTAACGTGTATACTGTTTGTTGACCAATACAAACAAATTAATAAATAAATATGTTAACTGGTGTCATCTGTGTGTTGATGCGTGTCACATTCAAGCAGGTAGTTTCACAGGCTCGCCACAGGGGGAGCCCGGGCTTGTATGTGTGCATGTCACTGAGCTGTCAGAGAATGAATGTATACGGCTAGCCGGCTAGTAGCTTTGGCAATGTTGTCGCTCTCAGAATGATATCGCAGCGGGACACAGGAGAACTTGCTCGGTTTTATACTGTCACGGAGCCTAAAAAACACAAGAGAGGTTATACTGTGTACAAAGTCACCGCAAGGGTAAGTACAAAGAGTATGTTTACGCCGACGCTAGGCTAATGCTAGGTGTTGTTAGCTTACTCTGTAGCTAGCACTGGATATTATGATGCGAAAACAATTGTATTAGCTGACTGTACTAACAGCCTGTATGGGGACACCGTGGATAAAGCAGACATGTATATTTAGACTTTATTGCGAGGTTGTTTTTTTTTTTTTTTTTCTGGTTGTCTTGTTACTAACGTACATTAGCAACATCAACAATAGTGACTGACTGAGACCCAAACAACCCTGTGTTAAGCAGTGTCGATCGCTGGACAGATTAGCTGCATGTAGCTAATCGGTAAGTCATTGTTATTATGGACGCCAGGCTGGTTCGTATTATTATGACATTTTGGGGCAAGTATCCCAATAAAACCCCAGTTACTGTCATTTTATTTGTGTCATTAAGATTGAGAAAGGCCCAAACCTGGTTAGTTGTAGTAAAGTGAACCACGATAATATTACAAATTACAAACAAACACATAAAAAGACAATACCAACGGTGTTTGTAAGCGTGGTCACGTTGCTATTGATTTATGCAGTAACTCACAGATCAGGTGCAGACAAAGGAAAGAATGGCCTCTGATGATGAAATAAAGAGAAATCTCCCGTGTTTTTGTCCACACTTCTGTCTGACCTTGATTTATTTTAGCAATACAGACACATTTCTAGTTTAAATAACAAACGAGAAGGACAGGCTGACTTGTCTCTTCCTGCTCAAGACCCTGTCTGCTATGAATGTTGGTGATATCTCGCTCTAACTCTCAAGACTTCCGTCACATGCTCCATAAAGCACTCATTGTCACAGTCAGAGCTGAGTCCTGGCTCATACTTGATATGTCCCTTCACTTTGTCATAAGCCTGCAGCAAAACCAGCTCTGAGATGTTAGTTATTTTGCATAAGAAGCACACACACACAGAGGATCTAAAGTATTGGCTGCTCTTCCTCCACTCTCACACAGATCATCTCCAGGAAGAACCCAGAGGATGTTCAAGAGGTAAACAAAAGCTGACTTTAATACATTTTGTGTGAGGTCGATTTGTATTTAGCTCTGCATTACTTTTCTCCTTCTTTACTTTTAAGACAATCATGACGTTAACATGATCATTTTAAATTGTAAATTAAGAAACTGTGTAATGTCATCACATGTTTGAATCATTTTGTGATTTGTATTCCACATATGAATTACTTGTGCTTCTTCTTTTACATTGTACTATCACATTCTCAAAATTCCAATTACTCAGATTAGAGATTACTTGTCACCATTACCCTTTAAATAAATTAACTCTTGATGTCTATCGCAGCTTTTGAACAAGCATTTGCCCTTCTCCCAAACCAACATCGATATGCAGTAACAACAACAACAACAACTCTTCTTCTTCTGAAACATTCATAGGAATGCAGATGGTCCTGGAGCCAGCGCTAATGCACCCAGCATGATATCAATTACTGCATGTGTGTCTAAGAGGCCTGAAAATACACTTACCACTGTTATTTAGTGCTGCTGAAGTTTGGGAGTGGTGCTTAGGCCAGTTTATCTTACACGAGCCATCCAGCCTTTACCAAACTGGACCTTTATCTCATCTTAAGGCCAAATATTGTTAACTGCTGCTTAATCCACTTTAGTCTGTTGATTGTTTTCTATATTTCTGCTTTAATCAAGCTAATTTGTTGAGGATTATAGCTATAATCCATTTGACTCCTTAACTCCTCCACTAAGTCAATTTCTCTTCTATCTTTTTTCCACCCCCCACCCCCCATTTTTTGTAGATAACAGTGTGGAAGAGATATAGTGATTTCCGGAAACTTCATCAGAATCTCTGGCAGCTGCACAAGAATGAATGTAGCCAGTCAGAGCTGTTTCCTCCTTTTGCCAAGGCTAAAGTATTTGGTAAGAAATTGGCCCCAGTTGACTTCTTTATGCCACACATAATGTCATGATGTTTGCATTTGAGCCAGACTTGGTGTGTTGAGGAAGAAATTTGGATTTTGGTTTGGATAAAAGAAAAGGAAGGGGGGGCTTTGGATTAGGAAAAAATAGCAGTGATAACTCTGCCCTCTTGAGCCAACTTAGTGTTATTACTCAGTCAGCAAGGACCTCTCCCTCCAGATATGATCACACATGTCTTTGTCTATGTATTTGCAGGTCGTTTTGATGACTCAGTAATTGAAGAAAGAAGGCAGTGCTCTGAGGATCTGCTACAATTTTCTGCGAACATACCGGCTCTCTACGGTAGTCCTCACATCCAAGATTTCTTTAAGGTACAGCTACATGCATGCCCACACACACACCTATACAGCATTTATAGAGAGAGTGTGTTGAATGCAATGATTTCACTGTTTTTCCAGGGAGGTGAAGTCCATGACGGCTCAGATCTTATTGGACCAGCTGAGCCCTTTTCAGATTTCCTGACAGATAGTTTATCAGACTGCAGCTCTGATGGTATGTTAATGGATACTAACTCTTACTTTAGAAATCAATGTTTCCTCATGCTTAATTGTTGGTGGAAATTCAAACTTGTTCAGAAATATGTGGCCATGTTTCTACAGTTCAAAGAGACATCAGTGGGGCAGATGATTTGACTATCACTTCTGAGTATGGAGGTAAAGTTTGTTTATTAAGAGCCACATTTGATTTCTTTAAATGTTGCTGTAGTGTGTATATACTGTACTTAATTTTTAGGATGTATATGTGTATCTGACAACACTGACTCAAGCATTATCTCCTCCTCAGGCCCGTCTAGTGACAGTGACCTGACCTCTCTGGCTGTGGATGCAGACTCCTTGGCTGAGCTGGATGATGGCATGGCCTCAGGTCGCACCTCCCCTAACCAACCACAAGGGGGAGCATCCAACATTAACTGCAGCTGTAGCCCTCACTTGCCATCCCTGCATGAACGCCGCACTCCATCTCCTGCCCCAATTCCTGCCCTCTCTGCCCCTACCCCACAGGTCAGCCGGCCAGGCCGAACAACTCTCTTTTCTGGCACATTGAAGAAAACCAGTGGTGGAACATCGAAGGACACAAAGTCAGACTATTTAGAAAAAGCCAGCAGTCTGATCTGTGTGGCTGTACAGAAGGAAAAAGAGCAGGACTACCAGGCAGCTTTTTCTTGCTATCGTAGCGGAGTGGACCTGCTGCTGCAAGGAGTGCAAGGTCAGTTTTTGGGATTTTTGGAGAACCAAAAAGTACTTTCTACAGCCCACAACAAAGCCTTAGAGTATCATGTTATGTTATTACTATTCATCCTAAAAAACTACAACACTATCCCAGCCCTTTAAAAATCTGCTTTGTAAATAAAAATTAGGTAACGCTTTCTTTTACAGTCCCCTAATTACCTGGTATTTAGCTGGTAAATTCATGGTAACACTAAAGTGTTGCTAGGTAATTACCAAGGGTAATAAGATAAGTAAATACAGTGAAACCGTTGCCAAAATACTGGGTAATGCACGGTAATGTACTTGGTAAGTAAAGTAAAACTGTACTGTAAAAGAAAGCCAAGCTTGTTTCCATGTAATTACACACATTTTTAGGGTTAGGTTTGTTAGATTACCCCTTGGGTAAATAGCTAGTAATTAGGGGACTGTAGGTACCTGCTTATTACCAGTTTATAACCCAATAATACACTTACATTTACCATAGTTTTGCCATAGTTTAGCTGTACATACCTTCTTATTAACAGCAGTAATAACACGCTATAATTAACTATATAGTTACCAGGTAAATGCCCAGTATTTTGGCAACAGTTTCACTGTATTTACTTTCTTATTACCATTGGTAATTACCTAGTAACACTTTGGTGTTACCATGAATTTACCAGGTAAATACCTGGTAATTAGGGGACTGTAAAAGAAAGCGTTACCAAAAATTATTTCTTTCAGGTGAGCCCAGTCCGACACGGCGAGAGGCAGTGAAGAAAAAGACTGCAGAGTATTTATTGCGTGCAGAACAGATTTCCAGTCAACACCTAAAAAGCAACATGGGTCAAGGCTCAACACAGACCGTAGTGAGTGGGATTAAGTCACCGACCTTTATTCTGTCTAACCAGTAACAACAATGTTTTACAGTTGTTCAACATTTCATACCCTTTAACCTATAAACGTTCCTTTTTTTCCCCAGGCTTTCGGAGCACAGTGCTGCCCTTCCACCAGCAGAATAGACGAGCAGAATCTATTTGAGGAGCTAAGAGTTTACAGAGTGTTGGGGGTCATAGATAAGGTTAGTTCATTATACACAAGTCTGCAACATGCCACCTAATGTTTTGATTCAATTTCAAAACTAATTTTAATTTTATTAGTTCATTTTTTTTGGAATAAACAAATACAATTTTGAGAAAATATTAATAAATATTAACACATACTGTATATCTGACAGACATCCCTTAATTAAACCATTTGCACAAGCCCAGATAATGTGGATGTATCCATCTCCATATTTCTCCTCCTTGTGTCCTTTCCTTCTTCGATCATCTCTTTTATCTGAAGCTATAAAACCTAATAGATTTACTGGATGGTATAGTAAAGGCTGAGTGTGTGTATGTTTAGCGTCAGTTATGACTATCACAAGGTCAGTTTGGGTTGCTGGTCCTCTCAACCAGCTGCCGGGGATGCAACTTCACCGCTCAGCCATGAAATGACTTGGCAAGCAGCTCAGAGAGTAGCACACAACATTGAATCAATGATGCTCATCTTACATGCGCACACACACACACACGCACACACCACAAACCCCAAAAACCCCAAGGAAAATGTTGACATAACACCAACATGTGTTCCTGTACAGACATGCACTCAAAATCCATAATGTTTCTGAAACAAACTAGATGGTGCAAAAAGTGAAAACTTAGCTGTCTAGTAATGGCCTTTCTCCTCCCCCTCCTTCTTCCTCCTTTCACTTTTAATGGGGACAGCGGGGACAGATGGAGAGAGCTCCTCACCCCAGTGCCCCCTCCCCTCCACCTCCCCCTTCCCTGATGTTTGTGTCTTAATTATATTAGCGCCCTGGCTAGCAGTGCCACTCTGTTTACTCACAGCTCCATTCATATCCATTTAGCCTGCACCTGTTTGGTCCCAGCCAGGGTCACATGGAGAGAACACACTCACAAAACATGCGCACGCCCTGCACTACACTGCGTGCGCACACACGGCAGGTCGCACACACACATATGCTCAAGCTTTCCCCTGAGACGGTGAGTGAGCAGGAGAGCAATGAAGATGTCACGGCAAAAAAGAGCAGGGTCTGATGAAATGAAGACATCAGGAAGAAAAGAGGAGGTGGAGAAAAATGAAAGAGAAGTTACATGAGAGATAAGAGGAGCTTATTTTTTGGTGGATGTAGGGCTTTAGAAGTGACTGCTACCAATTACAGTGTCTACTATGATGTACTGCATGTCCCTGGGATGAAATATATGTGACATGTACAATTAAGATATGGGGCATAGTAATGAAAAACATGCATATCCCAAATATAATGGAACATAAATGGTAATGACCTGTAGTTTGGGTTGTAGATATATTTTGCTTTCTACCTTTTGAAACTTTATTATTTAACATTAACATATTAGTCTACGTAATGTCCTACACTTTTCCACAGACCTAGTGTCATCTTAGTTCAAACTGCTGTTCAGAAGCCAAAAGTACTTCAGTTTCAATATATTAAATACAATGGGGAAAGAAATAATAAAATAAAATGTCTAAATGCATGACATTTTATTACTCCGAAAGATTGTCAGAAATTCATACCATTTCATTTTCTCTCAATCAAGTAAGTAAATACCAACTGATTAAGGTGTAGTTTGTATTTAAAATATGTGTAATTTTGCAATGTTTCATGTACTAAATGCCCTTTCTTCCTCTTTTTGTTCTCAAAATGATGGTTTGGTAAAAAATAGTAGGATCTGACATGTTAATACCAGTTCTCTGATAATCCAGGGACCTACTTTTATCTTTGAGTGACCCTTAAGTTTGCCCTGAGCCAGTCACTGAAACACTTCTGCTGGAGGCTCGGGGACATAATTACTACACAATCTTAAACTGTGTATGTCTGTTCGTGCATGGCAATTAATGTCCCTCTTCCATCACAGGTTCTTTTGGTCATGGACAAGCGAACAGAAGAGACTGTCATCCTGAAAGTAAGTGTAGTGTGTGTATGTGTGTGTCTCTGTGTGTGATCCTGGTCTTTTAGACTGTAAGTGTAACTGTGAAGTGTGCCAGAAGCCCCTGTGTGTGACCGCTGTAATTGATTCTAATGGGCCCGTCTCTGTCAGCTCCTCTGCTCTCAGGTGTGAGACGTGTGCCAGATGCCAACGCACATTGCAAGCACAGATGACTACACACACGTGCGCGCACACACACATACTTACACACTTGTAGATTTGTGTGGCTCTTTTAAAGTCACGCGCTGTATGTGGCTTGATGAATCCAGTGACTTTGGGTTGCTATGGGGCATAGCTCTAGCACTTTGTTAATGGGAGCTTTCTCCTTTGCCATACTCTCTATCTAAAAGTAACATGCACCCCCCCCCCCTTCTCCTGCCTATTCTCCCCTCATTTTGGTCAATTACCTTGCTCCTCTTGTCCGTTAATGCAAAACAATGTATTTTTTGGCACCCACTGTGACTTTAATAACTCTCCTCCTTTCTTATTGTAGGGTCTGAGGAAGAGCAGTGATTGTGGGCGTGCTAAAAAGACCATTATACCGCACTCTGTGCCTCACATGGTACAGCTGAGGAAGTTCATTGTCACTGAGGATGCAGTTTTCCTTCTGCTGCAGTATGCTGAAGGTACGATGCACGCACCACCTTACTACTCATCCGTCTCATTGTCCCTCTTCTTTCGTTTATATGTCTAACTGTTCCCCCCCCCCTTCACCTAATCTCATCTCCCACCCCTCTCCCTGCCCTTGTTCCAGACAGATGTTTGATAGAGATGGGTGTGTGTCACAGGTCATTATGCTGAATACCAGGTGGCACTACGCTTCATTAGCTATGCCAACACCTGGGCCTCCTTACATCCCACTCACTCTGTGATGTGTGTAGATTGTATGCATGTGGGTGAGAGCATACAGTGAAATGTAGCCATATTTCTTAATGCCCTGTAACCTTTGCAATCTGGTGTGTTCCATAACCACCCTGCTCTAATATTATGGACTGTATTGGATATAATATGAGGCTGTTAAACATAATATAATAATGCTAATCAACTGCCACAAAAGGTGTAGTTTCACCACTGTTACATCCCAGTTCTGTTATGAAGAAATTCATAGGGCTGCTTCTTATGCTTCCATAGTAAGGTGTTAGCAGCTGACGGGTTGAATGAGGATAGACAGGCAGACAAAACCAAGGCAGTGACCTGAGTGACATTGGACAAAACAACATATGGATGGTTTTACTTTCTAAGCCATCGGGCTGGCCTGCTATAATTATCATCACTGTGAACTCCCTATCAATTCTCATCACACATAACAGATGCTGGCTTCCAATTGCTCACGCTACAGCTGTGTGTATCTCTATGTCTGCATGTGGGTGTGTAAGACAGACTCAACTCATAACACCTGACATTACATTGGGAACTTGAAACACACACCTGTCCATTTAATCAAATTGATTTAAACTGTAACATTTCTTATTTACCTTTGTTTACTTTTTAATTTTATTTTGTAGAAGTAGCTCAGCTCTATCTTTGATTCCTTATTCCTCCTCATAAGTACATTTGCTTACCTGTATACCTATAGAGAGGCACACAGTTTTTTGTTTTTTTGTTTTTTTAAATACTCTGTTCCTTTGACTTTCAGGTGGAAAACTGTGGTCTCACATTGGAAAGTACCTACGTGATTCAAGCCCAGAGGGAAGCTTTGACATTCCTTTCATCCAGAAGAGCCACACCGTGGCTGTGCACTCTCCTCACCATGCTGTACCACAGCTGGATGTAGACTCCGCCAGGTCTGGTTCAGGACCTCTTGGTGGTTCTGACTCTGTCTCAGAGCTGCACAAAGAGGGACACAACCTCACCTCATCTCTTCTTAAAAGTGCTCTTCCTGCCCAGCTTAATGAACAAATTGGGGCTCTGTCAGTCTCTGGAGCCACTTCTGACGAGGAGTGCACCAACAGTTACTTAACACTTTGCAATGAGTATGAGCAAGATAAAGTTGAACCAGATGTTTTAGAGGAGGATGAAAGGAAGATTGGTCAGGAAGTATTGTCGGTGGAATTGACCAGGACCACCACTTCCTCACGCAGTCGCTCACTGGTGAGCAACGACAGCCTCTCTTCACCTCTCAGCTCTCAGGAACTTGGCTTCTTTACTGAGTCATCTGACAAAAGCGGTCACACTCATGACAATGAGCAAGACCATGGTGAAGGACTGGACCACAGTGAAGTTTTTAGTCCTTTACCCTCTCCTGCTGTGCCTCTGTCTCTTGATCAATCCAAGCACACGCCAATGGAGTTCTTCCGTATTGACAGCAAAGACAGTGCTAGCGAGGTGACCTGCCTCGACTTTGGAGAGCAGCACCTCCCTAATAAGCCGGTCCCAGTTTTTTCCACATCTGATTTGGGCTCGGACATCACAGAGGATCTTCCAGAGCTGGCTCAGGAGGTCAGGGGCCACAGCTCAGAGCTCTGGTGTTTAGATTACACTGATAAAGGCTCCAATGTGTCAGTGCCAGTCATCTCATTTAAAGATGCAGTAGTGGAGGATGAGGGTCACCCACCTGATCTTTTGGTCAACCTTCCTGTAATGAGTGGGGCAGTAGACTCATTACAGGAGGCACTGGAGACATCAGGAGTGTGTCTGGGCCTCGAGGTCACAGCCTCTCCTCAAAAGTTAATCCAGCCTGATGTCTTACAGCTTCACAGCCAATCTGAGGACGGGGAGGAGCAGGAGCTTTCGTTTTTGCAGACAGCTTCTGTACCAGGTGACACCAGTGTTTCATCCACCTCTCCACTCAAGTCAATGTGGGATGATTCTGGCCTGTCATTTGGAGAAGAAGCTACTGACAAAAAAGATGTTGATGGAAAATGCCAAAGCAAAGACCTCCCCATTGATGCACAAGTTCTAGATACTGACTCCTATTGTGAGAAACTAGAGGCTGGTACTAAGGTTAACACAGATTCCATCCCAGCCACGAATGGGATTGAGGCCTGTGTGGTGGTTGAGAGTGTATTAGACCTTGGTGGTGAATTATCAGCAGTTGTTAGTAATAAGAATGTCACAGACTTCGATAAAGAAGTATCACGGCTGTTCGCAGAGCTGGAGGAACAGTCGTTGGCTGCTTCTCAAGCTCGTATCCCGGAGGAGTTTGTTCGATGCTGGGCTGTAGAAATGGTGACAGCTCTGGATTCGCTGCACCAAGAAGGTATCATCTGTCGAGACCTAAATCCCAACAACATCCTACTTGACAACCAAGGTGAGATTTGTACCTTATTTGTGTTTGTTCTGTATAATTATGAACAGAGGTAAAACCTTAAAGCCTGTTAGTTTCCCTTTTAACAATTTGTATCATGCGCTCATCTTTCTCTTAGTATCAAATTAAATCCCTCCAAAGGTGCTAGATTATGTAGACAGCTGATTTCTTTAGTAGTATCTCAAGAAGTAGCTGTCGTTTTGTAGCCGGTTTTGACTGAGAGACTGTCAGTCAAAGATGATCTATTTACCCAGCACTCTTGCTGAGGGAAAGTGTTGTTTTACCAGGAGGTCACAGATTCCCCCTCAACTTCTTTTGTCGTCCGACAATCATCTTTCTCCACCTCGTTATCAACAAGCGTCTAATTAGCTGAGTGGCTGTTTTCGTCTCCCTGGTGGTAATTATTGTTCTAAAGGGCCCATCAACGGCATAGTGTGGTGCATCAGTCTGGCTAGCCCAGGCTAATGGCCACGGCTACCTAATGACACCATTAGTTCTAATGATAGCGTTAACGGGTAGCAGCTAAACAGGAGTAATCGCCGTGGCTGTGTGCTTGAAAAGCTCATAGAGATTTAGAGAGGCAGAAAGGAATGGTTGAAGGAAACCTCTAAAGGTGAATAAACAGTTGTTGTTTTTAAAAGTATAGTAGTATGTGACTTGACTGTGTGAGGTTGACAAGAAGCTGAGCATTTGATAAATGTTTCATGGTTAGACTCTGATTTTAACATGGCCTTTCTTTTCCTTCCTGTTCAGGTCATGTTCAGATTACCTACTTTTGTAGCTGGAGTGACGTTGAGGAGTCCTGTGACAAAGAAGCCATTGCGAATATGTACTGTGCACCAGGTAAGATATACAGTCACATTTCTTTATTTCCTCTTTGCTGATTCTGTATTTGCTTTTATAGAGCTTCATTTTGTATTTCCTGGAGTTTTCTTGTTGTGGGTTAATTCTATGCAGGCATGCAGGGCCATAAGTAGGCCACGTTCCCATGGTCACAAAACACTCATTCATAGCCAGCCATGAGTATACTATCCAAGTGTACACAAACCACTCAAAGTGGAGGAAAGAAAGAAATGAATGCTGTGATTTAGGGTTGCCTCTTAGATTTAAGAATATCTATATGCAAAGATGCTCTGTGTTAAAGGCACAATAATAGAAACACAAGGTTTACACTCATACATTTTTTTTTTTTTTTTTTTTTCTTTAATAAATGCTAAGATTGCTTAATGCTCAAAAAACAACTTGGATTATATGTTCTTTTACTCTGGCAGTCACAGTGACAGAAGTTTGGATTGCCTTGTAGTACTGCCATTATCCTGTAGAGTGTGCTGTTGTGCAACAGTGAGCCAGTGGTGAATTTACCCCAAGTGTTGTCCCCAGCAAGCCCGAGGCAGCCCTGGCATGCTGTTTAAAAGCTGCTTAAAACAAACTGCTGCTCGACTACAGCACCATGTCCCTACTTAGCACTTCTGTGTGTGACGGGTGTCTCTGTTTGTGTTTGTTTGTGTTCCATGCACATGCATTTGACATCTATGGGTGGATAACTTTCCAATATGCTGCTGCTTTAAGCATATGGCTTCACACTTGGGCTGTTGGATAGATAATATGCAATGTGTTTAATTACAGCTTTCTTAAATATGCACGATGAGTAACTGTTTGCTGAAAAACACTGGATGCACTCAGAGGTGTGCACAATGACCCTCACACTCATTCACTCTCCCACGCATTTATATTAAGCTATTCATCCTCTCTCTCAAGCCAGGAAGGTCACTTCAGATTTAAATCCTCCTTCTGTCTCGAAAGTACAGTATGGGACTGTTGTAATAAATGTGAAAGCAACAAATGCTTTATCTAATATTTAAAGTGTGCATTTTTTTTTATTATTCCTTTGGCAATAGCCTGTTTAAAAGCCTACTAATGGAAATAGAAGCAGGAAGAGGCATACGTTCCAATGGTCAGCTGTAGATGACCTAAACACAGAGGAGTAAAGCTCAGCACAAGGATCTGCACTGTATGAATAATATAGTTTCCACATTTAGTGTGAAAAATATATAGTTTTCCACTTAAGTAATCGTTTTTAATCGATGTATTAGTTGTTGCTATAAACAGTGAGATGTATGGGGTTTGTAAATTTGTCTGCTAACCTCGAAATTACCATACCATTACTAAAACTATTGCAGTATTAAAACTATACAAATATACAAATGCATTTTACAATTAAGTTTGTCCAGTTAATCATGATATCCTATTTAGATTAGAGTTGGAGGATATGGCTAATGAGGTTATCACAGAAAATTATTTTCAAACCAGTTGATACCAATAATTATTGTGAAAAATGTCAGATATTTCTTAAGATTAATTTTTGCTCCTGGAGAAACTAGTTAATTATGTACTTAAATATCTTTATACGCAGAAAAGGACACATTTCACAAATCTGAGGTAAACACAAATGTATAATACCTCAAGGCACAATTCATAAATATTATTTTTGATTGAAATGTTATTATATTACTAGTAAAGATTTGTTGTCATGACAGTTTTTTTGGCCAGTAAATTATTATAAATTATTCTTACAAAAAACTTATCTTTCTTTATGTTCCTTATTTTGTTTGACCAAAGGCATTTAATAAACCAAAGAAAACACAATCTTCAGTTGTTTTCACTCTGTACCAAACTAACAAACCATGAAATTCATTCATACTTCAAATGATTGGCACATTGGTTTAGGTCTGCAATGTTATTTAATGGTATTTTATTGATCTATTTTAAACTATTTTTATGATAGTTTATAATATAATTGTTTTAGTGTTTTTGTTTTTTTGTAATAATCATCAGATTGGAAAAGACAGAACAGAATTGGTCAACATTTTCTTCGTCTTATTGATTAATTGAGAAACGAATCGACAGATTAATCAATTATAAAAATCATAAAATTAGTGGTTAAATGATAATCTTTCGTTGCAGCCCTACATTGGTTAACTGACTAAAATGACTATACAGTTTAGTTGCAGTTCATGGACATGGCATCTGTGGAGTGAGTGACAAGAGGAACTTCAGTGTAGTGATGCAGTACAAATGTTTTGGTGATTGTTGCCTTCAGCTCACACAAGTCAGAATACAAATAGATTCATAGATAGATTTTTAATTGAAGAGTCAGTGAAAATAAAGTTATCTGCAATCTAACAGTCTGCTCTTTTGTGAATCCACATCTATTCTAATGCGACAGTTAATCTCATGTGGTTCTAAGGATGTAATGCATCATGGCGGCCAGCAGGGGGTGTTTTATGCTGTTGTTGAATGAAAAGACCTCTGAAAGATCTCTGATCCTACTACACAAACACAGGCAACTTTGTCTCTTATTTTCCTCCCTCGTCATGTGAAATTTTTTTGAGTTCTTGCTGTCGCCACGCAACTTACAAAGTAATGACTGCCTTTTATTTTACTGACCGACACTTGTGCCAACCTTGCAAACTCTACATCAGATACGTTCACTAGTCGACGTATGTATAGTATGTGCTTGTGAACACACAAACGCACACTAATGCAGAGGTTAGTGTGTGTGTGTGTGTGTGTGTGTGTGCCTGCCTCTCTGCTGCCCTTGTTATGTATTGTCTGTTTATCCAGACAGGGTCAGCTCTAGCGATGGCTTCATTCCTGATGACAGATTTATGACTGTTTGCCAGAAAGCTAGCAGGGGGCCTGCTGTGACCGTATGTGTGTGTGTGTGTTTGTGTGGATCAGTGTGGGTGAATATAAGGAGGAGGGAAACATGTTTTAAAACGCACACATTCACACCCAAAAAAACACAGGAGTGGACTCGGAAAACACAGCAGCAGGGTGTTAATCTGTTTATTCTGCACTTCTGCTTATTTACTTTGTCGCCATTTCGTCACGACTGATCAACATCAGATGGCTACTTTTTTGTTCACCAGTGAAGGGTGGGGCTGTGTGACGCAACCTGATTTGAGCAGAAATCGGAATTGTTAATTGTTCTGTGAAGAGGGAAGCGGCGAAGCCAAACCAATTGTCTTCAGTGTTTAAGAAAAGGGAAATTCAATATTCTTCCCCTCTGAGGTATAACGTCTGTTACGGGTGAGAAAATAACATACTTGCTGTCTGTTATCTGTGAAGCATTTTTTCCTCTTACCTGCTTTACCACAACATGATCTAATGAAAGATAACGTTCAGTTCCCCTTTTGACACTGAGTTGTCATCTCATTGTTTTGCAAATTATACCTTGAAAGTACTTCTGCTTTGTCCTTTTAAATATTTTAATATTTCCTCGCAGTGCAGATAAGATATATTCACCTTTGGTATTGTTTTGGTTCTATCAACATTTTCAGCAAAGCCTTGTCAGCTCATAAGACACTCACTCGGTCTTGGAACATCACAAACTGATCCCACCTTACTTCCTACCTGTGTATGCTGTACTTCCTCTTTCAACAGTGACTGTCAGTTAAGCTTTTAGGGAAGTCGGTTTAAGAGGAGAAGAGTGAAAGTTCCTTATGTACGTGAAGGGAAGACGAGACGTGTTGGTGTGATTAAGATACAAAGCAGGAGAAAGAGGCTGTGATGTGAACATGTGGTGTTGCTGTCCTCATTATCCTTTTGGTTTCCTTTGATCATGATTCAAATTAAAGTATTTAATCAGCAGTGCTGCGAGTGAAATTTCAAGTTAGTGGAGGTAAAGTCGCATTTTAAAAAAGTAACATATACAGTGCATTGAAACAGTGGTCTTTGAATGACCCATGGCCTGTGGATGCAGTTAATTCTCCTTTCCCATCCTCTTTCTCTCTGTCTCCCTTTCTCCCTGCCTCGCTCTGACAGAGCGGTAAGTGTAGCCAGCTCCACTGTACTCTCCCTACAGCTCCTTAGACATTAATCCATTGTGATGACATCGACCTTGCTCTGAGACGTGTGTTTGTGTGTGTGTGTGTCCAGTATCTCCCCTCCAGCTCATAACTACCCAGGTATCACTAGTCCATTCAATGACGATCTTCTCTCCTTGGCTGTCAAAACAGTAGTCGTGGGGAGCCCTGAAGACTGGTTGCTCAGTTAGCTGTGTTTAAGCGTGTGTTTGTGTGTCTACAAAATGGGCAAGTCGTATTATAACCCTTTCTAACCTTGGCTGCAAGAGAGCCACGCAGGCCTCTGGAGTTTCCCCAGCAGCCTCCAGGAGATAAGGGTCTTTCTCTTTCATGCTGCCCCAGCTGAGGAGCCTGGTCTCTGGGCACACATGGTCATGACCCTGGTTCCTGGGCCCTCTGGGTAAACAGGCACCCTCCCTCTGGAGAGAGCAGAGCGAAGTGGCACAGGAGGCCATCTGGTGCCCATTGGAGCTCTCTGTCTCACACACACACAGATGCACATATTATACATATAAACAAATGACTGTTGGGTTCTACAAGGCTTATTAAGTCTATTGGCTCCACACAAGTCTCTCTGTTTTGCGGCATAGCGGTGTTTAGATCTCGTGTCACCCGGGGACATTGCCCCGTTGCACACAGGAAGTGATTTGTTTTATGTCAAGACAGATGGAGGCAACAGTAGCATTGAGCTAACACAAAGATTCTCCCTGAGCTGCCGCTGTATACACAAATGCTCCCTCAGTCAGTCAGGTCTGATAGTATCACTTGACAGAGCATGTTTCCAGATGCAGCATACAGTTTATTAGGGATGTGAATCTTTGGGTGTCTCACGATTTCGATTCAAAATCGATTCTCGATTCAAAAATCGGTACAATGCATAGTGTTGAGGCAAATGATGGCATCAAAACAGTTTGTATATGAACTGATTCCAATGATGTAATCACACAAAGGCAAACTTGAGACAAAAGTTAACATTTATTAATTCAAAACAAATAAAAACTGTAAACTTGATATACAAAAAAAAATTGCATAAATAAAATATTTTACTCCCAGAAGTTACAAAAATAAACTGTACACAAATACAAATTTTCAAAAAAAAAGTTTATGAATCGTTGTATTGTTTTGTGTTCATTAAGACCAAACAGAAGCAAAATAATAATATCAACAATCGCCAAGACTTACGCAGTGAAGCTTTAATCAGACGGGTGTCACCCTTAGGTTTTTGATATTGTTTTTTCTTGAAATACACACTATGAATTCCAACAGTTTGTCATTGTGCTAGCTGTAAAGTGAAAGTTTTTTTAATCCTGTGTCACTGAGTTAATCTATTATTTATCTACATTTGCTTGATGACTCATCGTCCACTCGGGGACCTTTTGTTAATTGCATCCAACATTACTGCTTTTTCAAATTTGTAACTTTCTCGTTGACTTCTGCCGGTTGTTGACGACTTCTTCTGTGTGCAGGTGCATGTGAATGTTGAGAGAAGTCCTTTACAGCAAGATGTTTTTTTGGGAATGTGTGAATATGTAGAAACAAATAGTCATTTGGTGTCACTTTCCCGCGGTCTTAAATGATAACCGCTTTTTAAATAGGACAATTTGCTGCCTCACTTTTGTTATCATCAACTGAATCTGGGGTTTGCACTCTACAAAGGGCGAAACAAAACAGTTGATATAATGACAAGGCTTCAGTAAATTGCGATATCCTGACAATTTACAGACCCAACTCAAATTGTTTAATTGAGACTATGATCAGCAGATGGTTCAATAAAGGAAATCAACGATAGCCGATGGACACTTGCAGCCACAGCCCTGGTACAGGTTATTTTCGGGAAATGAAAATAAAAAATAATAATAAAATTATAAAGAAACTGTGAAGAAAATATTCTAGTAATTGTTTTCGGATTCCTGCTTTCATTTGTGCGTGTGTGTGTGCGCGCGTGTGTGTGTGAGGTCAGGTCATGCAGATGGTGTGAAGTTGCAGCACAGACGGTTTCCTCAATTTAACTGCTTTTTTATTATGCAAATAACCCTTTTATGAGACACACACTAGTGAGTGAGTGTGCGAGAGAGAGAGAGAGAGAGAGTGTCCATGTCTTTGTGCTCATTTTGAATCGATTCAGTGCGTTCAATGAAGTAATCCAAGATGTCATTCTGAAATGGTGTTTAATGTTGAAGGTTCCTGAAACAGCTTGTAAGGTCATTTTGGTCATCTATCCCCACATCTTCCCCCTAACTCATGAGGATGATTTTTTTGTGCTTGTTAATATATTGATCACTTCTGTCTTATCTGCTCTCGATTCAGAGGTGGGCGGCATTGGTGAGGAAACCGCAGCGTGTGATTGGTGGAGTTTGGGCGCCATCCTGTTTGAGCTCCTGACAGGCACGGTGAGTCAAAAAGTATTCAAAAAAAAATACATATATCTATGTTACTAAGGTGCTGTGGGATGTCTGTAGGTGTCTTGGCTTTCAACTCTCTCACACTCTTTATGGTCGTGCCAAGTTGTGTGCGAGTGTGTGCGCGCGTGTCTGTATGTGTTTTGAGTCGGTGGTGTTTGTTGTTTCCGTGTGTTTGTATTATGTGTGCGAGGTGCGCCTTGGCTGCCGTCTCCTATTCTGGTTCTCGGGGAGTGCCAGCGGTGTCGGTGTGACTTTCTCCCCCAGCCTGAGCTCCATCTGCTGGGCCAGGGGGTCAGCTCTCCCCGGGCCTCTTTGCTGGCTCCTGGAGCAGCGTCGGGCTTGGAGTTTGATGACCTCACATTGGAGTGAATGGTGAAGACTGGGGCAGCTCTCAAAGGGCTGCACTCTGCAAGTCCAGGAGCGGAACAGTCTGAGGCACCTTCTTCCAAGACCTGTTTGGGAGGAGGGGGAGAATCAGGAGATGCGTACTTGGCTGTTAAACATGTACATGAATGCTAATTATAAGTTGCTGTTCCCTGGAAGGACATTGACGTACACACAGACACCCAGTGCAGGTGCAGAGCATCCCTCCCAATTTTTCATTAAACTGAAAATTAAATTTGGATAATTGTAACTGATTGCCAGTGGGCATATTTTCATATCAGCCATCAGTGTTTCCTTGAATGATCCAAACATGAGTTTGGGGTGTTAGGTTAGTGTTATTATGTTTAACAATACACACCCACTCTTACCTGTGGAAAAAAAATAGCACTCAGTCACACAGATGTCTCTTTTGATGATTATGTCTGGGTACAGTCCTGGCAAGGATACACACACACACACATGCAGGCACACACTGTGCCTCTTGATCCTTGCAGGATAAGATCTTGCCTGGGGCAGTCTTGACTGCAGCTCGGAACCCTGCCAGAACTCCTGCAGCACTCATCATGAGAGCGAGGGAGAGAGAGGGAGGCAGAGTGAAAGGAAAACGGCCTAACTGATGGAGGAAAACACTCCGAGTCCACCAACACAAACGCACTGTTTACTGTTTTCTTCCATCACACACGTTTGGCTCAAGGATATTAAATTCAAAGGTGTAGATGCACTCTGAGATATACTCTTGTATTGTACAGTGATTACAGTTATTAGCATCAATTATATCAACCAAAGGTATCATTAACAAGATTATATTCTGTGGTTAGCTTGATAGTCCATAAATGTTCCAAGAACAGTTTGAAGTTCTATGATTAAACCACACCCAACTAGCTGCAGGATAAACCCCAGGGTTTGATTCACTCTGGCTGAGCCTGCTTTTCCCACGTGAGGGCGACTGAGACATCAGTGTTCACTGCTCAAGATGTGTCCTAAAATTTAGGTAATTAATAACTCATTTTTATTTTTAATTTTTTTTATTAATTGCTACCACTACTAAGTTGATTCTTAAATTAGACAAATAATTCAATTAATTATCAAGTGTGCAAATAACTGAGTAAATTGATAAATAATATTTCAGTTGACTAATTTGATATTTATTACAAAATGAGTTAAGGAATATTCTGGCTTATTCGGATTATTGTCTAAATCAAACCTGAAGTAACAGGCCAGGCTGTAAACTTAAATGTAAATGTTTTTATTTATCTCCTGATAATGACCTGATCGTGTGTGGAGAACCTTGAAAGAAGTGCTACCACTGTAGTTCAGATCACCACAGTATGGTTTCGAACAGTCAACCCTGACCTGTCTTACATCTCCATCCAGGAGTAAAGGCCAGGTAGCCAAAATGTGAAAATGTCTCACCCACCATGAGGACAGCCTCTTCACTCTCACCTCCCTGCTCCAGACAGCACAGCTGCTGCTGATGAGCCACTGCCTGCCTGGTGTAGCGTGATAAATCGGTGAAAGTGCCGCACGACAATATAGCGAAAATTAAAATTCCTCCAAAAAATGAAAATCGAGGATGCACATCATGGGGCCATGCTCAACCCGTATACAAAGTCTTAGGGCGATCTGACTAATGATCAGCGAGTTAGGCCCGTCACAGACAGACAGACAGACGCCACTTGCTTTATAGAGAGATATTTAAAAATGACAACATTTCTGTTTTCCCCCCATTCCAGTTAACGCCTGGAACCAGAACGTAAGGGTGCCAAGAACTGGGGCTGTACCATCCGTTATTTTCTTAACACGTTTGGCAATGGAAATGCAAATAACTGAATTGTACTGTTTGGTGGAAACAGGGCTTTACTGTCTTGTCCTATATATACTGCACACGATTGGCTTCAGGCTATTGAATTTCAATGTGTAGATGCATGTGCCGTTTGTCGCTGTGTACAACTGATGACTGCTATTATTGTCAATTACTTTAACCATAGGTTTATATTCCGTGTTTAGAAAAGCACTTACGGGTCCAGTGCTCCCTCTTCGTCACATCTGAAGTTGTGTTTTCTTATAAACTGAACTGATAGTTTGACCTGGTCTGGCTTTCCTGTGAAAAAACAAATCAATAAGTTTAACATTTACTGCTCATTGACCGTAAGCCCTTCCAGTAAGCTACCTGTGTACTAACGTGGAATAGTCTAACAAAAAACAATATGTTTTTCCATTGCCTTCCTCCTGTGACTGTCTCTGTCTGATGCACGCAGCCGTTCCAGTAGTGAAATCATGCCCTCGTTGTAGTTCTGTGCGATCATTGTTGTTTCAGGTGCTCTGGCCCTTTGGTCTCCTCCTATTTGTCCAGTCTCAGTGTTCTCACATTGACCTAGGCTCTGCGGGTGCCATTATATATTTGTCCCCTCAGCTCCCACTGTGTCAGGTTTTCTTTGTTTTAAATTGATGGTTATCTGCCTCTCTTCTGTCCTCCCCCCCGTTCGCTCTACACAGTCCCTGCTCCAGTGCCATCCAGCAGGAATCAGTCGCCACACGGCTCTCAACATCCCCGAGTCTGTTTCAGAGGAGGCCAGATCTCTGCTCGAGCAGGTGAGAGACAAGTGCACTGTTCTTACAGTTTGCATAAAAATGTTTTGGTAACACTTTAGATCAGGGAACACATATTCACCATTAACTAGGTGCTTACTTAACATGCATATAAGTGGCATACTAGCCTTTTTTTAAAAGTAAATATTAAGCACATATTAACACCTTAAGTAGGAAAAAAATCTTAATTCATGTCATAATAGAGGTAGAATAAGGTTATGCAGAATAAGGTAATACATGCTTAATGATTACTAATAAAAGGCGAGTTTGCTTATATGCATGTTAATAAGCACCTAGTTAATGGTGAATATGTTTCCTAATCTAAAGTGTTACCAATGATTTTTTTAAGAAATGGTGACAAAAAAACAAGCATAGGGAGTAACTAACCTTCTCTCATAGTATTGTACATAAGTACATATGTTTTTTTCTAGTATTTAACCTGGATATACACTATTTCAAAAGTTTGGGGTCACCTATACAATTGTGGTTGTGTTTTCCATTAAATGGCACACATTTATTCATCAAAAGAGTTGCAAAATTAATAGACAAGACATTGACAATATTAGAAATAATGATTATTATTCAAAATAATAATTTTGCCCTTCAAACTTTGCTTTCGTCAAAGATCCAGCAAAACTGTTTTCAGCTGTGCTAACATCATTGCACAAGGGTTTCCAAGGGTTTTCTAATCATCCAATAGCCTTATGACGCGAATTAGCAAACACAATGTACCATTAGAACACTGGAGAGATGGTTGCTGGAAATGGGCCTCTATACACCTATGTACATATTCCATTAAAAACCAGACGTTTGCAGCTAGAATAGTCGTTTACCACATTAACAATGTATAGAGTGTATTTCTGATTCATTTAATGTTATATTCATTCAAAAAATGTGATTTTCCTTCAAAAAATAAGGACATTTCTAAGTGACCCCAAACTTTTGAACAGTAGTGTAGACATTATCAACCAGGCTCCTATTGGATATTACTAGCTGTCAATCACACTGGTGTCCACTCATTATTTGCTTTACCTATCTATTCCCTATCTGTCTATCCCTTTAAATGATCACATTATATTGAAGAAGAGCTGAAACTAGCAATTGAGACCATTAACTTCTCAGGAAAATGTTTACTTGTGCACTAAATCAGGTTAAAAGTAGGCTAATTTTCTTATAATATATAATGTATTAATCCGAAAGGCTTTGTCCAACATAAGAAAACTTCATCAACAGATAGTCCAAGTATTTATGCTGTTAAGGACTGAACATGAAGACAGCACAAGCATCTCTTGTTACGCCCAGTATTTATAACTAAGTCTTGTTTTTGTTTTTGATATTAAATTGTCAAAAGCTGGAAAAAAGTTGAATTAATGCTGTGTCTCTGTCTGTTCTGGTTTCTGTGCAGTTGCTGCAGTTCAACCCAATGGAGAGACTCGGGGCAGGAGCTGGAGGTGTGGATGATATTAAATCCCACCCTTTCTTTGCCAAGGTTAAATGGCCCAAGTAGACGCTGTGCATTGTTGGACTGCGGAAAGAAGAAGAAGAAATGCATTCTGGGGAAACTGGCGGTCCCAAGTGAACTCCTTTTGGACACTAGATATTCACTAAATCCAGATTAAGCATCTCTGTACATGTCATATTGTGTTGCACTTGTGAGATTTATTTTTCTTGACTTTATTTTAGAGCAGCAGCATTACCTGTCTTTATCGCCCTTACAGTTAGTGCCACTACTGTTTTTTTTAATCCACTACAGCACTGTTGCCATTATACTCCCATGCAGTCGCTGTAAGCCAAAATAACATTTTTGTCCTCATGCTTTCACGTAGTACTGTACGTTATTCATTCAGAAGTGACGCGCGGACTTAAGTCATCTTTCCTAAACACCCATGTGCAATAACCTCCATTTATTGCCTCCAATAACACTCAAGCCATTCCTCATGAAGCCCTCTGAGATTAAAGTGGGACAGGTTCGGCTTTTCCTTCAATGCTGGGGTTTGTGTTGTTGCTCTGACATAGAAAAAAAAAACGTGAGATATATCTAATTTTTTACTGCTTTTTTTAAACTAACCCTTTTCACTGACAACCAACCCATGTACAGTGACAAATAGACACTATGCAAGATGAACAATATCGTCTGAGAGAGGAGATGATTCTGACTGTCTTAATTATTTATAATACGTCTGAGCTATTTAAAAAGATCAGAGTACAAAAATGGGCCAGTTAATCAAAGTGAGCATCTCCCAGTGCGTGTGGTCAGTGAGCTTTTCATTCAGAAGAATCTTTGAGTCTTTTTACAGATTACTTTATCATGGATATTGAAAAGGAAGAGCTCCACCACATGGGAACGTGATTTATGTAATATATTTAATTCTTTAAGAACTTTCGAACAAAAAGAATTGCTGGTTTTGTATATATACGTTTTTAAAGGATGTGCTGGGTTGATGCCACACACAGGTGTCAATCACATACTGCCTCATCAATCAAAACCTTTTTGTTTGTTTGTTTGCTCAGTGTTTTGTGTTTGAGATACACCACCAGTAACTCGCCACATACGGCAGATGATCCTGATTTTCTAAGATCAATAATGATTGAACACTTTCATGGTAACACCGTCTCTTGTAATCTCTCCTAGAAGCTCTACTGTTTGCACTGCAGTGTAATAATAATAATAATAATAATAATAATACATGTTACTGTTACACATTACCGGAAATGAACCTTTTCTGTGGGCCGTAAAACTTCACAGTGAACGTGGATCTTTTTCTATTGAATGCTCACTCGTGTGTGTGTGTGTGTGTGTGTGTGTGTGTGTGTACGTCTGTACTGGTCTGTGAGTGCATTCTGGTCAACAATAAACACACCTGTACCTGGAGGACGTGTATGGTGCTTTTCCTTGTAGTTTCCTGTGTGACTTTGCTCTGAGGCTACAGCTAGACTGTTGATACTCCTAGAAAGCTGCTGTTACATCGCATGGTAAATAAACTTTGCTCTTGTTGATGCACACTTTCGGCCCTGTTCTGGCAGTTTTCATTGTTCTGCATAGTTGTCAGAGTGGGAACAGCTGTATAAATCCACTAACCAGCACCTTTAAAGCTCACTAGATCACTTAAGATTCAGGAAATTGGCAGCTACTACAACAACAAGTGAAGTGATACAGGCAATAATCTGTGAGCTGAATATTGACTCGTTAAAGGGCATCTCGAATAAGAAATAAATCAAATTTCCTTACTTGATCAACTTACAAAACAAATGCACAGTATGTAATTCCACATGGCCTAGTGGGAAGGGAACATGGCCTGTAACCGGGGGGTTGCTGGCTCTAATCCCAACAGGTCAAGGGCTGGGGTACCTCTGAGCAAGGTACCCAATCCCCATTGCTCCCCAGTGATTTTTGTTAGTTGGACACACTAAATTTGCCCCAGCCATGGGGATGGGGAGAGCGGGGGCTCTCTCAGTGCCGATCCAAGCCCAGATAAATGAGAGGGTTGCGTCAGGAAGGACATCTGGTTTAAAAAGAATATAAATAAATAAATAAAATAAAAAAATCTCTGCCAAATCAAATGTGGCGACCCCCAGAGAGGGAGAAGCTGAAAGAAAAAAGGATAACACTTTACAATAAGGGTCCCATAATTAACATTAGCAAGTACATTATTCAGCATTAATTAACTGTTTAATATTATATAAACATTCATTATTATGTATTACTTAGTATTCATTACCATATTAGTTAATGCAGATGCTGGTCACAGCTCCACAGACCACACCGTGTGATGCACTGAGACCTGCGGTCACTTCAGCACTGATTCCCGGGGAAGCTGCTTGTCGTGTCGTCACTGTCTGTTCATAAAGTTACTCATAATTGTGATGAACACATGAATTTGAGTTGAAGATAAACATGTTGAATGAAATAATCTGGAGTTATAAAAATATGAAGTTATGGCAATTACTTTTAACAACAACGTCATACTGTACTATGACGTCCCAAAATCGGACAATTTTTTTTTAATTATTATTTTGGTTCAAAATTTGACCAAAACATCATACTATATACTGCATAGTCCATTTTGGGCTATACATTTTAGCCCAAAATGTTACCAAAACGTCATGCTATACTATGTCGTGGACCTCAATGTCGTACTACACTATTTCATCAAAAATCAGACAATTTTTTTGAAAAAATAAAGTATGGTTAAAAATTTGACAAAAACGACATACTACACTATTTCGTCCAAAATCTGACCATTTTTTTGAAAAATAAGGTTTTGGTTCAAAATTTGAAAAAAATGTCATACGATAAACTATGTCGTCCAAAATCGGACAATTTTTTTGAAAAAATATTTTTAGCCAAAAATGTTGGTCCAAAACTTGACAAAAACGTCATACTATACTATGTCGTCCATAATGTGACCACTTTTTGAAAAAAAAAATTGGTCCAAAATTTGACAAAAATGACATACTATACTATGTCGTCCAAAATGTGATAAAAAAAATTTGAAAACGTTTTTTGGTCCAAAACTTGACAAAAAACGTCATACTATACTATGTAGTACATCCTACTATACTATGTCGTCCATAATGTGACCATTTTTTGAAAAAAATAATTGGTCCAAAATTTGACAAAAACGACATACTATACTATGAAGTACATCCTACTATACTATGTCTTCCATAATGTGACCATTTTTTGAAGAAAAAAATTGGTCCAAAATTTGACAAAAACGACATACTATACTATGTCGTCCAAAATCTGACCATTTTTTTGAAAATGTTTTTTGGTCCAAAACTTGACAAAAACGTCATACTATACTATGTAGTACATCCTACTATACCATGTCGTCCATAATGTGACAATTTTTTGGAAAAAAAAATTGGTCCAAAATGTGACAAAAACGACATACTATACTATGTCGTCCAAAATCTGACCAATTTTTTGAAAACGTTTTTTTGGTCCAAAACTTGACAAAAACGTCATACTATACTATGTAGTACGTCATACTATACTATGTCGTCCATAATGTGACCATTTTTTGAAAAAGAATAATTGGTCCAAAATGTGACAAAAACGACATACTATACTATGTCGTCCAAAATCTGACAATTTTTTGAAAAACGTTTTTTGGTCCACAACTTGACATAAACGTCATACTATACTATTTAGTACGTCCTACTATACTATGTCGTCCATAATGTGACCATTTTTTGGAAAAAAAATTGGTCCAAAATTTGACAAAAACGACATAATATACTATGTCGTCCAAAATCTGACAATTTTTTTGAAAAACGTTTTTTGGTCCAAACTTGACAAAAACGTCATACTATACTATGTTGTACGTCCTACTATACTATGTCATACCATAATGTGACCATTTTTTGGAAAAAAAAAAAATTGGTCCAAAATTTGACAAAAACGACATACTATACTATGTCGTCCAAAATCTGGCCATTTTTTTGAAAAACGTTTTTTGGTCCAAAACTTGACAAATACATCATACTTTACTATGTAGTACGTCATACTATACTATGTCGTCCATAATGTGACCATTTTTTGAAGAAAAAAATTAGTCCAAAATTTGACAAAAACGACATACTATACTATGTCTTCCAAATCTGACTCATTTTTTGAAAAACTTTTTTTGGTCCAAAACTTGACAAAAACGTCATACTATACTATGTAGTACGTCCTACTATACTATGTCTTCCATAATGTGACCATTTTTTGAAGAAAAAAATTGGTCCAAAATTTGACAAAAACGACATACTATACTATGTCGTCCAAAATCTGACCTTTTTTTGAAAAAGTTTTTTGGTCCAAAACTTGACAAAAACGTCATACTATACAATGTAGTACGTCCTACTATACCATGTCGTCCATAATGTGACAATTTTTTGGAAAAAAAAATTGGTCCAAAATTTGACAAAAACGACATACTATACTATGTCTTCCAAAATCTGACCAATTTTTTGAAAACGTTTTTTTGGTCCAAAACTTGACAAAAACGTCATACTATACTATGTAGTACGTCATACTATACTATGTCGTCCATAATGTGACCATTTTTTGAAAAACTTTTTTTGGTCCAAAACTTGACAAAAACGTCATACTTTACTATGTAGTACGTCATACTATACTATGTCTTCCATAATGTGACCATTTTTTGAAGAAAAAAATTTGTCCAAAATTTGACAAAAACGACATACTATACTATGTCGTCCAAAATCTGACCATTTTTTTGAAAAAGTTTTTTGGTCCAAAACTTGACAAAAACGTCATACTATACTATGTAGTACGTCCTACTATACCATGTCGTCCATAATGTGACAATTTTTTGGAAAAAAAAATTGGTCCAAAATTTGACAAAAACGACATACTATACTGTCTTCCAAAATCTGACAATTTTTTTGAAAAACGTTTTTTGGTCCAAAACTTGACATAAACGTCATACTATACTATGTAGTACGTCCTACTTTACTATGTCGTCCATAATGTGACCATTTTTTGGAAAAAAAATTGGTCCAAAATTTGACAAAAACGACATACTATACTATGTCGTCCAAAATCTGAACATTTTTTTGAAAAACGTTTTTTGGTCCAAACCCTGACAAAAACGTCATACTATACTATGTTGTACGTCCTACTATACTATGTCATACCATAATGTGACCATTTTTTGGAAAAAAAAAATTGGTCCAAAATTTGACAAAAATGACATACTATACTATGTCGTCCAAAATCTGGCCATTTTTTTGGAAAACGTTTTTTGGTCCAAAACTTGACAAAACATCACACTATACTATGTGTCGTCCATAATATGACCATTTTTTGAAGAAAAAAATTGGTCCAAAATTTGACAAAAACGACATACTATACTATGTCGTTCAAAATCTGGCCATTTTTTTGAAAAACGTTTTTGGTCCAAAACTTGACAAATACATCATACTTTACTATGTAGTACGTCCTACTATACTATGTCGTCCATAATGTGACCATTTTTTGAAGAAAAAAACTTGGTCCAAAATTTGACAAAAACGACATACTATACTATGTCTTCCAAATCTGACTCATTTTTTGAAAAACTTTTTTTGGTCCAAAACTTGACAAAAACGTCATACTATACTATGTAGTACGTCCTACTATACTATGTCTTCCATAATGTGACCATTTTTTGAAGAAAAAAATTGGTCCAAAATTTGACAAAAACGACATACTATACTATGTCGTCCAAAATCTGACCATTTTTTTGAAAAAGTTTTTTGGTCCAAAACTTGACAAAAACGTCATACTATAATATGTAGTACGTCCTACTATACCATGTCGTCCATAATGTGACACTTTTTTGGAAAAAAAAATTGGTCCAAAATGTGACAAAAACGACATACTATACTATGTCGTCCAAAATCTGACCAATTTTTTGAAAACCTTTTTTTGGTCCAAAACTTGACAAAAACGTCATACTATACTATGTAGTACGTCATACTATACTATGTCGTCCATAATGTGACAATTTTTTGAAAAAAAAAATTGGTCCAAACTTTGACAAAAACGACATACTATACTATGTCTTCCAAAATCTGACCATTTTTTTGAAAAACGTTTTTTGGTCCAAAACTTGACATAAACGTCATACTATACTATGTAGTACGTCCTACTATACTATGTCGTCCATAATGTGACCATTTTTTGGAAAAAAAATTGGTCCAAAATTTGACAAAAACGACATACTATACTATGTTGTCCAAAATCTGACCATTTTTTTGAAAAACGTTTTTTGGTCCAAAACTTGACAAAAACGTCATACTATAGTATGTTGTACGTCCTACTATACTATGTCATACCATAATGTGACCATTTTTTGGAAAAAAAAAATTGGTCCAAAATTTGACAAAAACGACATACTATACTATGTCGTCCAAAATCTGGCCATTTTTTTGAAAAACTTTTTTTGGTCCAAAACTTGACAAAAACGTCATACTATACTATGTAGTATGTCCTACTATACTATGTCGTGCATAATGTGACCATTTTTTGAAAAAAAGAATTGGTCCAAAATTTGACAAAAACGACATACTATACTATGTCGTCCAAAATCTGGCCATTTTTTTGAAAAACGTTTTTATGGTCCAAAACTTGACAAAACATCACACTAAACTAGGTGTCGTCCATAATATGACCATTTTTTGAAGAAAAAAAGTTGGTCCAAAATTTGACAAAAACGACATACTATATTATGTCGTCCAAAATCTGGCCATTTTTTTGAAAAACGTTTTTTGGTCCAAAACTTGACAAATACATCATTCTTTACTATGTAGTACGTCCTACTATACTATGTCGTCCATAATGTGACCATTTTTTGAAGAAAAAAACTTGGTCCAAAATTTGACAAAAACGACATACTATATTATGTCGTCCAAAATCTGGCCATTTTTTTGAAAAACGTTTTTTGGTCCAAAACTTGACAAATACATCATTCTTTACTATGTAGTACGTCCTACTATACTATGTCGTCCATAATGTGACCATTTTTTGAAGAAAAAAACTTGGTCCAAAATTTGACAAAAACGACATACTATACTGTCTTCCAAATCTGACTCATTTTTGAAAAACTTTTTTTGGTCCAAAACTTGACAAAAACGTCATACTATACTATGTAGTACGTCCTACTATACTATGTCTTCCATAATGTGACCATTTTTTGAAGAAAAAAATTGGTCCAAAATTTGACAAAAACGACATACTATACTATGTTGTCCAAAATCTGACCATTTTTATGAAAAAGTTTTTTGGTCCAAAACTTGACAAAAACGTCATACTATATTATGTAGTACGTCCTACTATACCATGTCGTCCATAATGTGACAATTTTTTGGAAAAAAAAATTGGTCCAAAATGTGACAAAAACGACATACTATACTATGTCGTCCAAAATCTGACCAATTTTTTGAAAACCTTTTTTTGGTCCAAAACTTGACAAAAACGTCATACTATACTATGTAGTACGTCATACTATACTATGTCGTCCATAATGTGACCATTTTTTGAAAAAAAAAATTGGTCCAAAATTTGACAAAAACGACATACTATACTATGTCTTCCAAAATCTGACCATTTTTTTGAAAAACGTTTTTTGGTCCAAAACTTGACATAAACGTCATACTATACTATGTAGTACGTCCTACTATACTATGTCGTCCATAATGTGACCATTTTTTGGAAAAAAAATTGGTCCAAAATTTGACAAAAACGACATACTATACTATGTTGTCCAAAATCTGACCATTTTTTTGAAAAACGTTTTTTGGTCCAAAACTTGACAAAAACGTCATACTATAGTATGTTGTACGTCCTACTATACTATGTCATACCATAATGTGACCATTTTTTGGAAAAAAAAAATTGGTCCAAAATTTGACAAAAACGACATACTATACTATGTCGTCCAAAATCTGAACATTTTTTTGAAAAACGTTTTTTGGTCCAAAACTTGACAAAAACGTCATACTATACTATGTTGTACGTCCTACTATACTATGTCGTCCATAATGTGACCATTTTTTGGAAAAAAAATTGGTCCAAAATTGGACAAAAACGACATACTATACTATGTCGTCCAAAATCTGACCATTTTTTTGAAAAACGTTTTTTGGTCCAAAACTTGACATAAACGTCATACTATACTATGTAGTACGTCCTACTTTACTATGTCGTCCATAATGTGACCATTTTTTGGAAAAAAAAGTTGGTCCAAAATTTTACAAAAACGACATACTATACTATGTCGTCCAAAATCTGAACAGTTTTTTTGAAAAACGTTTTTTGGTCCAAAACTTGACAAAAACGTCATACTATACTATGTTGTACGTCCATAATATGACCATTTTTTGAAGAAAAAAAGTTGGTCCAAAATTTGACAAAAACGACATACTATACTATGTCGTCCAAAATCTGACCATTTTTTTGAAAAACGTTTTTTGGTCCAAAACTTGACAAAAACGTCATACTATACTATGTTGTACGTCCTACTATACTATGTCATACCATAATGTGACCATTTTTTGGAGAAAAAAAAATTGGTCCAAAATTTGACAAAAACGACATACTATACTATGTCGTCCAAAATCTGGCCATTTTTTTGAAAAACGTTTTTTGGTCCAAAACTTGACAAAAACATCACACTATACTATGTAGTACGTCCTACTATACTATGTCGTCCATAATATGACCACTTTTTGAAAAAAAGAAATTGGTCCAAAATTTGACAAAAACGACATACTATAGTATGTCGTCCAAAATCTGACCATTTTTTTGAAAAACGTTTTTTGGTCCAAAACTTGACAAAAACGTCATACTATACTATGTAGTACGTCCTACTATACTATGTCGTCCATAATGTGACCATTTTTTGAAAAAAAGAATTGGTCCAAAATTTGACAAAAACGACATACTATACTATGTCGTCCAAAATCTGACCATTTTTTTGGAAAACGTTTTTTGGCCCAAAACTTGACAAAAACGTCATACTATACTATGTAGTACGTCCTACTATACTATGTCGTCCATAATGTGACCATTTTTTGAAAAAAAAATTGGTTCAAAATTTGACAAAAACGACATACTATACTATGTCGTCGAAAATCTGACCATTTTTTTGAAAAACGTTTTTTGGCCAAAAACTTGACAAAAACGTCATACTATACTATGTAGTACGTCCTACTATACTATGTCGTCTATAATGTGACCATTTTTTGAAAAAAAAAATTGGTCCAAAATTTGACAAAAACGACATACTATACTATGTCTTCCAAAATCTGACCATTTTTTTGAAAAACGTTTTTTGGTCCAAAACTTGACAAAAACATCACACTATACTATGTAGTACGTCCTACTATACTATGTCGTCCATAATATGACCACTTTTTGAAAAAAAGAAATTGGTCCAAAATTTGACAAAAACGACATACTATATTATGTCGTCCAAAATCTGACAATTTTTTTGAAAAACGTTTTTTGGTCCAAAACTTGACAAAAACGTCATACTATACTATGTAGTACGTCCTACTATACTATGTCGTCCATAATGTGACCATTTTTTGAAAAAAAGAATTGGTCCAAAATTTGACAAAAACGACATACTATACTATGTCGTCGAAAATCTGACCATTTTTTTGAAAAACGTTTTTTGGCCAAAAACTTGACAAGAACGTCATACTATACTATGTAGTACGTCCTACTATACTATGTCGTCTATAATGTGACCATTTTTTGAAAAAAAGAATTGGTCCAAAATTTGACAAAAACGACATACTATACTATGTCTTCCAAAATCTGACCATTTTTTTGAAAAACGTTTTTTGGTCCAAAACTTGACATAAACGTCATACTATACTATGTAGTACGTCCTACTATACTATGTCGTCCATAATGTGACCATTTTTTGAAAAAAAAATTGGTCCAAAATTTGACAAAAACGACATACTATACTATGTTGTCCAAAATCTGACCAATTTTTTTGAAAAACGTTTTTTGGTCAAAAACTTGACAAAAACGTCATACTATAGTATGCTGTACGTCCTACTATACTATGTCGTCCATAATATGACCACTTTTTGAAAAAAAGAAATTGGTCCAAAATTTGACAAAAACGACATACTATACTATGTCGTCCAAAATCTGACCATTTTTTTGGAAAACGTTTTTTGGTCCAAAACTTGACAAAAATCTCATACTATACTATGTAGTACGTCCTACTATACTATGTCGTCCATAATGTGACCATTTTTTGAAAAAAAAAATTGGTCCAAAATTTGACAAAAACGACATACTATACTATGTCTTCCAAAATCTGACCATTTTTTTGAAAAACGTTTTTTGGCCAAAAACTTGACAAAAACGTCATACTATACTATGTAGTACATCCTACTATACCATGTCGTCCATAATGTGACCATTTTTTGAAAAAAAAAATTGGTCCAAAATTTGACAAAAACGAGATACTATACTATGTCTTCCAAAATCTGACCATTTTTTTGAAAAACGTTTTTTGGTCCAAAACTTGACATAAACGTCATACTATACTATGTTGTACGTCCAACTATACTATGTCATACCATAATGTGACCATTTTTTGAAAAAAAAAATTGGTCCAAAATTTGACAAAAACG
The DNA here is from genome assembly GCF_963457635.1 of Microchirus variegatus. Taxonomy (NCBI): domain Eukaryota; kingdom Metazoa; phylum Chordata; class Actinopteri; order Pleuronectiformes; family Soleidae; genus Microchirus; species Microchirus variegatus. Next base: position 17,033,867 of record NC_139813.1, read on the forward strand.
ACATACTATACTATGTCTTCCAAAATCTGACCATTTTTTTGAAAAACGTTTTTTGGTCCAAAACTTGACATAAACGTCATACTATACTATGTTGTACGTCCAACTATACTATGTCATACCATAATGTGACCATTTTTTGAAGAAAAAAATTGGTCCAAAATTGGACAAAAACGACATACTATACTATGTCGTCCAAAATCTGACCAATATTTTGAAAAACGTTTTTTTGGTCCAAAACTTGACAAAAACGTCATACTATACTATGTAGTACGTCATACTATACTATGTTGGCCAAAAAGTGACAATTTATTGGAAAAAAAATTTTGTCCAAAATTTCACAAAAACGACATACTATACTATGTCGTCGAAAATTGAGCAATACATTTTTTGGGCGTTTTTGACTTTTTAATGGATAGTATAGTCGAGAGAGACAGGAGGCAGAGAGGTGTAGATTTACATGCAGTAAAGAATGCCTGGGGTGGGATTCGAAACAGGGTCACCTGTAGTGAGGACTACAGCCTCAAAATCAAAGGAAAGGGTGCTCTACCATCTGAGCTAAACACCAAATCAGACTGTGTTGTCGACCTCAATTTTATACTACACTACATACAGAATGTGACCACTTTTTGGAAAAAAAAATGTTGCTCCAAAATTTGACAAAAACGACATACTATACTATGGCGTCCAAAATCTGACTAATTTTTTGAAAAACGTTTTTTTGGTCCAAAACTTGACAAAAAGGTCATACTATACATTGTAGTACGTCCTACTATACTATGTCGTCCATAATGTGACCATTTTTTGAAAAAAAAGAAAATTGGTCCAAAATTTGACAAAAACGACATACTATGCTATGTAGTACGTCCTACTATACTATGTCGTCCATAATGTGACCATTTTTTGAAGAAAAAAATTGGTCCAAAATTGGACAAAAACGACATACTATACTATGTCGTCCAAAATCTGACAAATTTTTTGAAAAACGTTTTTTTGGTCCAAAACTTGACAAAAAGGTCATACTATACATTGTAGTACGTCCTACTATACTATGTCGTCCATAATGTGACCATTTTTTGAAAAAAAAAAAATTGGTCCAAAATTTGACAAAAACGACATACTATACTATGTAGTACGTCCTACTATACTATGTCGTCCATAATGTGACAATTTTTTGAAGAAAAAAATTGGTCCAAAATTGGACAAAAACGACATACTATACTATGTCGTCCAAAATCTGACAAATTTTTTTAAAACGTTTATTTGGTCCAAAACTTGGAAAAAACGTCATACTATACTATGTAGTAAGTCCTACTATACTATGTCATCCATAATGTGACCATTTTTTGAAAAAAAAAAAATGGTCCAAAATTTGACAAAAACGACATACTATACTATGTCGTCCAAAATCTGACCAATATTTTGAAAAACGTTTTTTTGGTCCATAACTTGACAAAAACGTCATACTATACTATGTAGTACATCCTACTATAATATGTAGTTCATAATGTGACCATTTTTTGAAAAAAAAAATTGTTCTAAAATTTGACAAAAACGACATACTATACTATGTCGTCCAAAATCTGACCAATATTTTGAAAAACGTTTTTTTGGTCCAAAACTTGACAAAAACGTCATACTATACTATGTAGTACGTCATACTATACTATGTTGGCCAAAAAGTGACAATTTATTGGAAAAAAAATTTTGTCCAAAATTTCACAAAAACGACATACTATACTTTGTCGTCGAAAATTGAGCAATACATTTTTTGGGCGTTTTTGACTTTTTAATGGATAGTATAGTCGAGAGAGACAGGAGGCAGAGAGGTGGAGATTTACATGCAGTAAAGAATGCCTGGGGTGGGATTCGAAACAGGGTCACCTGTAGTGAGGACTACAGCCTCAAAATCAAAGGAAAGGGTGCTCTACCATCTGAGCTAAACACCAAATCAGACTGTGTTGTCGACCTCAATTTTATACTACACTACATACAGAATGTGACCACTTTTTGGAAAAAAAAATGTTGCTCCAAAATTTGACAAAAACGACATACTAAACGATGGCGTCCAAAATCTGACTAATTTTTTGAAAAACGTTTTTTTGGTCCAAAACTTGACAAAAAGGTCATACTATACATTGTAGTACGTCCTACTATACTATGTCGTCCATAATGTGACCATTTTTTGAAAAAAAAAAAATTGGTCCAAAATTTGACAAAAACGACATACTATACTATGTTGTCCAAAATCTGAATAATTTTTTGAAAGACTTTTTTTTGTCCAAAACTTGACAAAAACGTCATACTATACTATGTAGTAAGTCCTACTATACTATGTCGTCCATAATGTGACCATTTTTGGAAAAAAGAAAATTGGTCCAAAATTTGACAAAAACGACATACTATACTATGTCGTCCAAAATCTGACAAATTTTTTGAAAACGTTTTTTTGTTCCAAAACTTGACAAAAACGTCATACTATACTATGTAGTACGTCCTACTATACTATGTTGTCCATAATGTGACCATTCTTTGGAAAAAAAAATTGGTCCAAAATTGGACAAAAACGACATACTATACTATGTCGTCCAAAATCTGACAAATTTTTTGAAAAACGTTTTTTTGGTCCAAAATTTGACAAAAACGACATACTATACTATGTAGTACGTCCTACTATACTATGTCGTCCATAATGTGACCATTTTTTGAAAAAAAGAATTGGTCCAAAATTTGACAAAAACGACATACTATACTATGTCGTCCAAAATCTGACCATTTTTTTGAAAAACGTTTTTTGGCCCAAAACTTGACAAGAACGTCATACTATACTATGTAGTACGTCCTACTATACTATGTCGTCCATAATGTGACCATTATTTGAAAAAAAAAATTGGTCCAAAATTTGACAAAAACGACATACTATACTATGTCTTCCAAAATCTGACCATTTTTTTGAAAAACGTTTTTTGGTCCAAAACTTGACAAAAACGTCATACTATACTATGTAGTACGTCATACTATACTATGTCGTCCATAATGTGACCATTTTTTGAAAAAAAAAATTGGTCCAAAATTTGACAAAAAACGACATACTATACTATGTCTTCCAAAATCTGACCATTTTTTTGAAAAACGTTTTTTGGTCCAAAACTTGACAAAAACGTCATACTATAGTATGTTGTACGTCATACTATACTATGTCATACCATAATGTGACCATTTTTTGGAAAAAAAAAATTGGTCCAAAATTTGACAAAAACGACATACTATACTATGTCGTCCAAAATCTGACCATTTTTTTGAAAAACGTTTTTTGGTCCAAAACTTGACAAAAACATCACACTATACTATGTAGTACGTCCTACTATACTATGTCGTCCATAATATGACCACTTTTTGAAAAAAAGAATTGGTCCAAAACTTGACAAAAAGGTCATACTATACATTGTAGTACGTCCTACTATACTATGTCGTCCATAATGTGACCATTTTTTGAAAAAAAAAAAATTGGTCCAAAATTTGACAAAAACGACATACTATACTATGTTGTCCAAAATCTGAATAATTTTTTGAAAGACTTTTTTTTGTCCAAAACTTGACAAAAACGTCATACTATACTATGTAGTAAGTCCTACTATACTATGTCGTCCATAATGTGACCATTTTTGGAAAAAAGAAAATTGGTCCAAAATTTGACAAAAACGACATACTATACTATGTCGTCCAAAATCTGACAAATTTTTTGAAAACGTTTTTTTGTTCCAAAACTTGACAAAAACGTCATACTATACTATGTAGTACGTCCTTCTATACTATGTTGTCCATAATGTGACCATTCTTTGGAAAAAAAAATTGGTCCAAAATTGGACAAAAACGACATACTATACTATGTCGTCCAAAATCTGACAAATTTTTTGAAAAACGTTTTTTTGGTCCAAAATTTGACAAAAACGACATACTATACTATGTAGTACGTCCTACTATACTATGTCGTCCATAATGTGACCATTTTTTGAAAAAAAGAATTGGTCCAAAATTTGACAAAAACGACATACTATACTATGTCGTCGAAAATCTGACCATTTTTTTGAAAAACGTTTTTTGGCCCAAAACTTGACAAGAACGTCATACTATACTATGTAGTACGTCCTACTATACTATGTCGTCCATAATGTGACCATTATTTGAAAAAAAAAATTGGTCCAAAATTTGACAAAAACGACATACTATACTATGTCTTCCAAAATCTGACCATTTTTTTGAAAAACGTTTTTTGGTCCAAAACTTGACAAAAACGTCATACTATACTATGTAGTACGTCATACTATACTATGTCGTCCATAATGTGACCATTTTTTGAAAAAAAGAATTGGTCCAAAATTTGACAAAAAACGACATACTATACTATGTCTTCCAAAATCTGACCATTTTTTTGAAAAACGTTTTTTGGTCCAAAACTTGACAAAAACGTCATACTATAGTATGTTGTACGTCATACTATACTATGTCATACCATAATGTGACCATTTTTTGGAAAAAAAAAATTGGTCCAAAATTTGACAAAAACGACATACTATACTATGTCGTCCAAAATCTGACCATTTTTTTGAAAAACGTTTTTTGGTCCAAAACTTGACAAAAACATCACACTATACTATGTAGTACGTCCTACTATACTATGTCGTCCATAATATGACCACTTTTTGAAAAAAAGAATTGGTCCAAAATTTGACAAAAACGACATACTATACTATGTCGTCGAAAATCTGACCATTTTTTTGAAAAACGTTTTTTGGCCAAAAACTTGACAAAAACGTCATACTATACTATGTAGTACATCCTACTATACTATGTCGTCCATAATGTGACCATTTTTTGAAAAAAAGAATTGGTCCAAAATTTGACAAAAACGACATACTATACTATGTCGTCGAAAATCTGACCATTTTTTTGAAAAACGTTTTTTGGCCCAAAACTTGACAAAAACGTCATACTATACTATGTCTTCCAAAATCTGACCATTTTTTTGAAAAACGTTTTTTGGTCCAAAACTTGACAAAAACGTCATACTATACTATGTAGTACGTCATACTATACTATGTCGTCCATAATGTGACCATTTTTTGAAAAAAAAAATTGGTCCAAAATTTGACAAAAACGACATACTATACTATGTCTTCCAAAATCTGACAAATTTTTTGAAAAACGTTTTTTGGTCCAAAACTTGACAAAAACGTCATACTATACTATGTAGTACGTCCTACTATACTATGTCGTCCATAATATGACCACTTTTTGAAAAATGAAATTGGTCCAAAATTTGACAAAAACGACATACTATACTATGTCGTCCAAAATCTGACCATTTTTTTGAAAAACGTTTTTTGGCCAAAAACTTGACAAAAACGTCATACTATACTATGTAGTACATCCTACTATACTATGTCGTCCATAATGTGACCATTTTTTGAAAAAAAAAATTGGTCCAAAATTGGACAAAAACGACATACTATACTATGTCGTCCAAAATCTGACAAATTTTTTGAAAAACTTTTTTGGTCCAAAACTTGACAAAAACGTCATACTATACTATGTAGTACGTCCTACTATACTATGTCGTCCATAATGTGACCATTTTTTGGAAAAAAAGGATTGGTCCAAAATTGGACAAAAACGACATACTATACTATGTCGTCCAAAATCTGACCATTTTTTTGGAAAACGTTTTTTGGTCCAAAACTTGACAAAAACGTCATACTATACTATGTAGTACGTCCTACTATACTATGTCGTCCATAATGTGACCATTTTTTGAAAAAAAGAATTGGTCCAAAATTTGACAAAAACGACATACTATACTATGTCGTCGAAAATCTGACCATTTTTTTGAAAAACGTTTTTTGGCCCAAAACTTGACAAAAACGTCATACTATACTATGTCTTCCAAAATCTGACCATTTTTTTGAAAAACGTTTTTTGGTCCAAAACTTGACAAAAACGTCATACTATACTATGTAGTACGTCATACTATACTATGTCGTCCATAATGTGACCATTTTTTGAAAAAAAAAATTGGTCCAAAATTTGACAAAAACGACATACTATACTATGTCTTCCAAAATCTGACAAATTTTTTGAAAAACGTTTTTTGGTCCAAAACTTGACAAAAACGTCATACTATACTATGTAGTATGTCCTACTATACTATGTCGTCCATAATATGACCACTTTTTGAAAAATGAAATTGGTCCAAAATTTGACAAAAACGACATACTATACTATGTCGTCCAAAATCTGACCATTTTTTTGAAAAACGTTTTTTGGCCAAAAACTTGACAAAAACGTCATACTATACTATGTAGTACATCCTACTATACTATGTCGTCCATAATGTGACCATTTTTTGAAAAAAAAAATTGGTCCAAAATTTGACAAAAACGACATACTATACTATGTCGTCCAAAATCTGACAAATTTTTTGAAAAACTTTTTTGGTCCAAAACTTGACAAAAACGTCATACTATACTATGTAGTACGTCCTACTATACTATGTCGTCCATAATGTGACCATTTTTTGGAAAAAAAGGATTGGTCCAAAATTGGACAAAAACGACATACTATACTATGTCGTCCAAAATCTGACCATTTTTTTGGAAAACGTTTTTTGGTCCAAAACTTGACAAAAACGTCATACTATACTATGTAGTACGTCCTACTATACTATGTCGTCCATAATGTGACCATTTTTTGAAAAAAAGAATTGGTCCAAAATTTGACAAAAACGACATACTATACTATGTCGTCCAAAATCTGACCATTTTTTTGAAAAACGTTTTTTGGCCCAAAACTTGACAAAAACGTCATACTATACTATTTAGTACGTCCTACTATACTATGTCGTCCATAATGTGACCATTTTTTGAAAAAAAGAATTGGTCCAAAATTTGACAAAAACGAAATACTATACTATGTCGTCGAAAATCTGACCATTTTTTTGAAAAACGTTTTTTGGCCCAAAACTTGACAAAAACGTCATACTATACTATGTCTTCCAAAATCTGACCATTTTTTTGAAAAACGTTTTTTGGTCCAAAACTTGACAAAAACGTCATACTATACTATGTAGTACGTCATACTATACTATGTCGTCCATAATGTGACCATTTTTTGAAAAAAAAAATTGGTCCAAAATTTGACAAAAACGACATACTATACTATGTCTTCCAAAATCTGACCATTTTTTTGAAAAACATTTTTTGGTCCAAAACTTGACATAAACGTCATACTATACTATGTAGTACGTCCTACTATACTATGTCGTCCATAATGTGACCATTTTTTGGAAAAAAAATTGTTCCAAAATTTGACAAAAACGACATACTATACTATGTTGTCCAAAATCTGACCAATTTTTTTGAAAAACGTTTTTTGGTCCAAAACTTGACAAAAACGTCATACTATAGTATGTTGTACGTCCTACTATACTATGTCATACCATAATGTGACCATTTTTTGGAAAAAAAAAATTGGTCCAAAATTTGACAAAAACGACATACTATACTATGTCGTCCAAAATCTGACCATTTTTTTGAAAAACGTTTTTTGGTCCAAAACTTGACAAAAGCATCACACTATACTATGTAGTACGTCCTACTATACTATGTCGTCCATAATATGACCACTTTTTGAAAAAAAGAAATTGGTCCAAAATTTGACAAAAACGACATACTATACTATGTCGTCCAAAATCTGACCACTTTTTTTGGAAAACGTTTTTTGGTCCAAAACTTGACAAAAACGTCATACTATACTATGTAGTACGTCCTACTATACTATGTCGTCCATAATGTGACCATTTTTTGAAAAAAGAATTGGTCGAAAATTTGACAAAAACGACATACTATACTATGTCCTCGAAAATCTGACCATTTTTTTGAAAAACGTTTTTTGGCCCAAAACTTGACAAAAACGTCATACTATACTATGTAGTACGTCCTACTATACTATGTCGTCCATAATGTGACCATTATTTGAAAAAAAGAAATTGGTCCAAAATTTGACAAAAACGACATACTATACTATGTCTTCCAAAATCTGACCATTTTTTTGAAAAACGTTTTTTGGTCCAAAACTTGACAAAAACGTCATACTATACTATGTAGTACGTCATACTATACTATGTCGTCCATAATGTGACCATTTTTTGAAAAAAAAATTTGGTCCAAAATTTGACAAAAACGACATACTATACTATGTCGTCGAAAATCTGACCATTTTTTTGAAAAACGTTTTTTGGCCAAAAACTTGACAAAAACGTCATACTATACTATGTTGTACATCCTACTATACTATGTCGTCATTAATGTGACCATTTTTTGAAAAAAAAAAATTGGTCCAAAATTTGACAAAAACGACATACTATACTATGTCTTCCAAAATCTGACCATTTTTTTGAAAAACGTTTTTTGGTCCAAAACTTGACATAAACTTCATACTATACTATGTAGTACGTCCTACTTTACTATGTCGTCCATAATGTGACCATTTTTTGGAAAAAAAATTGGTCCAAAATTTGACAAAAACGACATACTATACTATGTCGTCCAAAATCTGACCATTTTTTTGAAAAACGTTTTTTGGTCCAAAACTTGACAAAAATGTCATACTATACTATGTTGTACGTCCTACTATACTATGTCATACCATAATGTGACCATTTTTTGGAAAAAAAAAATTGGTCCAAAATTTGACAAAAACGACATACTATACTATGTCGTCCAAAATCTGGCCATTTTTTTGAAAAACGTTTTTTGGTCCAAAACTTGACAAAACATCACACTATACTATGTGTCGTCCATAATATGACCATTTTTTGAAGAAAAAAATTGGTCCAAAATTTGACAAAAACGACATACTATACTATGTCGTCCAAAATCTGACCAATTTTTTGAAAACGTTTTTTGGTCCAAAACTTGACAAAAACGTCATACTATACTATGTAGTACGTCCTACTATACTATGTCGTCCATAATGTGACCATTCTTTGGAAAAAGAAATTGGTCCAAAATTGGACAAAAACGACATACTATACTATGTCGTCCAAAATCTGACAAATTTTTTGAAAAACGTTTTTTTGGTCCAAAACTTGACAAAAACGTCATACTATACTATGTTGTACGCCCTACTATACTATGTCATACCATAATGTGACCATTTTTTGGAAAAAAAAAATTGGTACAAAATTTGACAAAAACGACATACTATACTATGTCGTCCAAAATCTGGCCATTTTTTGAGAAAAAAAATTGGTCCAAATTTGACAAAAACGACATACTATATACTATGTTGTCCAAAATCTGACCATTTTTTTGGAAAACGTTTTTTGGTCCAAAACTTGACAAAAACGTCATACTATACTATGTAGTACGTCCTACTATACTGTCGTCCATAATGTGACTATTTTTTGAAAAAATAAAATTGGTCCAAAATTTGACAAAAACGACATACTATATACTATGATATACTATGTCGTCCAAAATCTGACAAATTTTTTGAAAAACGTTTTTTTGGTCCAAAACTTGACAAAAACGTCATACTATACTATGTAGTACGTCCTACTATACTATGTCGTCCATAATGTGACCATTTTTTGAAAAAAAAAATTGGTCCAAAATTTGACAAAAACGACATACTATACTATGTCGTCCAAAATCTGACAGATTTTTTGAAAACATTTTTTTGGTCCAAAACTTGACAAAAACGTCATACTATACTATGTAGTACGTCCTACTATACTATGTCGTCCATAATGTGACCATTTTTTGGAAAAAAAAGATTGGTCCAAAATTGGACAAAAACGACATACTATACTATGTCGTCCAAAATCTGGCAATTTTTTTGAAAAACGTTTTTTGGTCCAAAACTTGACAAAAACATCACACTATACTATGTAGTACGTCCTACTATTCTATGTCGTCCATAATATGACCACTTTTTGAAAAAAAGAAATTGGTCCAAAATTTGACAAAAACGACATACTATACTATGTCGTCCAAAATCTGACCATTTTTTTGGAAAACGTTTTTTGGTCCAAAACTTGACAAAAACGTCATACTATACTATGTAGTACGTCCTACTATACTATGTCATCCATAATGTCACCATTTTTTGAAAAAAAGAATTGGTCCAAAATTTGACAAAAACGACATACTACACTATGTCGTCGAAAATCTGACCATTTTTTTGAAAAACGTTTTTTGGCCCAAAACTTGACAAAAACGTCATACTATACTATGTAGTACGTCCTACTATACTATGTCGTCCATAATGTGACCATTATTTGAAAAAAAAAATTGGTCCAAAATTTGACAAAAACGACATACTATACTATGTCTTCCAAAATCTGACCATTTTTTTGAAAAACGTTTTTTGGTCCAAAACTTGACAAAAACGTCATACTATACTATGTAGTACGTCATGCTATACTATGTCGTCCATAATGTGACCATTTTTTGAAAAAAAAAATTGGTCCAAAATTTGTCAAAAACGACATACTATACTATGTTGTCCAAAATCTGACCAATTTTTTTGAAAAACGTTTTTTGGTCCAAAACTTGACAAAAACGTCATACTATAGTATGTTGTACGTCCTACTATACTATGTCATACCATAATGTGACCATTTTTTGGAAAAAAAAAATTGGTCCAAAATTTGACAAAAACGACATACTATACTATGTCGTCCGAAATCTGACCATTTTTTTGAAAAACGTTTTTTGGTCCAAAACTTGACAAAAATATCACACTATACTATGTAGTACGTCCTACTATACTATGTCGTCCATAATATGACCACTTTTTGAAAAAAAGAAATTGGTCCAAAATTTGACAAAAACGACATACCATACTATGTCGTCCAAAATCTGACCATTTTTTTGAAAAACGTTTTTTGGCCAAAAACTTGACAAAAACGTCATACTATACTATGTAGTACATACTACTATACTATGTCGTCCATAATGTGACCATTTTTTGAAAAAAAAAATTGGTCCAAAATTTGACAAAAACGACATACTATACTATGTCGTCCAAAATCTGACAAATTTTTTGAAAAACTTTTTTGGTCCAAAACTTGACAAAAACGTCATACTATACTATGTAGTACGTCCTACTATACTATGTCGTCCATAATGTGACCATTTTTTGGAAAAAAAGGATTGGTCCAAAATTGGACAAAAACGACATACTATACTATGTCGTCCAAAATCTGACCATTTTTTTGGAAAACGTTTTTTGGTCCAAAACTTGACAAAAACGTCATACTATACTATGTAGTACGTCCTACTATACTATGTCGTCCATAATGTGACCATTTTTTGAAAAAAAGAATTGGTCCAAAATTTGACAAAAACGACATACTATACTATGTCGTCGAAAATCTGACCATTTTTTTGAAAAACGTTTTTTGGCCAAAAACTTGACAAAAACGTCATACTATACTATGTAGTACATCCTACTATACTATGTCGTCCATAATGTGACCATTTTTTGGAAAAAAAATTGGTCCAAAATTTGACAAAAACGACATACTATACTATGTCGTCCAAAATCTGACCATTTTTTTGAAAAACGTTTTTTGGTCCAAAACTTGACAAAAATGTCATACTATACTATGTTGTACGTCCTACTATACTATGTCATACCATAATGTGACCATTTTTTGGAAAAAAAAAATTGGTCCAAAATTTGACAAAAACGACATACTATACTATGTCGTCCAAAATCTGGCCATTTTTTTGAAAAACGTTTTTTGGTCGAAAACTTGACAAAACATCACACTATACTATGTGTCGTCCATAATATGACCATTTTTTGAAGAAAAAAATTGGTCCAAAATTTGACAAAAACGACATACTATACTATGTCGTCCAAAATCTGACCAATTTTTTGAAAACGTTTTTTTGGTCCAAAACTTGACAAAAACGTCATACTATACTATGTAGTACGTCCTACTATACTATGTCGTCCATGATGTGACCATTCTTTGTAAAAAAAAATTGGTCCAAAATTGGACAAAAACGACATACTATACTATGTCGTCCAAAATCTGACAAATTTTTTGAAAAACGTTTTTTTGGTCCAAAACTTGACAAAAACGTCATACTATACTATGTCGTCCAAAATCTGACCATTTTTTTGAAAAACGTTTTTTGGTCAAAAACTTGACAAGAACATCATACTTTACTATGTTGTACGTCATACTATACTATGTCATACCATAATGTGACCATTTTTTGGAAAAAAAAAATTGGTACAAAATTTGACAAAAAGGACATACTATACTATGTCGTCCAAAATCTGGCCATTTTTTTGAAAAACGTTTTTTGGTCCAAAACTTGACAAAAATGTCATACTATACTATGTTGTACGTCCTACTATACTATGTCATACCATAATGTGACCATTTTTTGGAAAAAAAAAATTGGTCCAAAATTTGACAAAAACGACATACTATACTATGTCGTCCAAAATCTGGCCATTTTTTTGAAAAACGTTTTTTGGTCCAAAACTTGACAAAACATCACACTATACTATGTGTCGTCCATAATATGACCATTTTTTGAAGAAAAAAATTGGTCCAAAATTTGACAAAAACGACATACTATACTATGTCGTCCAAAATCTGACCAATTTTTTGAAAACGTTTTTTGGTCCAAAACTTGACAAAAACGTCATACTATACTATGTAGTACGTCCTACTATACTATGTCGTCCATAATGTGACCATTCTTTGGAAAAAGAAATTGGTCCAAAATTGGACAAAAACGACATACTATACTATGTCGTCCAAAATCTGACAAATTTTTTGAAAAACGTTTTTTTGGTCCAAAACTTGACAAAAACGTCATACTATACTATGTTGTACGCCCTACTATACTATGTCATACCATAATGTGACCATTTTTTGGAAAAAAAAAATTGGTACAAAATTTGACAAAAACGACATACTATACTATGTCGTCCAAAATCTGGCCATTTTTTGAGAAAAAAAATTGGTCCAAATTTGACAAAAACGACATACTATATACTATGTTGTCCAAAATCTGACCATTTTTTTGGAAAACGTTTTTTGGTCCAAAACTTGACAAAAACGTCATACTATACTATGTAGTACGTCCTACTATACTGTCGTCCATAATGTGACTATTTTTTGAAAAAATAAAATTGGTCCAAAATTTGACAAAAACGACATACTATATACTATGATATACTATGTCGTCCAAAATCTGACAAATTTTTTGAAAAACGTTTTTTTGGTCCAAAACTTGACAAAAACGTCATACTATACTATGTAGTACGTCCTACTATACTATGTCGTCCATAATGTGACCATTTTTTGAAAAAAAAAATTGGTCCAAAATTTGACAAAAACGACATACTATACTATGTCGTCCAAAATCTGACAGATTTTTTGAAAACATTTTTTTGGTCCAAAACTTGACAAAAACGTCATACTATACTATGTAGTACGTCCTACTATACTATGTCGTCCATAATGTGACCATTTTTTGGAAAAAAAAGATTGGTCCAAAATTGGACAAAAACGACATACTATACTATGTCGTCCAAAATCTGGCAATTTTTTTGAAAAACGTTTTTTGGTCCAAAACTTGACAAAAACATCACACTATACTATGTAGTACGTCCTACTATTCTATGTCGTCCATAATATGACCACTTTTTGAAAAAAAGAAATTGGTCCAAAATTTGACAAAAACGACATACTATACTATGTCGTCCAAAATCTGACCATTTTTTTGGAAAACGTTTTTTGGTCCAAAACTTGACAAAAACGTCATACTATACTATGTAGTACGTCCTACTATACTATGTCATCCATAATGTCACCATTTTTTGAAAAAAAGAATTGGTCCAAAATTTGACAAAAACGACATACTACACTATGTCGTCGAAAATCTGACCATTTTTTTGAAAAACGTTTTTTGGCCCAAAACTTGACAAAAACGTCATACTATACTATGTAGTACGTCCTACTATACTATGTCGTCCATAATGTGACCATTATTTGAAAAAAAAGAATTGGTCCAAAATTTGACAAAAACGACATACTATACTATGTCTTCCAAAATCTGACCATTTTTTTGAAAAACGTTTTTTGGTCCAAAACTTGACAAAAACGTCATACTATACTATGTAGTACGTCATGCTATACTATGTCGTCCATAATGTGACCATTTTTTGAAAAAAAAAATTGGTCCAAAATTTGTCAAAAACGACATACTATACTATGTTGTCCAAAATCTGACCAATTTTTTTGAAAAACGTTTTTTGGTCCAAAACTTGACAAAAACGTCATACTATAGTATGTTGTACGTCCTACTATACTATGTCATACCATAATGTGACCATTTTTTGGAAAAAAAAAATTGGTCCAAAATTTGACAAAAACGACATACTATACTATGTCGTCCGAAATCTGACCATTTTTTTGAAAAACGTTTTTTGGTCCAAAACTTGACAAAAATATCACACTATACTATGTAGTACGTCCTACTATACTATGTCGTCCATAATATGACCACTTTTTGAAAAAAAGAAATTGGTCCAAAATTTGACAAAAACGACATACCATACTATGTCGTCCAAAATCTGACCATTTTTTTGAAAAACGTTTTTTGGCCAAAAACTTGACAAAAACGTCATACTATACTATGTAGTACATACTACTATACTATGTCGTCCATAATGTGACCATTTTTTGAAAAAAAAAATTGGTCCAAAATTTGACAAAAACGACATACTATACTATGTCGTCCAAAATCTGACAAATTTTTTGAAAAACTTTTTTGGTCCAAAACTTGACAAAAACGTCATACTATACTATGTAGTACGTCCTACTATACTATGTCGTCCATAATGTGACCATTTTTTGGAAAAAAAGGATTGGTCCAAAATTGGACAAAAACGACATACTATACTATGTCGTCCAAAATCTGACCATTTTTTTGGAAAACGTTTTTTGGTCCAAAACTTGACAAAAACGTCATACTATACTATGTAGTACGTCCTACTATACTATGTCGTCCATAATGTGACCATTTTTTGAAAAAAAGAATTGGTCCAAAATTTGACAAAAACGACATACTATACTATGTCGTCGAAAATCTGACCATTTTTTTGAAAAACGTTTTTTGGCCAAAAACTTGACAAAAACGTCATACTATACTATGTAGTACATCCTACTATACTATGTCGTCCATAATGTGACAATTTTTTGAAAAAAAAAATTGGTCCAAAATTTGACAAAAACGACATACTATACTATGTCGTCCAAAATCTGGCCATTTTTTTGAAAAACGTTTTTTGGTCCAAAACTTGACATAAACGTCATACTATACTATGTAGTACGTCCTACTTTACTATGTCGTCCATAATGTGACCATTTTTTGGAAAAAAAATTGGTCCAAAATTTGACAAAAACGACATACTATACTATGTCGTCCAAAATCTGACCATTTTTTTGAAAAACGTTTTTTGGTCCAAAACTTGACAAAAATGTCATACTATACTATGTTGTACGTCCTACTATACTATGTCATACCATAATGTGACCATTTTTTGGAAAAAAAAAATTGGTCCAAAATTTGACAAAAACGACATACTATACTATGTCGTCCAAAATCTGGCCATTTTTTTGAAAAACGTTTTTTGGTCGAAAACTTGACAAAACATCACACTATACTATGTGTCGTCCATAATATGACCATTTTTTGAAGAAAAAAATTGGTCCAAAATTTGACAAAAACGACATACTATACTATGTCGTCCAAAATCTGACCAATTTTTTGAAAACGTTTTTTTGGTCCAAAACTTGACAAAAACGTCATACTATACTATGTAGTACGTCCTACTATACTATGTCGTCCATGATGTGACCATTCTTTGTAAAAAAAAATTGGTCCAAAATTGGACAAAAACGACATACTATACTATGTCGTCCAAAATCTGACAAATTTTTTGAAAAACGTTTTTTTGGTCCAAAACTTGACAAAAACGTCATACTATACTATGTCGTCCAAAATCTGACCATTTTTTTGAAAAACGTTTTTTGGTCAAAAACTTGACAAGAACATCATACTTTACTATGTTGTACGTCATACTATACTATGTCATACCATAATGTGACCATTTTTTGGAAAAAAAAAATTGGTACAAAATTTGACAAAAAGGACATACTATACTATGTCGTCCAAAATCTGGCCATTTTTTGAGAAAAAAAACTTGGTCCAAAATTTGACAAAAACGACATACTATACTATGTTGTCCAAAATCTGACCATTTTTTTGGAAAACGTTTTTTGGTCCAAAACTTGACAAAAACGTCATACTATACTATGTCGTCCAAAATCTGACCATTTTTTTGAAAAACGTTTTTTGGTCAAAAACTTGACAAGAACATCATACTTTACTATGTTGTACGTCATACTATACTATGTCATACCATAATGTGACCATTTTTTGGAAAAAAAAAATTGGTACAAAATTTGACAAAAAGGACATACTATACTATGTCGTCCAAAATCTGGCCATTTTTTGAGAAAAAAAACTTGGTCCAAAATTTGACAAAAACGACATACTATACTATGTTGTCCAAAATCTGACCATTTTTTTGGAAAACGTTTTTTGGTCCAAAACTTGACAAAAACGTCATACTATACTATGTAGTACGTCATACTATACTATGTCGTCCATAATATGACCACTTTTTGAAAAAAATAATTGGTCCAAAATTTGACAAAAACGACATACTATACTATGTTGTCCAAAATCTGACCATTTTTTTGGAAAACGTTTTTTGGTCCAAAACTTGACAAAAACGTCATACTATACTATGTAGTACATCATACTATACTATGTCGTCCATAATATGACCACTTTTTGAAAAAAATAATTGGTCCAAAATTTGACAAAAACGACATACTATACTATGTTGTCCAAAATCTGACAATTTTTTTGGAAAACGTTTTTTGGTCCAAAACTTGACAAAAACGTCATACTATACTATGTAGTACGTCATACTATACTATGTCGTCCATAATATGACCACTTTTTGAAAAAAAAAGTAATTGGTCCAAAATTTGACAAAAACGACATACTATACTATGTCGTCCAAAATCTGACCATTTTTTTGAAAAACGGTTTTTGGTCCAAAACTTGACAAAAACTTCATACTACACCATTTCGTCCAAAGTCTGACCATTATTTTGAAAAAACATTGGTCAAAAATTTGACAAAAACGACATACTATACTATGTCATCCAAAATCTGACCATTTTTTTGAAAAACGGTTTTTGGTCCAAAACTTGACAAAAACTTCATACTACACCATTTCGTCCAAAGTCTGACCATTATTCTGAAAAAAAAAATTGGTCAAAAATTTGACAAAAACGTCATACTATACTATGTCGTCCAAAATCTGACCATATTTTTTAAACTTTTTTTTTTAGCCCAAAATGTTACCAAAACGTCAAACTATACTATGTCGTGGACCTCATTGTCATACTTCACTATTTCATCCAAAATCTGAAAAAAAATTGAAAAAAAAATTTGGTCAAAAACTTGACATAAACGTCATACTATACTATGTCGTCCAAAGTCTGACCATTATTTTGAAAAAAGAAATTGGTCAAAAATTTGACAAAAACGTCATACTATACTATGTCGTCCAAAATCTGACCATTTTTTTTAAACTTTTTTTTTTAGCCCAAAATGTTACCAAAACGTCAAACTATACTATGTCGTGGACCTCATTGTCATACTTCACTATTTCATCCAAAATCTGAAAAAAAAATTGAAAAAAAAATTTGGTCAAAAACTTGACATAAACGTCATACTATACTATGTCGTCCAAAATCTGGCAATTATTTTGAAAACATTTTTTTAACCCAAAATGTTACTAAAACGTCATACTATACTATGTCGTGGACCTCAATGTCATACTACACTATTTCGTCAAAAATCTGACCATTTTTTGGAAAAACAATGTGGGTCTAAAATTTGACAAAAACGTCATACTATCCTATGTCGTACAAAAACGGATTTTTTTTTTGAAAACACTCTTTTTTGTCCAAAATGTGACCACAATGTCATACTATACTATGTTTTCGACCTCAATGTCATACTACACTATTTCGTCCAAAGTCTGACCATTATTTAAAAAAAAAAAAATTGGTCAAAAATTTCACAAAAACGTCATACTATACTATGTCGTCCAAAATCGGACCACTTTTTTTTTTTAGCCCAAAATGTTACCAAAACGTCATACTATACTATGTCGTGGACCTCAATGTCATACTACACTTTTTCGTCAAAAATCTGACAATTTATTTGAAAAAAGAAATTTGGTCAAACTGAACTACTTCGTTCAAAATTTGACAAAAACGTCATACTATAGTATGTCGTCCCAAAATTGTCATTTTTTAAAAAAATAGTTGATTTGACAGAAACGCTGTACGTCATTCCATATTTGATAGGAATAAATCCTATGGGTGGTGTGTGGCGCAGTTGGTAAAGCGGCTCCTCCATGTAGAGGCTATGGTCCTCAACGCAGACGATTCTAGTTCGAACCCCGCATCAGTCAGCCTTTCTAGCATATCTTGCCTCTTTCCTGTCTATCTCTACTGCGTACTATTAAATAAGAGCAAATGCCCCCCAAAAAAATTTGGGTCTAACATTTGACAAAAACGTCATACTATACAATGTCGTCCCAAAATTGACATTTTTTTTGAAAAACTTTTTTGGTCCAAAATATGATCAAAACGTCATACTATGTCGTAGACCTCAATGTCATACTGAACTATTTCGTCCAAAATCTGACAATCTTTTTGAAAAAAGAAATTTGGTCAAAAATCTGACAAAAACGTCATACTATACTATGTCGTCGAAAATCGGACAATTTTTTTGTATACATTATTTTGTCCAAAATATGATGAAAACGTCATACTATACTATGTCGTCAACCTCAATGTCATCCTGAACTATTTCGTCCAAAATCTGACAATTTTTTTGAAAAAAGAAATTTGGTCAAAAATCTGACAAAAACGTCATACTATATATACTATGTCGTCCAAAATCGGACAATTTTTTTGAATAAATTTTTTTTGTCCAAAATGTGAGCAAAACGTCATACTATACTATGTTGTGGACCTCAATGTCATACTGAGCTATTTCGTCCAAAATTTGACAAAAACGTCATACTATAGTATGTCGTCCCAAAATTGACATTTTTAAAAAAATAGTTGATTTGACAGAAACGTTGTACGTCATTCAATATTTGATAAAAACAAATCCTAAGGGTGGTGTGTGGCACAGTTGGTAAAGCGGCTCCTCCATGTAGAGGCTATGGTCCTCAACGCAGACGATTCTAGTTCGAATCCCGCATCAGTCAGCCTTTCTAGCATGTCTTGCCTCTTTCCTGTCCATCTCTACTGCATACTATTAAATAAGAGCAAAACCCCCAAAAAACATGTTAAAAGAAAAACAACATCCTGTAGTAATTTATGCAATCTTTGACAATTTTTTGGAAAAAAAAATTTGGGTCCAAAATTTGACAAAAACTTCATATTAAACTATGTCGTCCCAAAATTTTAATTTTTTTGAAAAACTTTTTTGGTCCAAAATATGATCAAAACGTCATACTTTACTATGTCGTCGACCTCGATGTCATACTACACTATTTCATCAAAAATCTGACCATTTTGTTGAAAAAAAATGTTGGTCAAAAATTTGACAAAAACGTCAAATATACTATGTCGTCCAAAAACTGACAATTTGTTTGAAAACTCTTTTTTTTGTCCAAAATGTGACCACAATGTCATACTATACTATGTTGTCGACTTCAATGTCATACTACACTATTTCGTCCAAAATCGGACAAAGATTTTTGGTCAAAATTTGACAAAAACCTTATATGTCGTCCAAAATTAGACAAAAACGGCATACTATACTATGTCTTCCCAAAAAATTTAGAAAAAGCTTTTTTGGCCCAAAATTTGACAAAAACATCATACTAAACTATAACATCCAAAATTTGACAAAAAATTCATAGTATAGTAAGTTGTCCAAAATTTAAAAAAAAATGTCACCAAATATTGACAAAAAAGTAATCGTATAGTAAGTTGTCCAAAATTTGACAATTGTTTTTGTCCAAATATTGACAAAAGAGTAATCATATAGTATGTCATCCAAATTTTGACAATTTTCTTGATCACTTTTTGTGGATAATCTGGATGCAGACTTGTTACGTCACAACAGGTTGTCACTTGGTTACCTTGAATAAAAACACAGATTTGTATGGATTCCAAGAGTGTTGGAAATGTCCGTGTTTATATTTTAATACAGGAGTGTTGTGATATTTGTCCGACTTTTAACATTTATAAACCCAATACTGTAATATTTGCACATTTTGAAAGAAATTCACAGTTTAGACAGCCTGAACTGAAGGTGCACTCTTTCCTACTTAGTCTCTATTACCTAAATGGCACATACTCACACTCACACTCACACACACGCACAGAGAGAGAGAGAGAGAGCAGGTCAGAGCAGTTGTTAGCAGTGTCAGAGTGTATTCTCTTGTGGTGGCCTCACTGCCACAGGGTCAAGAGTCCGGGCTGATTAGTGCTCATTGCAAGACCTGCCTCTCATTACACACAGAGGCAGGGCGAGAGGTTCGCTTCAGCTCAGAGAAGAAACCTGTCAATCTTACTCAGTGCAGATGTGAGATGTGCCTTCACTGCATTCAGAGTAGCCACATCCCCCCAAAAGCACATACATATTATGCAGCTACATGGAAGATTCCTTACAATAACGGCTCACATTGATTTGATGTTCGATGAACTTTATCATCCCAAATTACAAGCCTGTGTTCTGCATACGATGCCCATACGATCAAAACTTCTGTTTGTCGAGGAGAAAGTAGTCAGTTTTGAGGCACTACAATACTCAGCGTAGGTATAACACTAATGTGAGTCAACCAGAAAGTCAAAGGTTTGATTCCCTGCTCTGCTAGTCTACATGCCAACATGTCCTTGGGCAAGACACTTAACCCCATGTTGCTTCTGTCTGTTGTGCCGGCAGCGTGTGATGGAGGGGAAAAAAGCACTGCACTTGGATCTGTTGTATGGGTAAAAGACAAAAACTGTAGCGTAGAAGATATACAGTAGACTACTGTGCAAAAAGACACTCGAGCATGTCCCTGACAAAACCTGGTGTAACATTTGTCAAAATGAAATAGGACAAACACAGTAACATTTATTAGGATGCCACTCCAGATTTAAGAGAGCCAGGGTCATGCTATTGTTCAAGTGTAAGGGTAGGTGACACTTGAACCTTTGTTCATTCATTGTCTACACCTTTATCCTCCACATGAGGGTCACGGGGAGCTGGAGCCAATCCCAGGTCGTGTTTCCTGTGGTTTCTGGATGTGTTGCAATAAAGTCATTGAGAAATAATGCAACAGCACTGTAAATACACACCATATATTACCCCACTGTAGATATATTCAAACTTATCCTGGTGCTTTTTACTTGAGCAAAAAAAAGGTGCAAATACTTTCCCACCCATTGTCTGCCTGGCTGCTCACACAAAGAACCAAGGTGCATGTGGTTTACATGTGTGTCTGTGTATGTGTGTGTGTGTGTGTGTGTGTGTGTGTGTGTGTGTGTGTGTGTGTGTGTGTGTGTGTGTGTGTGTGTGTGTGTGTGTGCAAAGCCACAGGGAAGGATTCATCTGGTCAGAGGCAAGATTAAAAGGACATGCCATGGACACCCATGATGCAATACAGCCCTCCTGTTAAGAGCCCTTCAAGCATCACCCAGTCCTGCAGGCTGAATTGACCCTGAACCCTTTCTCCAACTTCCTCGACCTTGTTCTCTTTCTCACTCTATTTCTCTGTGATCCCCCCTCCTCCTCCTTCTCTCTCTCCTAAAATGTGCCTCTGCTCAAACCTCACAACCATCGCTTTCACACAGAGGCACCAGTGAGCTGGCAGCAGCCAAATGGCCTGCCCTCTGCTTAATATTGCTGGTGGTCAGGTTTCAGGTTGTGTTTTTGTCTTTGGCGGTTTGACTTTCATTCACAAAGCCCAGGAGAACTCCTATTGCCCAGGGACACACACACACACACACACAAACACACACAAACACACTTGTGCCAAGCTGAAGAGTTCTGCTCTGAGACCTCAGGCATCTTCTCCAGCTTCTGTCAGAGCCATGATGTCATTACGAGGAGACGCAATGCCTCTTCATTACCCCTACACACACACACACACACACGCACAAGTATTCACCCATACACACACACACACACACACATCTGACCACTGCACACACACAGAAAAACACAAGGTTAAGTGCAGGTAAGGTGCTGTTGTGGCAACAAATAAAGGTGGTTTAATACAGTTCTAATGGCAAATTCTTTACATTTTGAGGATGTTTTGAACATTAATTTCAGCCAAAACAGGCAATTAATCCATTTGTTTTCACTGATATTGATGCTTCTTACACAATATATGATGCAGCATCATACATATATTGTGCAGTAATAATATAACAAATTGATATCAAGCTGAAAATTATAAGAGAAATAAGATGTTATCGTCATAATATTCCCTCCTTAGGTACGTTACTCTCATTATGTTGTACTGGGGCGATGGCGGATCAGCGGTAGAGCATGCCGTCTTTTAAATGGAAGGTTGTGGGTTAGATTCTTGGCAAGACACCTGACCCCACACTGTTCCTGATGGCTGTGCTGGCAGCGTGGGAATGTGTATGAAGGGTGTGTGATGGACAAAAGCTCCAGACTAGACTAGAAAAGGTAAATAGAGACCATTTCCTGTAATGTAAAAGGTTCCAAGGAAACACTAAACTGTAATGTCCTTACATTTAAAAATGACAAAATAATAAAAACAATTATTTTATCTCAATTGTTTTAATGTCATTTATAGTTATGTAACAAGCAGCAGACGCGGTCGTCTAGTGTCATCCTCGTGAGAGATCATGAGCAAGCAATATTAATAATTGAATAGGTCGCACACAGAGAATATATGGATATTTCAGTTTAAAGGGCTCAATATATTCAGTGCAAATAAAAAAGTATAATATTCTTATCCCTGCCTAGCATGACATAGTTAAAAATAAATAAGTGAAAGTAAGTAAAATAAAGGTCTAATTAAATCTCCTCTTGCTCAGACTTAACTTACAACTGTACTACAACACAGGGTCAATGCACTCTAAAGGTCATAGAGCCAAGAAACATCAGTCTGTGTAAACACTACCCTGAAATTAGCCACAAATTGCGGGTGCACTTCCATTAGCTGTAGTTTGTAACTTTTAAATATAAACATGCCTTGTGTGTTACATTCAAACCATTGCCATGATGATTTCACACTATTCTCTTTTTTTTTTTTGTCCGTCTGGAATGCATTGCTAAAATAAAATAAACTTGGACATTCAACAGGACTTCACAGTTACATTTTAATCACAATCATGATTTTTGGCTTCACACAAATGTGATTGTGCAATATTGAAAATGCCGGCTCCACCAACAGCAATCAAGGGCTCCCTCAACAACTGCCTATGTGCCTGCATATTGAATCAAAGCTGCTGCTGTTATCTTCACCACGCAGCTCCAATTAGCTTTTTTTCTCTCAGGTTGGATGGGTAGGAAAACTATACACCACAAACCACAACCTGGTAATTACTTGATTACATGAGTAATCAACTAGGTCTAAGTCATGCTCAAACATCTATACAGTATTATACGGTATGTCCTTCCAACATTTTCAGTTGCACTCATCGCAACATGGAGAAATGCGTAAATGCCTGCAAACCCTGAGCGGTGTCATCCAAGGTGTCTTGCTGCATATACCATCCTCTGTACTCATTGACTTTAAGCGCTGGTTATTTTTCCTGCTCCCAGCGTTGTTCTACCTCACCTTCCCCGCCACATTAGATTTAGGGTCCTCTTTAAATAACCCGCATGTCTGCGTGTGAGTCATGATACGAGAGGCTCAGATGGTAAAGGAGTCCCAACCGGTGCCCAAAAGATGTGTCACTAGTAATACCTCCCCCCCAGACCTGAGGTGTCTCTTTGTGTTGCGCTGAGGGCCTTGTGATCCGTGTGGAAGGGCGGCGAGCCAATGCCCAGGCACGCCGTTAGCAGCTCACTATCATAGCATTAGCTCCACGGTCATCTCAGTGGGCCTGCGCTGTCTCCACTGCTTCCTCACGCTTGGCTACACACACCTTCTGTGGCTCTACACCGCTTGTTAGCCACAGAGCTCCTCTGTCATAAGACCAACCCCCTCCTTCTCTCTTCTCCTCTTCCCTCTGACCATGCCTCCTCTCTCCCTCTATTCATCCACTCTTTCTTTAGGGGTCTTGGCATAGAGTGTATATAAAAATGGACGTTGCGTTCTAGTTACAAAACACACTCCCATTTTCAAACCTTGGGATTCATGATTTGACCTGTGCCATGTCAGTTTTGGAACTCGGCACCTATTAGATGATACTAGTTCTGAATCACACTGGTGTCCACTTATATGTGCCGTACTTTATCATCTATTTTCCTCTAAATGGGAACAAGTGATTGAGACGATAAACTCTTTCAAAGCCTGTCATCTTCATGCCGCCATGCAAAGTGATGAGAGTGACCACCGGTGTTGCCAACTCCTCAGTAAGGAGTAAAGGAGTAAAAGTCGCTAAGTTGTCAACGCTGATGACCGTGCTACTTGCACGAACTGCCCATCTCAGCTGTGTCTCTTCTTTTAGGACTAGATAAACCTCTTGCCTACTTTTTGCCTAAGCCGAGTGCATCTCACAGCGAATACATACAGTAATAAAAAAGTAGTACCGGCATCTTTTGCATATGTCACAAACACAACACAATTAGTTCCTGTTTCAAAGTAAAGGCACGCCATCACTTCAGTTCCCTAATTCTGTTCTTTTTTTATCCTGCAAATCTTGAATCGTGAAATATGTGCAGAATGACAGATGCACAGATTCATACTGAAGAGTCATGTATTAAGTGCAGAGCAGTATTTTCCAAAGACCAGAAAACCATATCCATTTTTATATCCTATAGCTCAGTGGGTCTCAGCAGAGGCTCCTGTTAACACACATGCACAATCTTGTGGCCGCAGCTCAAAGGATTCCGACTACGCCACAAAGAAAAGTAAATAAAAAAATAATAACACAGACCAAAAGAGAGAGAGAGAGAAAGAAAGAGTGCCATCAGATCACTTTCTCCCCTCCTTGTATTCAGGCTTGTGGGGTTGCCGCAGGCGACCAGGAGGGAAATGTGATGCCTGTTGAGGAGGAGACATTCCTGGGAATACAGCTTTAATGCTGTGCTGGGAGCGAGAGACTCCCCGCTAATCTGTCTGTTCCTCCGAGGCGCAAGTCTTCCTGGCGATGAGACACATTCTGTTACCACACACACACACACACACACACACAAGTAACAGTCCCAGCCAGATGACATCTCTCTCACCCTTGGGGAAGAAAGCAAAGGAAGAGGTTCAGAGGGGAGCAGTGGTGGGGTTGGAGGATGGGGGAGAAAGGCGGGGTAGCAAATTAGCGTAGTCGATGACATGTTTCGCACTTCTTGACAGGAGGGGGCACTACGCAGAAATGAGATAAGGAATGGACGGATTGTCAAGGAGGAGGAGGAGGAGGAGGAGGAGAGGACATAGAGTTCACTGGACTTCACCATATCACTGTGTCTGCTGTGACAGGAGGGAGAGGGCAGGATATGAGGGTGAGGAAATGTGAATGGAAGGGGAGGGGGGGGGGGGGGGGGTGAAGGGTGGGGTTTGAGGGGCGTGAAGCAGTGTTCTTGAGGGAGCGCGCAGGATCCTTTGAGTCCTGGCACCTTATGGCATGGCCTGCAGTCAAACAGATGCTGCAGGCCTTGCCAGTCTTGAGCAGGGCACAGATGAGACCATTTAGAAGCAAAGGAGGGGACGTGCCTTGTCTTACCAAGCAGTGTGTGTGTGTGAGTGTGTGTGTGTGGACCTGTCTCTCAAAGTAAAGGGAGCGTGAGTTGGTTGTTGACGCTATGCTAATGCGGCGCGAGTTGATTGTACATTCACTGTGTCTTGGTCGGCGATGCACTGGCAGCTGCTCACAGGAAGCAGTGGTCATTGGAGGTGCCAGCTGAGGAGATACACTTTCACTCAACGTCTGACCTTTATTGTGTCACAACTGGCCCACAAATCTGCTTCTTAAGGAGCAGAAACAGCCATTTTTTAAAATTAATTTTAAAGGGGCAATCCATAGATTTTTTTTCCAACCTTATTTTGAGCTGTAACTCACATTCAACTAGACAGCACATGAATTCTTTGGTGTCATTAAACATATACAAAAGGAAATTAACCCGTAGTGCTCACGTGAACCCTTGGTAAATTGCCATGGGGATAACATACAACTCCTTATATGGACATCCTGAGGGTGTGTCTTTATAGATTGTTGAGTCAAAGTTATGATTATTTATTTTAAATGGCACATTTAAAAAACAACAAACAAAAAACGAGTAGCAATAATTGTGCAAAAGTAGACAAAATAGACCATTATTCTTTTATTTTTGCGGCTAAAAACGGCAAAATTTCACAAATTCAATCCGATTTAAATGTGAATGAAAAAATAAATCTAATTCAGTATAATATTGATCACTCCATAAGGAAATAATGGAGCATATTTGAATCAAAACCTTTATTTTTATATGCCTTAAAAGGTATTTTCTTCAGGGTATCAATAATATTCAGTTCAGTGAGTTACAAATCAAACAGTGACTCATTTATTCAGAATAATTCCTCTGAGATTATCCTTACTCGGATGGTTAGCTGATTTTTGTTGAGGAGCATGTTTTAGTGAACTTCAACCAAACAGTGATGAGTGGTGTCTTTTCAGTGTGGTTCAGTCGGTGCACTCTGAACACCTCAAATGGAAAAAAAAAAAAAAAAAAAAAAACATCATTTGCATTTTTTTTTCATTTCCATTGTCCAATCCAACTAATTGAAAGGCTTGCCCTTGGCTTGGAAAAAAAACTACTCTCACACAGGAGAAAGTGGCTGTTTCTGGATGCCCTGCAGCTATTAAAGTGAAACATGTAAAGACCATGTACTGGAGCTCTTTTACTTCTTTACAACTACATGACATGTAACAGTGGTTTACCTCCTGCTTTGTAGCTTGTATTTACAGTTCATGTTTGGTCTTGAGCTAATGATGAAAACATAGGTGATTTGTACCTATTCAAGCACCATAGTCTCAGCGATTAACATGTGTGTTAAAAAATGTGTGTGGAGCTTTTGAGGGTGTGGATGTTAAAGTTGGCATCTCTTGGCATCTCCTGTTTTTTAATAATGTTTATCAATCATAATAATCTCTTATCTTTTGTGAGCTCTTGGCAAACATCACAAAATAAGGGAAAATTATTAATAATAAAGCCCTTTCATCCCCTAATGCTTTTCATTTAACTTGAGGCTAATTTCTTCTCCTGTTCCACGTGTGTGTGTGTGTCCCCTCGCAAATCTCCCCTGCAACGTTTAAGGAAAATGAAAGAAAATGATCAGTTATGTATCTTAACTTGAGAATCCTGTGCCTCTGTTTTGGAAAACTACCGACTCTAGTGGGTGGAAGCACGGAGTAAGTGGAAGGAAAGCAGCGCCGACTCGCTCCTCGCTGTCGATTCTCTCTCCTCCATCTCTATTTTTTTCAAGTGTAAGTGATAATATCCTCCCTTTTTTCTACCTCTCACCAGCTTGAGTGATTTGCTAAGGCGGTGTGTGCACGTGTACGCGCGCGCGCGTGTGTGTATGTATGTGTCTCACATTAGCCTTTTTCCATTAAAGCAATTTCATCGCCCATTGTATTCCTGAAGAGGACCTGGGAAGTCACTAATGGTGCCTTGCGTCCACGCGCGCACGTGCACGCGCGCAGCCGACCATCTCTCTGTGCGTGCTATCATCACCTGTCACCTGATTGCTGTAAAACACACACATTAGCATAGAATGAGACACATTATCACTCCTGATTATGGTACGCTAAGAGGTTTCACAGAAAAAAAAAAAAAAAAAGAAAAAGAAAAAAGACCTCACACCTTTTTCTCCACAATGCCTACTGCTAGTGCGATAAATGCATGTTGTCCAACATCTCTGGCGCTACTGAAACAGCCTGAAGACTCCGCTGATGGATTTAATGGGCCCTTGTTGTCCATGAGCATAACTACACAGATTTGTCACGTCAATAATGTTTTTCTTTAAATACAGATGGTGCTGTGGTCTAGATACAACCATCTAAACATGTACTTTGCATGTATTTTCCAGCTGTTTTTTAACGTGTAGTGAAAAGATTTCAATATGTTATTACTTGTTTTAATGAGATTAAATCTAAGGCGGAACACACACATACACACATACCCAAAAAGCACATTCATCAAGGGAGAGGTAACAGTGCATGACTTGCAGGTGGCCTCCTCTTCCCTGCCGTGATCAGAACAGGAAGTGTCCGTCTGGTACTGTGGAAGCAGCAGACACTTGTTAGAGTCAAAGGCCGCCCCACTCCCTGCCTTTTTGCACTGTTTTCTTAACAGAAAGAAACGTCTCCGCTTGTTGTCGGTGAGGTCCTGTCTGTGCTGAAAGCTCATTTGAGCCATTTCAGCAGTGGGGGGGGGGGGGGGGGAACAGGAGGAAGGAGGGAAGATGCAGTCATTGATGGGTTTTTAACTATTTTCCTTTGTCTTTCCTGTGCTTGTTCATCAAAGCTGTGTCTAGATCCCTTTATAGCCGAGACAGGTCAAAAGGTGATGGGTGGATGAGGCCGAGGTGGGAATTCCCTTGAATTTGAGCTTTAGCCATGGTGCTAACCATGCTCTACTTAGTGCTATACAATCTAGTTAAAAGTAGATTTTGAAAACGCGTACAAATTGTGGTTCCTAAGTGTTCAGAATGTTCCTTTATGCTTTGTAAATGCAACACAGACGCTGTGTGGATTTAGAGGTTTTTAACTTGAAACTACATCATTTAAAAAAAACACACACACACACACACTGAGTGTGCTAGTCTGTGATAATGACATAATTGTCCCGGAGCACACAGCCATGCAAATAGGGAAGATGGCTTGTGTTGCCATCCGTAGGTCTTTGCCATCTATTTCCATTATTCTAATGCACTGCTACTGATGACCTGCTCTCACACAATTAACTGTCAGTGACTGAGCGAGGCTGAAGCACAGAGAGAGAGAGAGAGAGAGA
This sequence comes from Microchirus variegatus, assembly GCF_963457635.1. NCBI lineage: Eukaryota > Metazoa > Chordata > Actinopteri > Pleuronectiformes > Soleidae > Microchirus > Microchirus variegatus. Next base: position 17,063,191 of record NC_139813.1, read on the forward strand.
GAGAGAGAGAGAGGGAGAACAGGAGGAGGGGGGGTTGGTATTTGAGAAGAGAAAAAATGTCTGCCCTAATCTTTCTACTCTGATCTTCTGGCCTATTTTTAAAAGATGGCGTAGCAGCTGTGACATATGGTAACTTTTCCATTCTAGTTGTTGTTTCACTTTCTCATCCAGCCCTGGAGCCAGAGTTGGAGCGAGTTAAGCAAAGAAGAGAGGGGGGAAAAAATAGGACTCATATTCTTTAGTTCTCGGTCCTCTGTCCACAGCTTCCCTTATTTTCAACAGTGGAGTCCAAGATTCCCATTTGCTGAAGTGGTCTCCGACTTTTGGATCCTTGTGTGTTTGTTGTGAGTGAGTGAGTGAGCGAGCGAGTGAGCGAGTGAGTGAGCGAGTGAGATCTTAGAGAATGGGCTGTTGATTCAGGTCTGTTCCTTGGCTCCCCGTCTCATGGTCTTGGCCCAGGTCTGATCCCTGTGATTGGATCGGGGGCCTTTTGTGGTGGCTGATGGGACAGAATTAAGCCAAGTGGCACACACTGAGCACACTCCGTGGCGGGCAGATGGACGGAAAGTGAAAGAGCTGTGATTTCTCATTGTGTCCAGCCGTCTTTTGGGGTGTGCGCGATACCCCCAGAGTGCGTCCTCCATCCAAGAGCTCTATTCTCCAATCAGTGGCCACCGCTTCCTGAGTCCAGAGACACGCCTCTCCAAGATTTCATCTCTGTATCAGACCACAACTGGGTTGTAAGCAGCTTAGAGAAGAATAATGTGGAGCAAGATATAGCTGCTCAGCCTTTGTTCAAGGCTCTCTCAAATCTCTCACTGTGGCTTTTTTTTTTTTTTTTTTTTCTCCCACCAAACTTTTTGCTCATTTTTGGAAAAAAAGCAGCTGAGCTTTTCACACAGAACAAAAACATATGATTTAAACATAGACTATGTATAAATAATGGATGTAAAGTTCTGGTTTAAAGCCAACGTAGTAGGAGTAGCAGTTAGCCACCAAGAGGATACTCAGCTGGTCTATGGGAAAACAAATCTACTTCTCACTTGATTTATAGCGTCAGTAGAAATGGTCTCAATTGCTAGTTTCCGCTCATCTAGAACATGATATGAGAAGACATTGGTGAGATTGACCGCTGGTATCATCCAAAGGGTTATAGGTGACGTCTATGAGTTTCCAGTTTAAAAAAATAGACATGGTGCTCGTCAAATCGCTTCTCAACAGAAAGACGATATACATTTTTATATACAGTCTATGGATCTAAAATAAGTCACTGACTCACTGGATATCATTGAGAATGAGCTCATCTGCTCAATAGATCTGAGAAGCACAGCCTAAAATGTTGCTTTAAACATACTCCAAAACCGATTATCAGGATATATATATATATATATATATACACAAGTTCCCACCAATCGTATTTAACCTCTTACCTTTGGAGTTAACTGCAGCTTATAGCCTCAACGAGATTTACACCACAAGTATGTGTAATAGTTATTTGACCCACTGCTTTTACATATGCGAGTGTGTGTTTGGGTGAAATGTGACGATTACAGCAGATTACTTACACCCATGTAAAAACAGGAATTAGTATCCCAATAAGAACTGCTTAAAGGCCCTAAAAACGTCAAAGATAATCATTAGGCCAAGGGGAACATCGCACACAAACACCCACTCTCACCATTACATGTCAGAAACAGAGTAAATACCCATAACCCCCTCCTTCCTCCATCCCAGCCACTCTCCTGAAGCCACCAAACTGAGCTGGTAGCAGCGGTGCTTAACTGCTCCTCTGAGCTGGACATTAGCCAGGGGGCGCTTCACATTTTCATTTGGTCAGGAGGGATCGTGTGAAAAAGGCCAAAAATTGTTTCCAGGAAAGGTGGACAAAATGCTCTCTCTCTACAGTCCGTCCTCTGCCTCGTATACCGATTCAGGCACGAACCTTTTGTCTTCTGTTCTGAGCGACAACGGGGAGAGAGAGCGAGAAAGAGACTATAGGAGATAACAGGGGGTAACATGGCATCCCCAGTATGGGTTGAGTGATCTACTTAGAAAGGCCATGGCAGGCCCGGCCAGCAGAAGCCAGATAGATGCCTGAGCAGCCTGGCCGGGGACCAGATGCCCCTTTAAATCTGCACTGATGGCTAATCTCTAATCTGGAGATTTACTCTATCTGTTCCTTTCTCCCTCTGCTTCTGTTTCACTCTCTGTTTCGACTTCCCCGCCGATCTATAGATGGAGCAATCTGTGAGTATTTCAAAAATACATTTATCTCCAAAAATGTGTTATTAAAGACCGTCTAATTCCCAGCACAGCCCTCAGCTACCTCAGCCCCCCCATCCCCCCTTTATCAAGCCCCAACAACACACACATTATATACACACCCAATGTTTTTGCAGATGGCCACATAATGCACAATCAGCCAAACAAGACGGTTGATTTTAGGGTGAAATGTTAGACTCCCTCTCCGTTGCAGGGTATCCTTGGTGGACACCGCTAAATGTGAGGCTGCGTGGAGCGAGCCAGCACCAAGTCACAACCAATCCCGGAGTCTTTCTTCATCTGGACCAAGTTCCAGTCCAAAAAATACTGGAGCATGGAAAGGAATCGCCCGCTTGAAACAATGCGGCGGAATAACTGAAAAGGCATAATGAGCCGATTCTTCACACACCTTCTAACGAACGGAGCGCTCTTTCTTTTTCAGATGAATATTTAGCCGTTTAATGTGTACCCTGTAGTTATTTGGTTTCTTTTGCTGCCAAAAAAAAAAAAAAGGAGCACATTTTTCCCTGAAGCACTCCCAAACATGGCAGACTTGAAACTTGCATGATGAAGACAAGATGTGTCACTATAATTAGGAGGTGGTCAAAACACCTGCTGTTTTACATGGAAATGTATGCAGTCTGCGGTGCGTTTTTTTTTACAGCACGCTTTATCCATCTAAATATCTATTTATTAGTTGTTTCTTTAATCCAGAATTCCTTCCGTTCAGGTGTACTGACCTTCCATGGAGGACGGGCCAATGTGCACTGACACTAATGTGGCACAGGTCAAGAGGGGAGAGGTTCCATTAATGCACATCTTCCTCGCCGCTCTCCTCTTCACCACTACCCAAAAGACAATGCTTCCCTCCTCCCCAGTTCCCACTTCCCCATACTTAGGCCCTTGCAGCAATTATGCCCAATCAGAGGGCCTCAAAAGGAAGCAACCAGGGCTTGTTTGTGCCTCCGTGGTCATTAAGAGGGGGGCGAAGAAAGGAATTAATGACTTAATTGAGGAGGAGAGAAAAGAGGGAAATCACACAGACTCTGGGAGCGGCGAGGAGAGTATGAATGGGATGCCTGGAACGCTCCTGAAGCAGGGGATTGTGGGATTGCTGAAGTGTGTCAAGATTTTGGTTGGCCTCCAGAGCAGATGGTGGCTTGTCGTTCGCATACCATCTATTCTCCTCTTTGTCGCCCCCAGAACGGACTCTTTTGTTTCTCCCCATTGCTTTGCAGCAAAAGTTCATGGGTGGAGAGAAGAGAGAGAAAAAAAACACACAACACAACAAAAACTGAAACACTGGTCCAGTTTGCTCCAGATCAACAGTCTCAACATCTCTCTCTCTCTCTCTCTCTCTCTCTCTCTCTCTCTCTCTCTCTCTCTCTCTCTCTCTCTCTTCTAAAGTTTTGACCAAATCAGAAAGGATGCTGTGTCTAAAGAGCTGGTTTGCCAGGCTTGGCACATTGCGATTCATTCCTCTCTAATGTGGCAGGATCCCCCCACTGCCAAGCCTCCCGCTCCTGCTCCGTAGACTCCTGATTACTGTGGATAAACACACAGGAGGAGATCCCCCTCCTCTCCTCCACCCGCACCAACTGAGACTTGAGAGATATACTGCCTCCAGGAAATTCTGGCTCGGCCCGGGTCTCGCAATTCCTCTTCCCCCGTCCAAGATTTCAAACCAATAAAATAATCTGGAGGAAATTGAACCACAGCTTGCTGACAACTCGACGGCGGAGTTCCTCTTTGATTGCCGCATAAAAATGTGAAACGAGGGCGGCCGTCGCCCTGTTCAGCCCCGGGGTCGACAGAGCTGATGTTAGCATGCTGAGATGATGCTTTTAACACTTTTCCTTTTTTTCTTTTCTCTCTTTCATGTGTCCTGATTCCTGGAAGCATTCCTTCTGTAAACAGAAAACAATACTGGAAAAAAAAAAAAAAAAAAAAAGAGAGGCTTATTTGGGAAATGGCAAGCACCTTTGCAAGGCTGGATAATTAATGTATGCAAATGCTAACAATATATTAGTTATTCAAATGTGATCCTTTTAGACAACAACACTGTTTACCCTCTACTGCTCCCTCTGATCGTCCACTCCAAAAAGGAAGCACAAAAAGAGAGGAAAGCAAAGTAAGAGGGGAGGATGAGTGAATGTGATACTAGCAGCAGACACCAGTTGACACAACAAAGAAACACAGACAGATTAGCATGACAGAGAATACTTACACTTCACACATTAATATACCACATGAACTATAGCCACAACCCTCAGGGGGCTCCGTGCAATATGCACCTCCTCCTCCACCTCCTCCTTGAATCGCTCTCTTTTCACATTTCTCCGGGTCTCGTTTCTTTTTCCCTCCACATTTCTCAGATCTTTTCAGTTCTTCACTCACCTCCTCTCCGTCTCTTTGCCGCCTCTCTGCTCTTTCTCAGTAGACGTCTGAAGGGCCCTTCATTCCCCGAGCAGATGGGGCCTGGTCTTACCCGGGGCCAGGGGCCACAGTGTGGCACAGAAGCAGAGGAGAGAGAGCTCTCTGTCTGAAGGATGGGAAGATGGTCTATGTGTCTCCATTTTAGGGAGAACAGGGCCTCTCATTGATAGATTAAGGACCAGGTTAGCTATACTTGAGAACTAAGGTTCTCGTACGCAGAAGGTGAGACTCGAGTGCCGGTGTCACTTATTAGCATGTGTTTTGTTTTTTTGTCCCAGAGTCCATTAGTTGTATCACTAACAGCCAGCGTGGGGTGAAGAGGAGGGTAAAGCCACCATCTTGTTCGCTGTGGAGTCTTCACACACTGTGTATCTTAAATATTATTATAAATACACTACCTTTCAAAAGTTTAGGGTCACCTATACAATTTCTTTTACACGTTTTCCATTAAAAGTCACACTTTTATTCATCAAAAGAGTTACAAAATGAATAGAAATTATAGTCAAGACATGGACAAGATTAGAAATATAGATGTTTATTCAAATAATCATTTTGCCCTTTCGTCAAAGAACCAGTAAAACTGTTTTCAGCTGTGCTAACATCATTGCACAAGGGTTTTCAAGGGTTTTCAAATCATCCAATAGCCTTCTAATGCGATTAGCAAACACAATGTACCATTAGAACACTGGAGAGATGGTTGCTGGAAATGGGCCTCTATACACCTATGTACATATTCCATTAAAAACCAGACATTTGCAGCTAGAAGAGTTGTTTACCACATTAACAATGTATAGAGTGTATTTCTGATTCATTTAATGTTAGATTCATTGAAAAAAAAGTACCTTTCCTTCAAAAATAAGAACATTTGACCCCAAACTTTTGAACAGTAGGGTATTTCAAGGTGAAGAGACGATCACTTTGAGTCTTGATTTCTTTCCTCTGCTCCTTAAAAACATATATTATGATGACGATGAAGCCGCATCACTGCTATACTTGAAAAAGCTGCTTTCTTGTGGAAACTTAAAGAGGGAACAGAAAACGTTTGTGTCCCTTGCAGTTCCTGTTTGGTCACCATTGTAAGAAGACGCCTGTACGACCACAGCTTTTCCTCAGAGCTGGGGCTTGTGTGGAAAAACACTGCAGCTACTGTACGCTATTGTCCTCATTGTTAAGGATACAGAATAATGCTTTGTGCCATAAATTGAGGGGTAATTTTTATGCTAAAATCCCTGCCCCAATTGGCAAGAGCGTAACAGAAGCAGCAAGTGGACCAATATTAATTTGGATGGTGTCGTTCTTCTATCTAATCAAATCAGTCAAAATATCATGATGACATCTTTTAGACAAACAAACAGTGGCGACAATCTGAAGGAATGTTTGAGCTAGTAAAGCGTTGACTAGTTGGTAAATCTACTGTGTGGACAGGCCAAGACATGACATGGGGGGAAAAAACACTTATTTGTAGCCACAAAATAGGTAAAACATGAGCACAAAATATCATTCCCTTGAATTAACTTGAGTTATCTGAGTTTTATTTTAGGTTCAGAATGAGTTACAAAGATATTCTCAGATGTCTGGCATTGCAAGGAATCATCATTATTACCAAATTATTACAGAAATGAATATTTCGTTGGCGCGTTGTACTCATTTTGTGGCCATGAATTACAGTTTTTTCCCCCCATGTCAAGTCTGGGGCTCCGTACTTATATCTAATAATGATAATGTAGCCAATTTGAAACAATCAATACATAGAAGATGGTAGAATATTGCTAATGTATGTTCTGCTACTGTGGAAAACATATGGTGCCAGTTTCAAAACAAGTCCCAAATGTTTGCCTGAATTAAACATTGGTGCACATGCAGAGGTCTTTAATACATTATTTCCGAGGCAGCCCCTCATTCATGAGTCACTTTCATTGGCGATGGCACCAAGACCGCCTGAAGCAAGCTCCTCAAGGTGAATTCACGGGAAAAAAAATAGTCTTTGAAACTCCCCCGAAGCGACTGACTGCACAAACGATCAATGCAAGCTGTGAAAATGCAAGTCTTCTCATCAAAGTTGGGCTTAAATTAGGGGCAATTAAGGTATTTCCAAAGCCACCATAAAACAAAAGGCACATGACAGAGCAGCGGTGGCTTCACGATCGCCCATTATTGCCCACTAACTTCACACATAGCGGCAGCAACAAGGTCAAAAATGTGAAGCGGAGATGTTTTTCTTTTCTTTTTTTTTCATCTAAAATGCACATGCCGTTCACGACAATAGTAAAACCCCTGTAAAGCAAAGTAATTCATACACTGAGAGCTATAGACCCCCCTTTTTCTTTTATAATCATATCAGTAATAGGGTCTTTTGTTTGATAATGAGAGCGGCTATTTCTGATAAGTAATAATAATAATGGCTATTACAATTTTATCTGTTGGGGCTGAATAAATAACAATGCTTTGTGCAACATTCAGCATCACACACACATTCTGCCGGTCTATAATTGTGGGGTTGATAGTGAAGTGGCTGGCCACCGCGGTCAGGCAACACTGAGAGGAAAGCAAAGGTCCTTGGAGTTATTGTTACTGGTGTAACAATGAAGACGATTTAGTGTTAATCATATGCTTTGGTCCGGCAATAAAGTCCTGGTTCGTGTTCGACCTTTGATGAGACTGTTTTGATGCTAATTGTACGGCGGAATAATAATTAAGTTAATGACGCGAGGCTCTTTCTCATGTCATTTAAGAGAACATGTTTGTGGTTCCCGGGGAGAAGACTGACACTTGTAATGACCCGCTCAGTCCTCACTGTTTACAAAAGTTGGAGAGGTCGAGAGCACGCGAAACAAGACGTTGAGGGAATCTCAGAAGTTTGTAGAGATAACTTTGACTGGCCTTTCTGAAACGAAAAGTGAGGCCAGTTATCTGTTTTTTGTGAGAGTCAAAAACTGAGGGGACGTGGAAAAACTCGACACGACAAAAAGTGACAACTTTCCGCCGCTCCAGCCGCAACTGCCAGCGTCAATGGCTCCAGCTGCAACTGCCAAAACACCGATTCACAATCTGACAAAAAAAAAGTGGGATGATGACAAAAAGTTCATTCTTAACTCAAAACACAGTGTCGATGCTTGAGATAGAAATGTCTCTCCTTTGTGAGATGGATGATAATAGGTGAAAACAAAGAATTGGGGAGTAAAATGCTTCAGCTGAGCGTGATTACAGCTGTGGCCGTCATTAGGCAGCCTCTTTAATGTAATTGATGGAGTGGATTCTCATAGCAGACCTCAATAGACTGGGCAGGGTCTCCTCGTTTATTTGGACTCATCTGCATTTGCTGTGTGTGTGCGTGTGTGTGTGTGTGTGTGTGTGTGTGTGTGTGCGGTGAGGTAGAGCCAGAGTGAGCAATAATTATGACTTCACACTCTTCAGACACTTAGAGAAAAGAGCAAAACAAAATGCAGTAATCTGCGTGTGTGTGTGTGCATGTGTGACTATGTTTGAATGTGTGTGTGTGCAGCTTCTGAGTCCCATAAGTGCACGTGTGTGTGTGTGTGTGAGAGAGAGAGAGAGAGAGAGAGAGAGAGAGAGAGAGAGAGAGAGAGAGAGAGAGAGAGAGAGAGAGAGAGAGAGAGAAAGAGAGAGAGACAGAGAGGGAGGGAGTGAGACTGTTTGCATTTGCTCAAGGATCCCGACCCTTCAGAAATGACACGTTTTCTCTATCTACCCCATCCTTTCCCCACACATTAGGTGCTTACAAAAGACAGAGCACTAATGCATCATCTAATTGGCCTAGGCTTCTGCCTCTGCCTCTCCCTCCATCACTCTATTAGCTCAGTAATTACCCATATGCCTCGGCGAGGCGGGCGTCCAGATAATGGCCGCCTCAAGGGCCCTTGAGCGCAGTAGAGAGGGGCCGCAGTCTGTCACTGGGGGAACACGGCAAGCTCTCCAAACTATCCCAGCACAGTACTGGGAAAAAAACACAATGGGGAAAGAGTTTGGCAAGTTGGTATCCACCAGCCTCTCCAAAAAAAAAAAAAAAAAAGAGAAGTTGAGGGAGTGGAGAAGCAAATTGGGGGGGTTGTTCAAATTAGACGTTTAATTGTGTAATATGGTTTGTTGTGTGCGAGAGTAAGCACCGCACATATTCTTGTCTTTACTTAGGAAAAGACAGGAATTGTTTCACAGTCTTTCCTAAAAACAATATTCAATCGGAGCTGATGCACAAATTTGTGTATCAGCAACTGCGATTGTAGGTTGGTTGAATATGGCAAAAGATCCATGACTTTGCATTGCTGTTGGACAAACACTGAGCTAGCTTTTGATAATAATATTCATTTTCAATAATCACTTGCTTGTGAGTGGTTCCTTAATTGCTGTGACCCTTAATTGTTGTTTTCTTTTATTGCTGAAAAGACATCTCACAGGTGGATGATGCCACATGTAAATTGACAGTGCTTGTCCTCTTCTTCCTTCCTCTTTCAAACCAAATCTCCGTCTTCAAATCCTTTGAAAACCAGGAATCATAATTCTACAATCTCCAGTCTTCAGCCTCTTAATTAAATTTACATAATCTGCCACAGAATCAAAATGGCCATCCTAACCCTACCCCATCCCCAAATGACACTCTCAAAAACAATAAAACAAAGAGCATCTTAAATAATTCCCTTGCTCTCTGCAGCATAATATGGATTACAGAGCGCTCAGCCTCTTCCTCTCTCTCTCTCTCTCTCTCTCTGCCTCAATCTGGAATATGGTCTCATCCCATCCATCCACTCAAGGCAGATTTTGTGACACTCAAGCTGACCATCCAGCATTATCTGTTTTTTTCTTCCCTAAATCAGATAAATATATAAATAAAGGATTCAGCTAATATATGCCCTAACAGGGTCTAAGGCTTGAGATCTGTGGACTTAATCTGGGTTTTTGGGGAGGTATCTTCCCTTGGCCGTTGAGAGATTTGTGAGATCACTGTCAGTCCTGGGCCGGCTGAATTATCTTTGCGTATTGTGTTAATCTGTTGGCATGCAGATTGTGGTGGACTAAGGTTCAAGTGGGGGGAGGATTAACAGAGATCTGAGCAAAGCTGATGCAGGCAGCCTCCTCAAAAAAAATGACCCAAGCATTTGGACCCCTCCATGGGTTTTGTGGACACTGACCAAGGGTACCAGAGGAACACAGTCGCTCCCTCTCTCTCATACACATTCACATACAGAGATATACACAAATCCACGCTCTCCAGTCCAGATAATTCCCCTCTTAAAACCTCCCCTTAGACCAACCATTGCAAGTGCAGGACCCGAAATGCAAAAATCAGTGGCCATGCCCACTCCATAAATCCCAAAAACCTTTTAGAGCTACTTGACAGAGAGAAATCCATCTGGAGAGGACATCCACCTTCCATTACTAAGAGACTAATGTCTAGTTTTAACTCGGCAGTGTTTATTTACATCATAGCATCTAAATAAAGCCCTTTTTTGCCGCAATGTCAACCCAGTAATACCTTATTAAGATGCTTCTAGCACAAAACCAGAGCATCGACAAGGTTTGTAACTTTGTTAACCATTCGTTGTCGGTTCAATAACCCGGCACTTTGTGTCGGACTTTCCATGATTATCTCTGGAGAGTGATAAAATCACTTCAGGTAAATGAGTGATTGGACTGAAGGACCGCTGAAGTACAACTTAGCAGTCCTTTGGCAGCTTCTGTTTGCTAAATGGAGCCGTGGAGTTGGGAGGATGAGGAGGCTGGAAGGGTCAGCGGGGTCCATATGGACCAGCAATTGGACAACTCTCTGGGGGACGAGCAACCAATCGCGTCCTGCGCGGATCCTCGACCCCGAGGCCCCCGGAGATCCAGCAGGAGAGCGGAGATTTCATTTCCACCAATCGCTTGGCTTCGACGGAAGCTAATTGAACGATTCTCGCGAACCATTTTAACCGGTTTAAGTTGTTGGCGACAGAAATAACATTGGTGGAACGTGCACTTGTCTTTATGGAAATGTAAAGGGGGGGGGATCTGTTTGAGATCCATGATGTAATTATTCAGATGGCACGAAGAATAAAAACATTTACCTACATAAATATATACATTTATATATATTTATATATATATATATATATATACATATACATATACATATACATATACATATACATATACATATACATATACATGTATATGTATATATATACACATAGGGAACACATATTCACCATAAACTAGGTGCTTACTAACATATATAGGTTGCATACTAGCCCTTTATTAGTAATCATTAAGCACATATTAACACCTTATTATACATAACCTTATTCTGCTTCTATTATGACATGGATTAAAATGTTTCCTACATAATGTGTTAATATATGGTTAATATTTACTGATAAAGGGCTAGTATGCTACTTATATGCATGTTAGAAAGCACCTAGTTAATGGTGAATATGTGTTCCCTAATCTAAAGTGTTACCATATGTATATATATTGCAAAAACTCACTTTTGTGTTGTATTCGCACACAGAATAACGAGTCCACTGACCAAGACACAGAATAAAGAGTTACATCTATGACTGCATCTACAGTTTAATCAACCAAATGTCATCGTCTGGGCTCCGTCTCATAACTGTGCAGAATCTTCTCCCGTTAATAAGGTTAATACGGTCTCTAATACGGTCTCTAATACTGTAAACGTCACTTCATTTGTACTCCCTGGCCCTTAAATGATCCTCCAGATGTCAAGACTTCCAGAGCACTTGTTTTGTCATCTCTCCAATTAAAAACAAAATGTGCTACAGGAGGAAGTTTCTGGCTAATTTCTTTTGTGCATTTGTGCTCCACGAGCACACAATAAGGACACTAATATAACCTGATTAGCAGCGGCCACAGGACTCCTTGATTGATTCACGTCCAATATTTTATGTTTTTCCACAAATGTAGTTCTGTAGTCCTCGTCTATTTGCTCTTTTACTGTTCTTGTAAACGTTGTATAATTACCTCCAGTTATTATTGTGCCTTTTCCTGGTCAATATAGTTCCGAAGGAAAGATGATCAAACAGAGCTGATTCTTGTAAGCGTTGGTGAATAAGAAACGCTTGACGAGAGAGAGAGAGAAGCTTGATTAGCATTTAAGTCAAACAATTAAAGCAGGAGCATTCATAAAGGGAAGGATCTTATTAGCTGGAGAAAAAAAAACAGAATGAGACGGACCATTTCTCAGCTGCTTAAGCCTCAGGATTACTCAACCTTTAGTGGCAGCGAGGAACAATGTGGCTTTTAAAGAGCCATTTTGCAGAGACGCGTCTGGTTGACAATTATTTGCATCTAAGCTGTTTAATAGGTGGTCGGGAGAGGTCTTTAAGATCCTCATTCATACACTAGCAATCTGGGCCGCAGTGTGTGAGGCATCTCAGACTGTGTGTGTGTGTGTGTGTGTGGTGAATATGAAGGGTTTTAAAGAGACTGACATAAGAAAGAGAGAAAGGACAGGAGGAGAGGGAGTTTTAAGTCTGCTAAGCAGATCAGTGTCTTTGTGTGCAGTCGACAGAAGCACTTGAAACTTTTTAGTCTGGGGCTAATTCTTTCTTTTTATTGCTTTTGTACAGCAATGAGGAAAAGGACTAAGGACATTTATGAAATACTTACAAAGCGCTTTTTTCTTCGCCTTCAATTGTTGAAATATATAACAGCGAAAATGTTGCGTATCAAGGGGATGAGGAAATCGAAAGCGTCAATAAAACACCCAACTGGTGAGTGGTATTAGTCAACAAACTTCTACATTGAAGTGAATCCTAAATAAACAGTTAAATGTTTCTGACCCCGTTAAGCAGACTGTTTGTGTTTACACATTGATTTATTAAAAAATAAATAAAAAAAGAATAGAGAAACAGTCAATAATCTGTTTTCCCAAACGATTTTTAATCACCCTTTCAAATATTTGTGCCGTTGCTTGTGTGGAGTCGTGTCCTTTAGGATTTGAGATGGCCACAAACAACAGGAGAGAGAGAGAGAGAGAGAGAGAGAGAGAGAGAGAGAGAGAGAGAGAGAGAGAGAGAGAGAGAGAGAGAGAGAGAGAGAGAGAGAGAGAGAGAGAGAGAGAGAGAGAAAAGATGAACAAACAGGCGAAGCATAGAGACAGAACAGTTAGAGGATGAACGCTGCTAATCCTGACCTCAGCTAATGCTAATGCAAATGCATGTTTATCAAAATATGCAATCAACATTAGTTAGAAAAACAAGGATCTGCCAGCACTCTGCTCTTTGTTCCGTGATTGTGGAAGAGGGAGATTAAGATGGGCTTTAGTGACGCTCAGAGATGGAAGGAAGGAAGGAATGAGAGCGCGATGGAGGGATGGATGGATGCACTTGAGGGGGAAAAAAAAAATAAAAAGAACAGCTGACTGTGTTCCTCGTTTTAATTTGAGTAAAGATGAATTTCATCCAAGCTGTGTTTCTGTGGCAGCTGATTTTGATTGCTGGGGTTTTCATGTGAAGAATTTTGTTAATCTGAGACGATTTTTTTACACACATTAAATGTTGGAGTGTGTTTTGGAGTTTTCACATCTTTTCCGCAGTTTGAGACTAAAGCTGTTAACATTATTTGAAAATGGGGAGAAAGTACCCCGCAAACCCCCCTCATTTGTTTCAGTGTAAAAACAACAACCTTGATATATGTAGGACAATTTCTTGGCTCTGACTTCATGTTAGTTACTGCTCCCAGTTACACATCCCACACATAATCCTGTAATTAAGTAATAAATCAAATGTTAATTGCAGAACTTTATAGGCAGATTTCAACTTTTTTCTTGCCTTGTGCAGTGCAATATGTACAAGTCTCTTTTTCTGTGTGCAGTCTTTATGCTGAGAGATAACAATAATTTATTGTTGTGGTGTTAATATCTCCAGCTCCTGAAATAAAATATGTTTCTTTTTATAGTTTTATTGTATGGCTTGTTTATGTGTGTTGTTTTCATATTTTCTACAGTAATTTATTGTTTTACTGTATGTTTTGTTCTTAGGTCTATTAGGTCACACACGTTAATGTTTTATTTATCTCTGATGTACAGCACTTTGTTTCAGTTGTTGTTGTTTTTAAAGTGCTTTATAAATAAAGTTAGTGTTAACCTGCTAAATTAAATACCAAATAGAAGTTTTAGGGTGTACATAGAGTGTGTGATTCTACACATTTCTTATTTTCTAAAGGTTCGCTGCATACAACTGTTGAAATTCACCTTAAATGACACATTCAGAAGGACTTAAATCCCATTTATGGACTTGCCCATTGTGTTACGAGGGAAGTTGTTTACAGGGTGACACAGGGGCACAAGTCTTACCAGTGTGCACCTCCCTTGGGCACCAGGAGAAACAGAGGTAACCTATTTTCTTTGGCAAGGTTGAGGCTGTGCCGGTGCCGTTTGATTGCATCACTCCTTTAGGCTCTCTTACCTCGCTGTCTCTGTCTCATTTACTCTTTGTCTCCTTTACTCTTTGTCTTACTTCGTCTTCAGCCACCACTTTCTCTTCCTGTCTCTGTTTTTTTTTCCCTACGTTTCCTTCCTCCTTCTTGTCCTGCCGTCCCCCTCCGTCCCTCTGTCCTTCTCCTCCTCCATGCACCGTCACACAGGGATAAAGGAGAGGTCCTGCTGTGCTGTGTTTGCCTGCTTGGTTGCAGGGTTTTTTTGTTTTTTTTTTGTTAGTAAATGAGGTCATTAGAAGACACTCTGACCTCACCAAAGGCATTTGTTCTGCACACTGTGTTTTTCAACACTCTTCTTCTCAGTATAAATACACACCTTTGATGGAACGGCCACATGCTGGGATCATTTACATGTCATTGTATCGGCAAACAAACTTGGGTGAAAAATTCCTTTCTGTGTTCCTTTAACCTCTTTAAGCATTAGATACGGTGAAGTCTGTGTCGCTAACAAGCCCGCAGTCAAGTACCTAATCAGTATCTGGTATCTTGTATCACTTTAGCATGCTATCTCCCTCCTCATCTCCATCTAACACTGATCTCGCCCATTGGCGTGATGGGAAATCTTGCAGTGGGGGTGACACCTCCAGGCGAGCTTTGGGCCTTTGGTTCTTCTCTCTCTGTGGCACGTGTCCAGATCCCCGATGACACCTGTGAGCTTTGGCAGAGCTCCTGGTTTACAGTCGCTGTTCGGAGGCTTTTATGTCAAACAAGACACCGACACAGTGTGTTCTGTCTCACTTGTACTTTAACAATTCCCCCACCGCCAAATGACTCTTTCTCCGCCACTCACTCTGTGATCACGCGCCGCTGCAAACAAAACTGAATCAGTCTTTTTTTGTTATTTCCCCGCCGCGTCAACTGGGGTTTTCGTTATTGCTGAATGTCAAGGATGTCTGCTGAGTCCACCTCGCATCTGTCCGAGCACAAACCTATTCCTTGTGTTGTGTAACACCGTCCGCCATTGTCCGAGCGCACTCACAAACATACTTCATGTGCGGCATCTCTGAAGTGTATTCCATTGTTCCTCAAGTGGGGAGACGAGTGTTTGCCGCTCTCCAAATGGACATTGGTGCATCTCCTGAAACAATACGCTTCCCCGACACCTCGTCGCTCGCGCGTGTTTAAAAAAACGCCAGACCTTGACCACTTACGCCTGGAAAGAAAATTACCTGAGCACAAAGCGGGGAGCTCTTGTCTACACCCTAAAATACATCATACAGCACTCTTGTCACTGCAAGTGGAGGGTCTATTAAAAACAATTATTTTAGCCCTTCACGGACAGTTTGCTCTTTGTGATGCATTGTGTTTTTGAGTGAAGAAGTATAGGCCGGTAATCAATAGAGGAGCCGTACGGTCAAGGTAAGGCTGCCGAGTGATCTAAGCACATGTACGGCATACGTGGGAGGGAGGGCACTGGGCCGCAGACACTAAATTATGATGTATTGTATGCATGAAGGCTGATTATAACACAGCCGTGGACAATACTCAGCTTTATATTATACAAATTATGAAGAGGGCTCCGTATGAGACATAAGGATGGACATAAGAGACAAAAGGGGAGAAGCATAAGTGTTAGACATGTGGGTGGACACTGGGCATGGTGGCAGTAGGCACAGGGGCTTAATGAGAGGTGAGCCAGAGGAGAAACCCAAACCAAGGACAGAGAGAAGGTAGCAGGGAGAGGGAGAGGTGAGAAGGAGGGAGTGAGTGATAGATGGTGCAGCGGGAGAGGGGGAATAGAGAAAGAGAGGGAGGACAGGACTTTGGAAAAACAGAAGCAGTAAACAAAAAGCCAAGAATAGAGTCCAGGTGTGAACAGGGAAGAAACCTGTGAGGGACACCGGGATGGAGAGGACGGGATAGAGGAGAACGCCGAGGGAAGAGCAAGGCAGGGTCAGCGGGAGTTGTCCAAGTTAGAGAGCTGAGCATCTGAACAGAGGAAAATACAAGAGTGGGTTTATTTTTGAAATGTTTTTGAAATTCATAAGCAATGTTTGTATGTGGGTGTTATAAATGTCAATCAAATCTGAGGCAACAAAAACATCTGAAGAGTGCTTCTTATAGCTTAAACGCTGAGGAAGGACATATTAAATTCATGGTTCAATGCTGAAGTCACAAAAAATGTGCATGTATTTACATTTATGGCAATTATAATTACTTACTGCTGCACTACACCTCACTAGTTTACTTATAACTAAGAACAAATGCTGAAAGATTTTGGAAGATATGAAAACAGACGTTTTCAAAGAGAGAGAGAGATTAACAGAGAGGCTCAGTGTCTTTAAACAAAGAAACTCACTCCTCAGACACAAAGGAAAACGAGGAAGGGACAAACAGGAACTTGGCTCGGTCCCAACTTGTGAAGGAGTTTGGGACAGCACCATGTTTCTCTGCTACCCCCCCCCCCCCCCCCCCCTCTTCACCACCTCCACCATCCCCCTATAAAGGTGATGTATGGCCAGGGGATGGATGTGCCCTTGTCAGAGCCCTGTGTCTGAAAATGCTGATGGATGGAGGGATGGAGAGGATAAGGCGAAGGAGGAGAAGGTATGCAGGTGACGGGGAGATGACATTGATGAAGCATGAGTGCGCCGCACGGCCACATCTCAGACAGCTGTTTAGCGACGGGGGCTAACACACAGTGGTGAGAGTGAGCGTGTTTGGAGGGTGTAGGGGACAGGGGGGCACATATGTAGAGGAGGCAGCTCGGCGCGTCTGCACGGGTATTTATAGACGAGGGTGTGACGTGGAAAAAGTTCCTTGTAACTCTCCCTCGTTACAAAAAATGAATTATTGCACTAGTCCAACTAACACTCAACACAATTTTTGAGTCAACGGAATTTTCTCACGGTTGGACTAACATGCTCCACAGCTTCTAAACCCTCAGCTAAGACCAGGAAATAGTAGAGGAAGCCAGTGAGAAGAGCACAACAGCAAGAGAACATGACAAAATTCAGACCGATGCATTTTTGTGGACCGACAAGGAGACAGATTTCAAGTTCATGGATGTTGGAAGACTCAGAAATGGCGGTCAACATGCTGACAACTAGCTACAAGCTAAACTGGAAAACTCCTACTACTACTAATATCGCTTTTCCGTTACACAGTTCTAGCACGACTCGGCTTGGCTCGACTCTACCTGCTCTAGAGAGGTTCCAAGCAAACTGATGCGATACTACAATGTGACCATGACAGACTCCCGGCCGATGATTGACAGAAAGTGTCTTTACTGGAAGAGCCAAGAGCGTGTTGTCCGACACAACAATCAAACCGAGCAATGTAGGTCAGTTAAAAAGACTTAAAGATCCAGAAAATATGTGTTAATCGCCAACATTTAACAAGGACGTTTCTAAAATCTCAATATTTACCAGACAAGTCTGGTCTATTTATCGACAGCACTGCCAAAAGACGGCGATCGTGAGTCGAATCACAACCCGTTCAGCCATATTTTGTAGGAAGTACTGAACTAATGTTTTTATTTGAATGAACTGATTCTAATGATCCAGAACACTGAAAAGAACTGCTTTGCTTGTCACTAGTTTGTATGTTTGCCTATAAAATGACGACCCTGCCCCACATTGACGAGGTACTATGAAGTAATGGAAAGCAACGTTACTGATACAAAACCGAGTAGTCGAGCCTAGCAAAGCGGAAACAGACACATCCTTTAATAAAGCGATTCCTTGCTAGTACTTATACACTTAGACAGTGTCGTGTTGAGCTACTGCTGCAGCTATTGAAGCTCAACTCAGTTGGTGCGGGGAGAAAGGCAGCATCTCAAACGTATCCATGTCTCATGCTCTTCAAGCGTTGGCTGCAGCCTGAAGGCAAGCCTCAGGCTCCCAGGCCTCCCTCTGTGTGGCACGATACCAGATCGGTCTCAGACACACACAGCTGTGGCCCAGGGGCCATCGCTGCCCCCCCCCCCCCCCCCCCCCCCCGGGAGAACGACACTCAAACTCCCCAGAGCCATATTTAAGTGCAACAGTAAGTGATTATCTGTGTTTGTAAACTGTATCTGTGTCTTAGCGTGTGTGACTTTTAGCCCCCGCAGCCAGCAGGCGTCCAAGGGCCCATTCAAATTGGGGTCGAAGGATTAGCCGATTCCCCTCCGAGCGCAGTGGGTGCAAGGACTCTGGGAGTATCAGAAATGTCTGTCACAGTAGAACACGACCGCACATCACAGCAGCAGTCATAAATCACACAGCTTGTTCTGCTCCTGATCCAGTGTCCACAGATAACACCGTGTGATTTCCACTGAGCTACAAAGAGTCAAATACAGTAGAGAGGGAGTGAATGGGGAGTACAGTACAAAGTAGCTGTCCATGAAACTCTATCAAAGATGTTTTGGAAATCCTGTTTCTGTGGCTGACCTTTGACTTTGTGGAGAAACTGCAAATGCCTGTTTATGTTGTGGAAAATAGTAAAAAGTGTAGTTTCTCATAGATCCATCTTTTAGTTTCTGCATAAGTGGTTCTGCATTATAAACTCCAGATGTACATCTTACATATACTCCCTTTAAATGCAACCAATCTAATAACGCTTATTTATCGTTTTTAAGGTTTTAGTACATTTCTTTAGACTTAATTAATTATTTTCTAACAACCAAAGTGGTTACCATGTACCATGTAGGAAACTCTCATTTGGACAAAAAGCATCTTCCAACAAGAAAAGGTGCATCTTGTTATTAGCTGTAACATTAAAAAAAAGGGTTGAGTTTATAAAATAAATTAAATTGAAAATATGAGGGGATCCAGATTAAGGTGAAGATGTCACAAACAACAGGGGAACAATGACAGAAGTAGACGAGGGGTAACGTTGAAAAAGGGGAGGGGCGAGGTCTGGCTCCGGACAGTGAACTGGAAGTGTGCGAGTATGTGAGAGTGGACAAATTGCACTTGTGACACAGAGCGGTATTGACAAGCAGGACCGATGTCCCTGAGAAAACCTTCAGAATTCAATCTCATTGATTCCCACAGAGGAGTGGAGGACGCTGCCCCTGGTCCATACTCTGAGTCATTACACACACGTGTGCACACACACACACACACATACACAACAGTACTTTTAGCCGTTTCTCACAGACGTAAAAAAAATAAACATTCATGCATTCTTCAACGCTCACCGAGAGTCTCTCTGAGCTCTCGGTGAGTGTTTTCACGCTCACCATTAATCTGACTCATTTCTACAGCTGCCACACTTAGGACTTCATTACATTGTTCATGTTGTTGTTTTTTTGTCCCTTGTGTGAGAGTGTGAGTCTGATCGAGTGAATACAACCACACAACTACATACATGTGCCCATGACACGCATGTGAGAGGAGGAGGAGGAGGAGGAGGAGGAGGAAGAGATGGTGGTGGGTGTTGAAGAGGTGGTGGTGGTGGTGTTGGGGGGGGGGGGGGGGGGTGGATGGGTGGCACAG